>NC_140957.1:53215231-53757731 GCF_014529385.1 Adiantum capillus-veneris
TTGGTGGCCTGAAAAAATAAATACACAGCTTTAAGGTAACTCGAAGTTTGTTTCTGTTTTTGTATCTTCAATGTACTTCACTAAGAAACGGATACACTTTCCGATACATGATCATAATGCGTGGTGCTTTTTTTGCAAGTCTTTGCTACATCCAAACTCAAACAGTGTAGGTTTCAATGTCAAAGTGCATTACATCCGTCTAATCCCAAAAAAAGTAGTTGAAGAGATGATAACTCAGAAAAAATTTCATATGTTGAAAGGGAGGCTCCTTACCTCCTTCATGAATGAGAATCAGTTGGAACCAATGGAAGTGCAAGCAATACTTGATGAGAGTGGTATCTCGCAGATGGGATACAAGGCACTCTTTAAAGCATTAGCTAAAAAGTCTCAAAATAAACTACAGAGAGGATCATTGTTGTCTGCCAAAGCCATCACATGTAAAGGCTACTCGCCGGCACGTAAATGATGAGGTGTTTGAGAAACTTTGATCACCATTCCATATTGAAGCAACGTTCTTAGGCAAAGGCAGCAGAGACGTACAGTTTAACGAGCACAACAACCTCTTCGTTGATGTACTTTCAATGGAAGGATTTGGTGACTATACAATGGAATGACACAATGCAGGTGCTTAAAGACTCTTAAGTGCATGTACAACATAACACATGGTGCAACTGTGGCAAATTCATGCTTATATTGCATGGCTGATGCACATTCTCTTGAGAGTGTGCAATGGAATAGAGCTCCCAACATACATCTTCAAGATAAAACTTTTAGGCCAGTGCTTGATATTCCTCTAAGTACGTCTGTACACTTCATGCACTCTATCAAATAATTGAATAGTGGTTCATTTGTACATATGTTTTGCATGGACATTAAAGCTAGAGAATGAGTCAAAAAGAGTGATCAAAGCATTAGAGGGAGTGCTCTCAGACATTGGTTTGCATGGAGGCAATGTAAAAATCGAAGAGGACCCTAAGATGTCTCAAAGTCGTTACAAGGTACCTAGGAAAGCATCGATAGGTGACGTGAAGGCTAGAAGGTTTCTTGGGTTTAGTCTCAAAGATTCAGATAGAGAGGAGAGGAGAAACTTGTTCAAAAAATGGTTACACAAAGTGGTTAAAGACAATGTTGGTGTGGGGCAATCCAAAATCACAAGGCGAATGTGTGGAAATCACTAGATAAAATTTTCCACTACATTGAGCAGCATTCTTGGGACGAAAGTAAGCTCACATCATTTCAAACATCCTTGTTGGATTGGAAGAAGGCTTATTACTGATAGGGTGGGGTGGGAAACATATCACATATTACATGGTGGATTAGCATGCTACGTATACAAACAAAATTTAAAATTGTACTCTGCTCACCATTTTGTTTTATTTCAATGTAGCACATATTGTTCAACCATGGTCCATATTTTGCCAAGACATATGGATCACTATCAATATGGTCCACACAAGGCATGGAAAAAACCCACTACATGGCAAGAACGGGCTACTTTAAGCACACTAGACATGGGTGAGGAAGGATAAAGCCAATAGCCTACTAGAGTTACACCAATGGACTTATAGACAACTTATTCATAGAGCAAGGTAGAAGGAGCTTCTTAAGAGTTCAAAAATTACAAGGTCTTTACAACACATCCGCAAAGTGAAGAAACAAATGGCATGGGGAAATTCAAATGCGGGGGAGAACCATGCAAGGTGGCAACACTCACGAGTCAGGAGCGGGAAAAGATGGACCTGAGCTTTATCCTCTTCGATGCACCTCCTTCTTCCTCACTTTGTGCCTCTTCAATGTGCAAGCTCCATAGACGAGATGGCAGCATCCCCATGGGCATCAGGTGTCTTCTTTCCCTCATAAACAACTGCTTGTTGTATGGATCTAAGCTCTCTGGGTCTTCAACCCCTGCAGCCAGAGCCTAAGCTGTGTAGGACATGAAATAGGGGGCTTTGAGTGCTTGGCACCCATACCCAATGCCAAAGATGCGTAGAGCAAACTATTTCTCCATCAGAATTAGTCTTTCTACATTTAGTAGGAGAGGGTGCCCACCACACAATCTTGTAATAACTTTCATTGCAATCAGTGGGAGCTTTGCATTGTCCTTGAGTATTCCTTGTGGTATATTATGATCTACAAAACAATATCAAAACATTTATGGGCCGTAAGTGAGATGAGTACAATTGCCAAGTATTTGAATTGTTTGTACAAACCTTTTTGTGGTTGAAACGCCCAATGTAATGAAACAACACCGCATCCTTGCCTTGTACTCCAGTGACAAGCCCTTACTATGAGCCTCCCGCTCTTCTAAGAAAACTATTGTCATACACAAGCACCTGTCAACAAAAAGATTGACCATGATATTTCATCACTGGGCCATCTCTAATACTATCTGAATGTCTTTAAAAATTACCATCTGATTCTCGTCCATTTCTAGCATCGACCTTCTCCACAAGTAAATAGATTGACTATTCAGTACCTGAGCTCTGGGTGCCACGGGCCTACCCATGTTTTCCAAGCCGAGTTGTTTTGTTGTCAATTGGAACTCCTCATTTGTTGGCAAATTGGCCTCTCCGGACTTCACTTCATTGAATGTATCTTTGATCAGTTGCCACCTTGAAGTGAACTGTGAGTCGTGGACAGCTATGTCAACAAGACGATGTTGGTCCAGTCCATCATCATCCACAACTCCCATGTCTGTCTCACAAAAATTCACAATTGCAGCTAGGCAGTAGTTCACCCGTATATTCAGCCCATGCATGATATCTGTGAGCAGAATGTAGTGGGTGTCACCCGCAATAGCAAAGTTGGGAGCGTAATTTAGAGGCAAAGTTGCTTCCTTATTTTGGATTTCTTGCTTGCATCCTAATGTTGCATTTGCAAGAGAAGCAAGAGTTAATCCTACATCAAATGTTTCCTTTAATACCTCTACCCGCTCTTCTTCTGGGTCAAACTGCACCTCCACATCCTCTACCTCTTCCTCTAGCGACAATGGGAAACTACCAAAAGTTGATGACTGGGAAGTCTCTGACTCACCATCCGTTTGCAAGTACAAGTAACAGACAAACCCGTGGTTGAATTTCACTAAGCGACACTTTTTTAAGTGCTTCATACACCTGTCTTGTACAAGAAGTGCATTAGAGGGACACTTTTCTAGACAGCACTTCAGTGTCCTTGCCGCACTCTTGTCATGGTCAAGGTTGGCTAGGTGCACATATCTCATGTCATCAATTGTCATGGAATCATCACAAATGACTGCCTTATACTATTGCAAATGGGTTTGTAGGTATTCAAATGAGCAATCAATGATCCTTTGTATAGAAAACTCTACATTAAACATTCTTGATAGTTTTGGTGCACGGTGATGAGCACAAGCGTTGTATAAGAAAGTGTATAGTTTTTCTTCCCATGTATCCTTGCCCACATCGTTTGTCTCTAGTACTATGATCCCCATGTCTGAAAGAAAAAGCAATCCAAAACTACTATTCAAAATTGGTCTGTATTTGGTGTCATAACCAAGCGAATAATGGGCTTGGAGTATCCCTCAAAGTCTCTATTTGCTTGGTTATGTCATGTGCCCTATGCCATAATAGGTGATGTGACTAGAGTTAGAACCAGGTGAATACGGGCCCCAAGAATCTCCAAAGGGCCCTATGCGCTTGGTTCTGACCCAAGTTGAATTTACGTTGTATCCACGTCCATTTGGAATAGGTGGATTGGAACAAAGCATTTAATGTTATCAGTAAAAGATATGTAGGCCTACTCACTCACTATGCCAAACATAGCATTGAAAAACAACTCAAGCACGGTCACATAAGGAGTCATTATTCCAACCATGCCTTGAACCTCACAACACTGCATGGAGAATCTCAACGAATACGTACAATTTGTAACTATGCCAATCTTGAGGTTGCGAGACTTCTAATCTTACCCTAACGACCACTCTCGTCCCTTGGAATGTTGTTCCCCCTGTGCCCTAACCCCGTAACGCAGTGGCTTCGATACGCACACAGTTAACAACACACAAGCAAAGAAGAGCGACCGGGGAGGGGGGGGGGGGGGGGGGAGAGAGAGAGAGAGAGAGAGAGAGAGAGAGAGAGAGAGAGAACCTATCTCTGCAATATCCAATGGCACGGAGGTGGATGGTGATGTCGCAGGTTGCTGAGAGCAAGAACAAAAAGGTGGCCAGGGGGAAGAGCACAAAAGGCAAAGCCAAGGGCGATGGCGACACGGCAGCAAAGGACTCAAACCAGTGGAGAACGGTCAACGCAAGATCGCAAGAGGTGGCCAAGGGAAAGAGTGCAGAAAAGGCAAAGGCAAAGACGGTCTATATGTTCTACTTGGAGATGGAGATGACGATTCCAACGGCAATCAGTGTTTGACTCTAAACGATCACTCAAAAAAGGCACGTGGGTTATGCTCACAAGGACAACTAGTTTGGGAGTAATAAACGGGCTCAGATTCCCATGGAGTACAGTCTACCAACCAAGTGTATGAGCATCCTAAGTTTAGAGGTAGTATCCCTGCCAAACATTTTAACTATACCCTCCCCCAGATGAGCGCTCATGCAGTGAGCAAATAGTAAAAACTTGAGCTCTCTTCTGTGTGCGCTCCTTGCCGCACTGTCGAAGCAAGGGACTTGCCAATACACCGTATGCGAGCCACAAACGGCTCCAAGCACACAACAAGCCTAAACTAGCAAGCTCAAGAAAACAAAGGGTGTGTCACTCACCGCTCTACGCTCGCCTTCGTGGTGGATTCCTCGCCGCGATGAAGAAGAAGCTGCAGTCGTGCCGCGCTCAACCGCTTCGCCGCCGTCGTGCCTTCGTAATGCTCGATCGCACACACACTCTCCCTCTCTCTCTCTCTCTCTCTCTCTCACACACACACACACAAGGAGGTGAAGAAGAAGAAGAAGATGGAGATGGAGCAAGAGCACTCTTCAATTGCACAAATGAGAGAATGAGTAAAAATTAGGTTTAGTTGGCTTTTATAGGAGCTCACCCCATTCACACTTGGGCGCCCATGCTTAGCCAACTAATCCCTTGAATGTCCAAGTTAAAGTGCGTCTCTCATCGACGATCACTCTACCTTTCCCTATTGGTCCGACAAGCCCGGTACCTGACTCTACCAAATACATAATACGCGTCCATCGTAGGTGATGGGGTGTCCGTGAGCCATGAGGGTTAACATGCCCCCCTTCCTGATGTAGATTCCGTCCTCAGAAGCTATTGAGTTGAAGCTGGATCGTCGAGGTGGAAGAGCATTTGAGATGAATGTCCTTAGCCTTCTTCAGTCACTGCAAAATCAAACAACATTGGCACAGTAATTGCATTCTCTTAAAAAGCATATGCAGTTTTAGATAGAAAAATTGATTGGTCAAAGAATTTCAAACAATTTGTTAGCAATGAACATTAAATTGCAATGTAATCAAATGCATAAACAGATGTAAAGGCAAAAAATTAAACAAGTCTGGGGTCGCTAATTTGACGATCGAAAAGCACTAGAGATCGAATATTAATACCATGGGCAAGCTTCTTAATTTTCTGTGGTCAATTAAGTTGTTTAATCGCGAGAGCCAAGTATTCATGTTCAAGGGCTGACTAGAGGCTATATCTAGAAAACCTTGTAGTTAAGCTACCATAAAAGGAATTTCTCATGAAATCATCGCCTGGCTGATTACTTTTTCTTTGACTCCCCAAAGTCTTTTCACATTGATTCAATTATGATGTGTGTGCTTATTTTGTATGCCTTGGGTTTTTTGCTTTTCAAGGAAAAGCGCCCACGCTGGGAACCTCTAGGGCTCTAGTACCATAGGCAATACATGTGAGTGAAGTACCAAATCAAGCTGAGATTTCTCTTCCACCTTAAAATTTTACATTGTGGCACTTTGATTTTTTGTTTGTTCATTTTCAGCATTTTAATTTTGTAACTTTGGGGGGTCATATAACACTGTTACACTCCCCAGGCTCATCACATTAGTAAACTCCCTTTATAATACTTAAGCTAAAGGTCGATAGGGTTAAGCCCACTAGAAAGCCCTAGTACATTTCATACAATGCTGCCTAAATCGGATTAAGAACCTAAGTAACCATTGCTTATTAGGAAGGCATTCCCCATGGTATTAAGAGAAGATTTCTAATACCTAGCTTGGTCAAACTAGCTTAGTCGGATTGCTTGATTTTTAAACCTAGACAAGCGATTATGACAAAAGATTGCATTGAATTAAATGTTGGATACTAAGCTAATGCGCTGAATAGTATGCTACCAATCACAATCGAAGCAGACAATCATAGATGCAAAAAGATAAGGGCAATGCTAATGGACAAGAAACACCTGTTTGTGTTGATGGTCGCGCTTGATTTGAAGGTTCCATGAAGGTCCAAATCCTATCAATAGCAACACGCTCCTGTACACACTAGGAAACAAAAGGAATACCTCCAGGAGGCACATCAGTGGGAAAAGAGATCTTTGCTAATCACTCAACTCTAAAACAGAAACACTCCTATCGTACTAATCTTACCTACCCTCCATCACTCAAGCGATGAGGATCAAAGGTGTTTCATGGCATAGGTTTCTGGTTCACTGGACCAAATGTGACATGTGTAGGTCTGAGTCAATTTTTTGACTTTAATGTGCATACTCGTTTGCTAATTGCTCTTGCTCTTTTTTTTTTTTTTTTTTTTGTGAGTATAAAGCTTTATATGTACATTCCCTAAGATTGGTGATTAAGAGGTCAGGGAAAAAGGTTGAGAGGGAAACAAATGAATGATGACTGTCAGCAAACACTCCCCCCTTCCTTGGGTAGATCATACCGTTTGAAATGAGCTTGTCACCCTTTGAAACCAATTGTTCCAGTTGGTAATAGGTGAGGATTTTTGCCAGTAGTTTGTTATTACCCTAGGTGCCTCTTCAAGTTGCAACGGTGGTAAGGTACTCTCCCAGGATCGAACTTGAAGTGGTTCATTAGGTGATTCTTGAACACTGGGAGGTGTGGATTCTTTGGTAGCTTCATGGAGGTCCACTACTATAGATGGAGGCTGTGTAGAAGCTTTTACCTCTATGGATGTATTACATGATGAGCTAGAATCTTCATGGGACTCCCCCCTTCCTGAGCTAGGTGGAACAAATCGTTCTTTCTTTGGTACCCAAACTAGCTCGGGAGCGGGTGTGTAGCATTTTGTGATTTTTTTCTTTCCACGATCATTGATTCGTTTTGGAGCTACGGGATTGGGCTCACTTGGGTCAGGTGATAGGTAAGAGCACACTTTACGTTTTGGCACCCAGATTTGATCATTTCCTTGATAGTAGCCTTGGGCTTCCAATAGTCGTTTAGGAATCCAACGCAACATTTTCTTACTTTTCTTGGAGTGAGTGGTACGGTTCTTACTAGGCTTTTGTTTTTTAGCACTAGCTATGGTCACTAAAGAAGCTTTAGGGACCCACTTGTATGTTTTCTCTGTTACATTAGGATGAGTCTTGTCGGAAGCGATATGCATTGCTTGTAGCATATTTAAGGGTACAGGAATTTCATCCCCCTCAGGTGTTACCCAGGTCGTCCCCCTATTTCCCCAAGTGTCTATGGTTGATGCTAGGTGGACCCAATCCACATTGTCTGATTCCTTCATACCCGGTAACACATCCATGTAAGGAGAATCTTGGCCAATGTCTGTATCCTTCTTACAAGTGTAACAATATTGTAGTGGGGCCGAGTGAACTGTGGTGTCAGAGCGATGATCAATAATGGTTTTACTCCCTAAGGGGTGTACTTTACCAGTCACCAAATCCACTCTAAGGACAGAGTCTTGGAATTGCAAATAGACATGATTTTTAGACCAATCGTGAACCATTTGTGCTTCCCTCATGAATGGTCGTCCTAAAATCATTTCATATGACATAAGGTGTTTAGAGAAATCCATTACAATGAACGTATGTCGTACCTTGTGTCCTAGAACTTTGATCTTAAGATCCTTGAGCATCCCCATAGGTTTGGCTATGGTACCATTTGCCATCTTTACCACAATGTTAGTAACACTGAGGCGGGGTTTTCCCATGGATTCCCAACAATCTTTTGTAACGATGCTAACTCCCGCACCACCATCAAGAATTCCCTTTATAGTTAATCCCTTGGTAGTGATGGGTAGGGTCGCATTAGACTCGTCGCCTTCAAAATACTGGCCTAATTCGTTAATGGGTACCTCGATCACAGACTCGTGTCCATCTAAGTCAAGTGATTGCACATGATTTTCCTCATCAATCATAATCGAGTCAGGCCTATTTGGTTGCGCAAACTGCGGTAATCCCGTTCGTAGCTCTCCGTTAAGGAATGCTCGAAGTGCAAGGAATAACTCAGGATCTCCATACAGCTTTGCTATGATCGTGGTTCGGACCTCAGAAGACATGAAGTCCACTAGTTTGGCAACATTCATTGGCGTTTTGCAGGGTGTAGGTCCTTGACTAGGAACTGGTGAGGATGGAATCTCATATTCCTCAATGGGATCAGGTATTCCTTCGTTAAACATCCTTTCCAACAAGAAGGGTGTATGCTCACTTTCTGATGTCCTGTCCTCACTCCCTTCTTGGATGATACTAGATATGGCTAACGGTCTATGGTTCATGTGGGGTGGATGAACTTGCGTGGGAAACACTGTGTCATGAATTTTGACCTGCATGGGTTCTGGTTCTAGTTTCCTTTGAGTCTCCTCCACTAAACCTCTTAGATGTTTCACCTGCTCAATCTCGTCTACTGGGTTTGGATACGTCCCAATCTTCTTTTTACGATTTTTCCTTTTTGCCCCTGCGGTTTATCTTGGGGGTCTTGGATTGGATTTGGAAACACTTGTGGTGTTTTCCAGAGGCTCTTTATGGTTTTCTCTCATTCGGTTTTCATTTGGTTCCATGTTACGGTTTTCTTTGTCGGTCTTTCCCTTTGTGGTATTGGTTCTAGTCTCCATTGTCTCGACTGAATCTGAATCATCCTCGAGGTCATTCATATACACGGGGTCATCTCCTGTTCCTATGTTTGTTTTGGAACTTGGCTTTGAATTTTCCGTATTCTGCGACTTCTTCCTTCGTGTCTTCTTTTTCTTTGCTTGGATAACTACGCGGTATCTCTCTCTTCGAGGATATGGCCTGGCCCTTGAAGCATGGACCGTGTAATCGCATAAGCGGGTGCGAACGGGTGGTATTGGCGATGTCACACTAGCAATTTCGACCAAATTCAGGGGTGTGATTTTAGGCGCATTTGGGTTATAGGGGCATTGGGCAATCAAGTGATCTATGCCACAACGATTACATGTGAGTATTGGCATTGCAGACGTGCTCCCTTGATTCATTTGCATCTGTGCAGCATTCTTTTGCAGCCTAATAGGGCACTCCGCTACTCGATGTGGTCCACCACACTCGTAGCATTGAAGAGGTGGCCTCCTAGCCTGGGTGTTGATATTTTGACCTCTGGATGCGAGAGCAGCAGCTTGATAAACCGGCTTGACTTGTCCCCAACAATCTTCCATGTAGTATATAGGACACTCTTCCAATGTATCAAGTCCGTAGGCAATACTAGTGTCTATTTCCTCCTCACAACCATCTGCATAAGCATTTGATGGCTCGCAACCCACTTGGTTCATAGGGGCGACTCTTGGATGCGGGGGTTGCGGTCCCAGCACAGGAGGTGGTAGCGGTGTAGCTTGTACAACATTTTGAGATCTAGGGACCATGTGTTGCGGTAGTTGCTCAACAGGTGGAGTAGGCATCAATACAGGAGCTCGAGGCGCATCCGTCCAGGCTACAGGTGGTCTATTTGCCATCATACGTTTGATCATTAAACAATCCTTAGCTTGGTGACCATACCTACCACATGCGTTGCAAGTTCCATTAAATTTTACTCTAAACGTAGGGCACTCACTAGTGCTATGTGGACCTAAGCAAATGGAACACCATTGTTGCTCCCTTCTTGGATACATGTGACTATTTTGAGGGGGTCGATTATCCTTAAGAGACTCTTGGATTGCCTTGGTGAGGTCTGTCAAGAATGTCTCAAATACCTTTGGCTCATTGGCAATGGGCTTTGCAGTCATGGGTTCATACTCAATGGCTTGTGAGCTAGTGGATCTCGTGTCAGTAGACACCCTCATGCCTGCTATCATCAAGTTGTCCTCTAATTGGATTGCATTGGCAGTGACATCTTCCCAGGTTGTGATACCTCTAATCACTAGTCCATTATAGATTCCTTCATTCCTCAACCCTCGAATGAATCGATCAAGCAGTTGGTTATTGTTGAAGCGCTCATTTACAGGGCAACGAGAGTTTAAGTGCTTTAGACGACTAATGAAGTCCCTTACTGACTCTCCTTCCTTACGTTCGGCCTTCTGTAGCTGAGATGCTACACCCCAAAGCACACCTTCTCGTATGTACTCCTTTAGAAACAACCTTCGAAGGGTAGGGTAGATTGTTTTCTCGTCCACCCTTAGGGTCCTATACCAATCTCCAGCCTTCCCACTTAATGTCAAGCTTAAGGCATTGCACTTATGTAGTTCGTTGCGTTCCCCTAAGGAATCACATACTTGTTCAAACACTTCAATGTGTTTTCTAGCATCTTCGTCCCCATTGAATTTTTGCGTGAGTTTGGCAATTTGTACTGCCTTACTTCTAGGCTCTCTATCAGATGCATGACGCATATTTTCCGCGATAGATCGACCTATGGTTTGAGCAAACGCTGCCAAGTCACCTATGTGAGGAGGTAGGGCCGGTGGAGGTACTCTTGGAATCATATGTGGGAGAGGAACGGGTACCGGTCTTGGCATATGTGTGGATGATGCAGGATATGGAACATAACCGGGCATAGGTCCACTCGGATAAGGGCTAGGGAGCGGCACTCGAGGAGCATAAGCAAGTGGTACAATTGGAGGTGTGGGGGCCATGTGTGCATAAGGGGCTAGAGGCACATATGGTCGAGGCCCCATATTAGGTACTACGACACTAGGTAGTGGCACTGCGCTAACCGTAGATGTCATCGGTACATTCTCTGTTAGGCTTATCCCTGGAGTGAGCACTGTGTTTTCCTTGATAGAGGGTTGAGCCAAGTTAGGGAAGCTAAAGTTTTCGCTCGGAGGCTCAGATTGCATAGAGACCCCAGGTGAAATGACGTAAGATGGGTCCATGGGGCTCATTAGAGGAGTCTCCATTTGTGATAGAGTAGGCTGTTGAGCCTTGTCGTATCCAGAAATCTCATGGGGCCAGTTGAGAGTATATTTACCCCTCGGTTTTGCCTTTTGATTGAATAATGCCATGGATAACATTACAGATCATTTTCTGTTGATCTTCGATGCTCGTGGCACTAGAGGTGGATTGTACAATCTCTATCCATCCTACATGGTAGGCGTGGCCAGAGTGTAGATCCGTCAACACCTCAGTGTGGAGGTCGTATGTCCAATGATCATTAATGAACAATCCTTCTAGAGTCGACGTGTTAATGGTTTCTTGTGAGGAAGAAGCAATGTTGCTCCCCGTGGTTTTACTTGTCACCAACGGTACTCTAGAGGGAACTTCTGAAGGAGGCAGCTCAACAGGGCCTTCTTGGTAAGAAGTTGGTAGGATATCCACATGGACACTCTTTGGGGGTGTGGGGTCCACGTGCGATGTGAAAGGAGATTCCACTTCCCCACCCCCTTCGTGTGCTTCATTTGCATCAGGTTCCGAGCGAGTAGCTCTACCTAATGTTTCCATGAAACGGCTAAACATACTAGTACTAGGCTGTGGAGCTTCGGGAGGTGCATGGCCTTCTCTCTCAGTGTTTTGGGTAGGGTATGCTTCCATGATTTCTGAGTCGGAGGAGGAATCACTAGCGGCTATTTTAGGGTCTTGGGTGGTGCTACCTTGTGTCCCCGCTGAGGGTCTAGATCCTATCGTGGATGGGTAATGGGTGTCCGTATGAACAGAGGAACCCTCAATATGCTCGTGTTCTAGCACCCGCCCAGAGCGTAAGTGCATGTGCTTTTGATACCCTAAGGTGTCAAAAAGCTGCTCTAGGAGGCCTTGTGACTAGTTTTTAGCGTGTTTTTTGTTTGTTTTTTTGACAGATTTTTTAGAGCGTGTCGTGGAATGGGCCGTGTGATAGCTCAAAACGAGCGTATCGGTCAGAGGGTCGTGCCGTGCTTTACAGCCCTCCGTTTGGTCACTCTATGCCCTCGGAATCCCTAAAACTGTCAATTTTCAGTAGGGAACTAGGCCCAAACTAGAAAGTCTAAGGGTGCAAGTGGGAAGAGAAAGGAGGAGAGTGGAGGACTTGTCCCACATGCTCTCATTCTCTCTTGAGGGAGTAGGGTATATATATAAGAGTGAGTCTAGTATATATCATAAGACTAAGGACTGAGGCCTGGGCTTGGGCTTGGGCTTGGGCTTGGGCAAATGGTCCCGATCTATCTTTTATACAAACCAACCCGTCCGTTTTAAGAGTCACGTTTTTCATTTTCGAAAAATATCGCCGCCCACTCGCTCGCGTTTTTAATTTCCGAATTTTTTTTCTTTAAATTTTTTTTTTTTTTCAAAATTATTTTTTTTTTTTCAAAATTATTTTTTTTTTCTCAAAAAACTTTTTTTTTCCCAAATTTTTTTTTTAAATTATCTTTTTTCTGTTGATGCAGAAAATACAGAAATTGCAGAAAATGCAGAAAAAAAGCAGAAATTGCAGAAAAAACGCAGAAATTGCAGAAAATGCAGAAAAAATGCAGAAATTGCAGCAAATTGACAGAAATGCAGAAAATTGCAGAAATTGAAAACGCCGAACTTGAAAATGCAAAAATTGCAGAAATTGAAAAAACGCAGACAATAGCAGAAATTGAAACTTGACAGCAATTGCAGAAAACGCAAAAAACAGAAATCTTCCACACACTCCTTCCCTGCCTTTCCTATGATAGAAATTGCACCACAAGGAAGCGTAAAGTGCTAACCGAGCTTAGTGTAGGGCATATCCCCGGCAACGGCGCCAAAAATGTGCGCTCCTTGCCGCACTGTCGAAGCAAGGGACTTGCCAATACACCGTATGCGAGCCACAAACGGCTCCAAGCACACAACAAGCCTAAACTAGCAAGCTCAAGAAAACAAAGGGTGTGTCACTCACCGCTCTACGCTCGCCTTCGTGGTGGATTCCTCGCCGCGATGAAGAAGAAGCTGCAGTCGTGCCGCGCTCAACCGCTTCGCCGCCGTCGTGCCTTCGTAATGCTCGATCGCACACACACTCTCCCTCTCTCTCTCTCTCTCTCTCTCACACACACACACAAGGAGGTGAAGAAGAAGAAGAAGATGGAGATGGAGCAAGAGCACTCTTCAATTGCACAAATGAGAGAATGAGTAAAAATCAGGTTTAGTTGGCTTTTATAGGAGCTCACCCCATTCACACTTGGGCGCCCATGCTTAGCCAACTAATCCCTTGAATGTCCAAGTTAAAGTGCGCCTCTCATCGACGATCACTCTACCTTTCCCTATTGGTCCGACAAGCCCGGTACCTGACTCTACCAAATACATAATACGCGTCCATCATAGGTGATGGGGTGTCCGTGAGCCGTGAGGGTTAACATTCTGCCTCTTTTCACATCCTCTACTGCCGAGCATTTTAATTATGCCCCTCAACGCTACACAATGAGAAAACCATCTCTTTTGTTCTCCAACCCTTTTTGCGCATCCTCCTCTTACTCTCTAGTGCTCCCATTGTTTTTTGGACTCCTGTTCTATAGCGCTTTAGTGACGCAAATCTCTACACAGAGTGAAGAGGTATGCTACTATACTTTTGTGCACTTGTATTTTGTGAGGTCATACCAAGCGAATAAGGGAAGGACAACTCTGTTCATTGAATCTAATCGCTTGGTACTGACCATCGTTGCTCCGAGCACCTTCTACAGAAGGGATATTTGATCACACAATATGGCTCAAGTCTTTATTAATAATGTTTGTACAGAAAGCTCATGAAAGCGCCAGACCTAGGACATTGTTTGCGAGTAAACCAAACACACCACAACATAGATTTCAAAACACACTATGGAGGTATGCTATTATACTTTTATGAGGTCAGTACCAAGCGAGTAGAGGCAATACAACCATATTTGGTGCACTTCTTCACTTTGTGTTGACCTTAGAAAGCTTAAGTCCCTTGTGCAATAAATGACATTCACTAATAATGACGTGTTGTTTTTTAATATGCTATTTGTAGAGATGCCTCATGCAAAGGCCAAGCCTAGAAGGGCAACAGGTGACTCTTTGCATGCTCAAGCAATAAGACGCCGATACGAGGTGCACAGAGGTGTCCTACAAGAGCTGCAAAGGATCAAAGGACACATGCAACCGGCCATTCCACGTCTTCCTTTCCAGCAAGTAGTGCAAGAGATTTGCGAGCATTGGAAAGTGGGCATGCGATGGGCCAGCAGTGCACTTCTCTGCCTGCAAGAAATTGTAGAAGACTACCTCGTTGAATACTTCAGTAATGGATATATCTTGGTTGCCCATGCACACCGCATTACTATCATGCCACGAGATTTTGACACTCTTCGGAGGCTACACTTTCGCTACAATGGGCTGCTTTAGCCAATACCTATCTGGGATAGTAGAACCATGGATATTCGTAACATCCCCCCTCTCCATCCTTGTGCATGCTATACAGAGCCTTCTAGGGCTCAAAACAGCAGAAGGACACAATCACGGGTCGAGAGAAACAACACAAATGGGCATGCTGAGCCAGCCGCACAGGGGCATGAGCAGGCCAAGGTGGACCCTGAGGCAATCATTGAAGAAACAAACACAGTTATGGAGGAGCGCAAACCTGTTAGGGAGGAATCGGCTAGAAAGAAAAATGAGCAAGGCATGGAGGATCTGGAGCCAGTTATGGGCGAGAATGAGCCAATTAGGAGGATATTGTGCTAGTAAGGGAAGAAAATGTGCCTTCCAAGGAGGAGAATGAGCTAGTTACAGAGAGAAATGAGCCCTCCAGGGAGGAGAATGATCCTACCAGGGAGGACCCTAAGCTTCTACCGGAGGAGATGGATAAAGCTCAAGAAAGGCAAGGGGAAGCCTCTGCTTCACGAGGGTCATCCAACGAGGAGCCTTTACCAGAGGATTGGAGTATTTTAGAGAAAATCAACAAAGGAAACGAAGAGGAATTGCAAGTTCTGATCAGCCCAGCGCCTTTGCATGCACAAATACTGTTGCCTAGAAGGTCAGAGGAGTCTTGCACTTTCAACCTTGATCAACAAGACTTCCTGTGCATGTACAAATTTGACAACTTCAACGCAACGGATGCGGTCGTCAACATTGCTATGTGGTACTTCTCAAGCTCTTTATAAGTTATGCTTGGTTCATTAAATGGCTCATTTCTGCTAATACATGGGTCAATACCAAGCGAATCAGTCGCTTATGAAATTGGATAGGTAGACCACTCGCTCGATATTGACCCATGTCTTTGCGGCAGTCATCAACATTACTATGTGTTACATCTCAAGCTTTTCTTTATAAGTCACGCTTGGTTCATTAGATGGATCACTATCGCTAAGACATGGGTCAATACCAAGGGAATCAGTGGTTTATAAAATTCGATAGGTATCCAACTTGCTCGGTATTGACCCATGTCTTTGCGGCAGTCGTCATCATTGCTATGTGGTACGTTTCAAGCTCTTTATGATTCAAGCTTGGTTCATTAGATGGCTCACTACTGTTAAGACATGGGCCAATACCAAGCGAGTCAGTGGCATATGGAATTCGATAGGTGCCCCAATCGCTCGGTATTGACCCATGTGTTTGTGGCAGTGACAGCCCACTAAAAAGTCTAACCTCTACCATTGATTCATTTTAGGCACGCTATCTCACTTCTGCCCCCTGATGTTCAGAACAAAATATACGTAATAGATTTGCTAATTTTGCCTATGCTTTAAACAACGGAGTTTCATTTTTGGCTCTGCTGGGCTAGTTTAGCAAAGTCAATTTTGATCTAGTACGTTTTTTGGTCACTGCATACAATCAATCGTGAGTTTCTTCTTGTCTCGTAAAAACCGTGTTCTTTCACCTCATCCTTGATGGTTTTGGTGTAGTGATCATTGGAGGGTGAAAGCATGGTTTGGTGGTACAAAAAAAGGACCTATTTTGGTTCTACCTGGTTGGTACTTCTACATATGTCCACACTTTGGAGGGAACCTTTTTTTTCATCTATGTTAAAGAATGGTAGGAGGGAAATTTGTATGATTTAAACTTTTCGTGAAAGAAAACGTGGGTGGGGCAATAAGTAATGCGAGTGGTGTTTTGAAACCGTGCCAAAAGTCCCATCACAGACTGCGTTTGTGAGTGGCGCAATTGCTCAACACATTTTGCAGCTTCCGCCTTGCTCTCTTACTACAGCGCCTTATGAAAACCACTACAGTTGCAGGTAACAAGCTCCCCGGCTACTCACAATTAGGAAGATGAGGACGCCAGCGAGGGCACCTCATCATCTTTGATGGCAGATGAGTCCATGGATATTGCTTTCGCTGCCTGCTTTCTCTTCTTTTTGAGAAATTTTGTAGCCTCTAGTAAAGTCCACCTAATATCATCTAACTTGATCGTCATCTTTTGAATGCACTCATAGACCTTGACATAAATTTCATCTTGCTCATTAAGAGAACCGTTGGCTAAATTGGAAGATATTTCTTCCAATTGACTATCCTCACAATGCTACTCAATTGGCCTCCTGTGTCTGGTGGTTGATTGACCTTGGGGTGAGGATTTGGATTTCCCTCAAGCATTTTCCATCCTCAGGTCTATGTTCTCACCCTTGGACAAGTCTGTTCTAGGTTGCAGTGATTCCTCCTCTAGGCTCTCCATCGAGGCCGTCACCAACTCACCCACTCACTTGCCAACCTCTTCCTTACTAGACACTCCTTCTATGGCCTTTCTTTCTTGATCTATTGAAAGTTGGTGCAGCAACCTCTGGATGGTTCTAGCCTCAGAGCACTCAGGTTTCTCCGGCATCTTCTTAGCTAGATCCATTGTTATCTTGGTTGCAAGAGTTCTCTGTTCTTACCAGCAGTGACCACCTTTGCCTTGCCTTTCGCTTTCCATGTAGCCCGTTGCTTTTCCCATCTTCGAGCCTCTTCAATTTGCTTCATTTTTTGTTCAAGATTGTCTAGTAGATCCTTGATCACCACTCCCGTGCTTCTGATAATGACTCGCATTGAAACTAGTTTTGCTAGCTTTGCTTCAGATCCGTTGAGCTTCACACTTTCGGGACACTGAGCTGCAAAATGACAATAAGTGTAGCAACTAAAATTCCTCCATATGAAATCAGCCCTTAGCCAATGGTACCCTAATATCGCCTTCTTCTAGGCCAAGTAATAGTAGTGGCCTCATTTTCCTTGGTAATAGATTCTCCATCTATCTTCACCACCTCCGGGTTTGTTGATGCAATCATAGATAGATCTTTTTCTTTATTGAAATGATGTATCCTAATTTTGCAATTATTCTAGACATGGTCAAATGCCTTACAATATGTACATTGTGAGCACTAATGAGATCTTTGTGTTAGACAAGGGGAACTAGAACCTAGGAGTCCACCACCCAACCACCCACTATA
Organism: Adiantum capillus-veneris; assembly: GCF_014529385.1. NCBI lineage: Eukaryota > Viridiplantae > Streptophyta > Polypodiopsida > Polypodiales > Pteridaceae > Adiantum > Adiantum capillus-veneris. Next base: position 53,232,813 of record NC_140957.1, read on the forward strand.
TAGCATAGCCCCTGGCCCTTTGCCCTAGTTGGAATCCCTTTCCACACTGCCTAGCCCGCCGACCCTACCCTTGTCTAGTCCGGCCTTGCCGATGTCCTGACATTACTCCCCCCTTAAGACGAGTTTTCGTCCTCGAAAACAAAAGTGGGGAACTTCTTCTTAAAAACACTAATGTTTTCCCAAGTGGCACCTTCCTCAGGTCGGTCTTTCCACTTGATTAAGGCTTGTTGACGTACATGATGACATGTACGCAACTCATGATAATTGAGAACACGTTCAGGTTCATGCGGTAAGGTAGGAGGTTCAATGAAATCAACCAAAATCTGTTGGTCAATGACATTGTCGTCCCCATGTAACCGCTTACGTAAATGGCTTACATGAAACACCAGATGAATACGAGAATGTGAAGGTAGCAATAATTTGTAGGCACGATCACCTACTCGCTTGAGTATTTTGAAAGGACCACAATATCGGGGAGATAATTTAGGTGTTGGCCTCGTTTTTAGACTTTCTGAATGTTCCGGCACACATAAAAATACTTCCTCCCCTTCTTCGAAGGTAACTGACCAACGTTTCTCAATAGCGTACTTCTTATACCGATCATGTGCTTGTCGGACATTCTGACGAGCAAGTTTCAGCATATCCATATGGTCTTGGAGAAAATCCTTAACCTGTTGGAGTTTTCCGGTTGCCAACCCCACCGTACCTGGTGACCTAGGTTGAAACCCATACATGACCATGAAAGTACTAAAGCCCGTTGTGACATGCTTAGCACTGTTGTAGGCAAACTCAAGAATAGGTAAGTATTCTTCCCAGTCTGACTGTTTTTTGCTGACGTATGCTCTTAGCATCTCCTGTAGCACCTGGTTAACTTGTTCAGTCTGACCATCTGTTTCTGAATGATAGGTTGTACTAAGGGTCAATTGTGTACCCAATCGTTTAAACACAGCTCTCCAAAAGTGGTTGTTAAACTTAGGATCACGGTCACTGACAATGTTAATTGGCAAACCATACAATTTGTATAGATTGTCCACAAATAACTTGGCTAGTTCTGGTGTCTTAACCGTTGATTTGGTTGGAATAAACTTACATAGTTTAGTCAACCGGTCGACGACCACCCATACCGAGTCATGACCTTGTATAGTGGTTGGTAAACCCACAATAAAGTCCATAGAGATGCTTTCCCAATGTATTTTTGTCGCTAACAACGTCACAAGAGCACACGGCCTCTTGTAGTGTTCGTGATTGATCTCCTTCTGCATCCGCCTCTTTTGGGTGGCATTGTTGACTACATGTAACTCCAAACTCCAACCAGGAGATAGGTTCTTTGTCAAGAGTGTTAGCTCACCACCATGACTGCCAAAATGGAATGACCTGGTCACTTATGATAGCTATTCTAGGTTAGAGACTTGGAGTTATTCAAATGAGATCAAACGTTCAAAAATATGAAGACAATAGACAATATGGGTGGATGTATTAAATTTACCTAGAAAGAAATGTACAATTATCCTCAAGCAAAGTAGGTGCCTTCAAGAGTTACAAAATACATTTTGGAGCTACACAACCCCAGATTAATGTAAGCTACTTCAATAGCTACATCTCATGAAGTGATCTAGTTGTTAGCAAAGTCGTGATGGCTTTGATTGCTTGTTTCCACTCCTCAAAGTTCTTGCTTTTTCCAAAAGGTATGATCAATTCCCTGTTTTCCTAGTAACCTCTTTGAAGCTAGCTATCGAGAGGTCATTTTTAAAGACTCGCAAGTTCCTAAACCTCCAATTTTTTTTAGCGAAAGGGAACAACTAGTGTGCAGATTAGGAGAGCTTGGTTCTTCACAATCTTTCCTCGCAAGAGAAGATCGTTCTTGAAGAACAAGATTTTCTAGGTCTTCAATATCCATTTACAAGTTTTTCATGCAAGGTCTCTTATAGATGGGCAATCCATGAACAAGTGAAGGGGATCTTCACTTGTCAGTTTGCACCGTGATCACCTATCTGAGCCTATCCCTCTAGCCAGTATCTTAACTCTGATTGGAATAGCAAAGCACCTTCCACATAAATATCTTCATCATAGGGGACCATTGAGGGTCCCATATGTTACTTTCTACCCACTCCCACCTAGATTTTGGCCATTGCTTTCACCTTTTTTTTATTGATGGGGGAAAACCAATTTGTTTTGAACATTAGATCGCAACAGATTTCCTTGGTTTGTGGTTTGGTGATGTTTCTGTTCTTGGACTAGTGCCACTCTTTCCAATCTAATTGAGCTTCACTTATTGGAATCAGCACATTGTCCAACTGTGCGACGTAAATTTTCACTCATGGTACTTTCTGTACAACCCTTGCTTCTACCTCCATGATATCCTCAATTTCTATTTGGCAAGTGGTTTAATTCGTCATAACCTAGATTCTTGGAGGAGATAAAAGGGCAACAATTGATTTGGAATGCTTATGCCAAGGATCAAGATGGAAGTCAGTTGGGAGAGAGCCTATCATATTGCTTGGCCTAGATGGGATGAAGACCTTACTCTATCTATGATTCATTAATTAGAGGCAACAATGATAGATGATTTATCAAAAGAGAGCTTCAAGTTCACAAAGGGAATAGTGTTTGTATGGATATGATTGAGGTAGTTATCCCAAATGATTGGCATGCAAGATTCATGGGGTGATGAATTTACCACTCCATGATGGCTACTGGTGGTACATTGATAACCATAACCATCCTATGGTGGCACATGAGTGTGCTTGGTCTTCTCAATCTTTGAGAAGAGAGGCACTTTAAAGTGAGAATCTTCAGGGTGAAACCTCATTTGCATGTTCATGACCTCAATTTGCAACCTATCAAAGTGGTCAACTTGCCTCTTGTGGCAAGAGGGCTTGTAAAATTGTGGGGATCCATTATTGTGGCCCATCCATGTCAGGACAAGGGTCCTGTACCCTAAGAACTAGGTTAGTCATGGACTACGGCCAAGGGCTGGGCTAGGCAGTGTGGACAAGGGATCCGTCTAGGGCAAGGGGCTAGGAGCTCGCCTATATAAAGGGAGGTTGGGAGGAGGATCTCAGAGCCTAGTTCCCTAGTTCTTACACTGGTATCAGAGCTTAGGATTCTCTTCCACTCTCTCTCTAGGCGTGGTCTCTTTAGGTCCCTAAAAGCACGCTCTTTGGGTGAGAACCGTGGCTTTTTTGGGCCTTTTCCATTTTTAGACGATTTCTTCGTCAATTCGGGCAGGCTTTCCTTTTTTAGAAAACGTGTGTGTGGTGGGTGTTTTTGCGAGCTCTCTGGCTTGGAAGGGGCACCATGGGGAGATAGGAGGTTGCGCCAGCAACTCTTGGCCATAGCCGGCCTCACACAACCCCGCCATCAAGATCTCGTTGCTCGCAGGAGGCAGCACGCTGCCTATGAGCTTGGGCTTCAATAAACCACACTATTTTCACATGGGGAAGGCCTTTGGCCATAGAATTTAAACCTTGGCCACTACAAGTAGCCTTTCCCACAGGAAATTCAGCAAGTCGAATCGGTGAAGCAAGCCCGAGAAATTCAAGCAAGGAAAACTCTCGGCTTCAAGTTGAATCTCCCAAGGTTGGACTACACTCAGTACCTGCAGAAGATTACAGCACCTGCATATTTTTTTTTTCAAGCGACGACTTCAAGAGTCGTTCAAGCAACATACGAGTCGACGCTTCCAACAATTTACGACCACCGACGAGGTTAGCACGGCTAACTACCTCTGTATTCGATACGGTTACGAGTTTTTGTTGCATTCCAAGGTACTATTTTCTCTTTTGTTCGTACAACAAAGATTCACTATGAGTGCGGAAATTGATGATCAACACATGTTTGACTTTGAATACATCGAATTGGCTCCACCAGTGGATGTCATGGGGCTGGATACTCTCACGGAGAGTACCATCGGGGCAACAGGGATGGACGGTGCAAACCCACGTGATCTATCTCTGTCTCCTCATTTATCAACCCCTCCTCCTCAGAGCGTGTTGTATATTCTAGAGGATGACAGTCAATTGCCAGATGCCAAGGAGTTTGTCACTCGACAGGATTGGAAAACTTTTGATGCCCGATTTCGCAAGCTCGCTGTCAGGGTTCAAAGCTTGGTTACACAAGTAGAAAATCTTACACAACTAATTTACAAAATGCTACCAGAATCAGCTCTCCACTTGCCAGCAACCTAGGGGGTTGCTAATTTACTAGTTATGACCAAAGAGGTCCAACATGTCCACAATAATTCGGTTGTCGGAACAAATCGGGGCACGACCAACGTGGTCAAGAAGCGCCTATCACCATCCGAATTTCAACGTGCAAAAAGTCAAAAATTATGCTTTATTTGCTTAGGAACACATAAAAAAAAGAAGTGCCCACATGTCAGACAACTTAAGCATGATGCATGAGTTTTTGATTTGACATAAACTCCAGTTTTGGTGCACGGCACAGTAGTTATATAGCTTTTGAACATGTTATCTTAGCCATTTTCTCATACTTCACTATGGATTTTCAGCATATTATACGTTTTTTTGAATTGGATACTGTTATGCCCCAATTGTTTTTTCTGCCATAGTCATTTTCGGTACGACTAGTCACATCATCTCGGCTTATACGATCTCCCGAAAACATTATTAGATGCATGCAAGATCACTGAATTAGGGTCTATATGATACACGTGTCCTACAACTTTACGTTTCGCATTTACTTTGGACAATATTATGAAAAGCCAAATGCTTGGCCCATTTCACATGACACAAGGCTTCTAATTCGTACTCCGATTACCTCTGTGACAAGAGCAGTTGGCAACCAAGTTTGGGGCGCACCTACATTATTCAGGATATCATCTCATCGAATCCCTACCAGTCTAACCGGTGCAAGGCACTTTGGGTGTTGACTTCAACGGTTGTCACGGTAGCCACGGGCTTCCGTTTTTGTATGCAAGGCATGCTACCCAAATGGTATAAAGTACGCTCTCACAAATCACTCGGTCAAGGACACTATTAGTTATGCATTGTTTCCCATAATTTTCGGTTGCTATCAAGGCACACAAAACAACCTAAAACTTCTACTGGATTCACAACCCATACACGGTAGATGGTCAAGATGTGACTTATGTTCCCTCTCGTGATGCAAACACCTTACAGTCAGATGGTTGCATGCTTATATGATAAGCTGGCAGTCAGGCATAAGATGTCTAGGAGCACACATTCTGGGCACACACACTAGCAATGTAAGGAAAGTTCCTCAGCCCAGCATGCTCTTCTGTTCGTTCTTCATCTCTTTCTCTAACGAACAAAATGAAAATTTTCTACGAAGTTTGTTTCATGTTTCACTACTGAGTTCTCCTGAGCCAAGATGCTCTACAATTCTCAACTACAAATTGGCCAAGGTGTCATTCACATTTATTTTCATCGGTTTACTGATTGAACACTCATTGCCATACGGACTATGAACCACGTACGCTGGCTATGGGCCATTGCTAAATCTAGGATAAGATCCACTGGTTGGTATTCCTTGGATGATTGTTCTCAAGATCGAACAGCTCTACCCAGTGGAGTACACATTAACGTTAATTGACAAACAAGCGTCTTGTCATTACAGAGATCATTACGAATGTTTAGGGTGTCATTTTTTTTCACTACATGTTTTCAGTGCAAACGCTCATGTGCGTTTCTTGATAATCTTAACCTCACACCGGCTGATCTCTACCACGGAGTATAGACGCAGCAATCAGGGGTGACAACATGGTTGTAAGGGATCGGTAGTTCACTCGTGTGGGTCTCCTGCTCTCTCTATAGCACGACAAAGTGTCTATGGACATACGGTTTTGGGGTACGACCCAACGAGTGATTGCTACATCACCCCATAGGCATTAAGGATCACATTTTTATCTGCATTAAGGATCACAATTTTATCTGCATTAAGGATCATAGTTGATCTCTCCCAGTTCTACTTTCAAGGAAAGAATTCCGCAATCTACCACGCGGTAGCAGACTTTTTAAGTTAATTCCACTCAATCTGTACACGGATAACTATGTTGGTTATCGTTATCTCCTAGTTGAGTAGTTTCTACAAAGAAGTCTTATCGAGGGATTTGACTACATAGATTCTAATTCAAGGGCTTGGGTTGCAAATGCAACAACCAGGGTTCCCAGTGCAATACTGCTTGTTTTTCAGGTAGGGGACGTGCTCCTTTCCATTTGCATACAGGTAAGTGTACATTATGTTATTGCATTTTGCATACATGTAAGTGTACATTATGTTATTGCATTTGCATACAGGTAAGTGTACTGATTTGGTGTCAATTCCATGTTTAGTATGCTTTGCTTGGTGTTTCAAGACATCTAAGTATGCTTGAATATTACAGACCCATGCCAAGGGCATGCCGGCACAAAGTATTTTGGGCCAAGTGTCCAATCTGTCTTTCTGCCTTATGCAATTATGAGCCTACTTGTAGGGTTCAATTGGCACATGTTGTCACATGGGATACAACATGGTCTACGAACTCACGGAGTTCGGTTTAGCCAGTGGAGCAAGACTAATGAGGGTCCCTCTCACTCCCGTCGTAGAGTGTTTGCACTTACCTCCACACACAAGTACATCTTGTACGTGAAGGATGTTTTTTTTTCCACATCCTTCCATGAGACATATTCCACATGTGGAGAATATGAGTCTCTGGACTAACACTGGCTCCATTATTTTAATTATGTGTCACGACAAAGTCCCTAGGTGCTGGTCACATCTGTTTTATAGACCATTTTTAGCACGACGTATCATGAGCAATTTCGTGGCCAGAAATTGTCGGATACTCAGAATGACTTATTAAGGTACAAGTACCGCTAAACAACATTACAGACGGTTGTTTATACATATAGCAAAGCTATAAGTTGTTAATGAAAAAGTTTCATTGTCCGTACCTACAAGTGATCAATGTTTCACCTTCTACTGTGATTCAGACGTTTCAACAAGGCTTGCAAAAGATTGCAACTAAAAGTATTTAGTTTCTTTTCAGAACTATTTACATTCCTTTTAATGTGTGATAGGCGCATCACATTTTGGCCATAAGTATTGGCAAGGACTAGTATGGATATACAGGTTCGGGTTAGTTTTTGCTAAATGTATGCACACTAGGCGTTATGGGCCCTAGTGTTTAGCACAGGCTGATTTCGAACGGCATGCATATTCCTAAGGTTGTTGCTTATGAAGCATTCTGCACTCTATGTGCACTATCTCTATGATATAACTTTTGGGTCTACTAATCACCAATAGAGGTCATGGCTCGGTTTGGGAGTTTGTAGATTTTCTCGAGTTAACCACGATGATGTACAATACTGTGTTTTCCAAAGAGTAATTTTGTGCTAAAGGATCTGCTAAGAGTATACGTTAGCACAACGCATTTATGAATAGATTATTTTCTCCCTATTTTAGAACTTGCTTAAGTACGATTTTCATCTTTGAACACCTCTTGTGGTGGGGTTGGAGATTGTGTCAATACTGTTCATACGTCAAGGACTTACTAGGTGTGCTGACAAAGTATGTCGGCAAGCAACCTTCATTAGGGATGAACATGTAGTTCTTTGTGCTCTAAACTATTCAGAATTCTAACACGAGGACATTCCCTATCTACGGACTTTCAAGATACTCAGGCGAGTAGGAAATCTGGCTCACAACTGCATGGAAAGTTACGCCAAGGTTTACTTGCATTATTCCAGTACCTTCAGAAGATCTGAAAACTGGTTATGCCTTTGGAGACAACTCTTAGTTGTGGTTACTCCTTTATAGTACTCAAGTGAGTTATAAATGGAGTTACCATTTAAACCCAAGTGACTCTTAGTTGTGGCTACTCCTTTATAGTACTCAAGTGAGTTATAACTGGAGTTACCATTTCGACCCAAGTGGTTGCAAATGGACAACAATGTTGAAAATCAAGATGTTGCTCTTGGTTTCATTGAACCTCTTCATGCACCAATTAACGGTCATGCAGACAAATGGCTCACTTATAGGACGTCAATAAAGAAAACATTAGTATTCTTAAGACGATAGTACTACTTGTGTTTTCGAGGACGAAAACTCTTCCTTAAGGGGGAAGTAATGTCAAGACAAGGGTCCTGTACCCTAAGAACTAGGTTAGTCACAGACTACGGCCAAGGGTCGGGCTAAGCAGTGTGGACAGGGGATCTGTCTAGGGCAAGGGGCTAGGAGCCCGCCTATATAAAGGGAGGTTGGGAGGAGGATCTCAGAGCCTAATTCCCTAGTTCTTACAATCCAAGTGCCTATAGACATCAAAGGGTTGACCATTGTCACAATTGGTCTGAGATTCGAGGGAGTGGTTGCGGCCTTCTTGACACCAAGAGATAGTATCTTCTTTTTAGCACATTTTGCATATTGGCCTCTCGCACTACCATCTCACAAAGAGAGTGACTTGTGGGCTACCATTTGGCTTCAATAGTTTTGGGGGTCATATTTGGCGTATGAGTTGGGCAAGGGCAACATGCATCCAATATTCATGCTCACAAACTTGGGTCTAGAGATGGGGCACTTTGGACATGCTACATACTACTTGCTCATGAGTATCCGTCACAATCTACATCTTACTTTACGGGTGGATTATCAAGAAGGCTAGATGCACAAATGTTTCGAGTGCCACTCTTTTCTCTATGTCTCATACCTTGGTGAACATATGGTCAAAGCTACTACACACTTTACCTTGTTAGTGGATGCATGAGCAAACACTTCCAATGATCCTTTCTCACACTGTTGTACACATCGGGCTTGTACTCCAATATCCTTTAGTTTGGACTAGGGAGCAGTGTTCGAGAAAAATCATTTTTCTAAACATATAAAATTCCTTCCCATGATTTTTCCAAGAGGAAAGTTTAGAAAATTAGGTTTATCTTTTGGGTTTTTACACTATTTTTTTCTATTTTGGGGTGGAATTTCTCCTTTTCTCCATGCCTTCAACCGGCATATTTGAAATTGAAAACGACACGATATTAAGCTTAGACACATTTTTCCCAAACACTGCCTGGGAAACATCAATTGGCACTATCCACCTCTACATTGCTATTTTATGCTCACAGATGCCTCCTTGACGTGTACTTCTCGCACTACTACTTCTTACATTTTTGTACTTCCTCTTGATGAGATGCTCACATGAGCATTTCTAGAGGTCTTCATGGACACAATATATTGCTCCTTCCTTTTGGCCCCACAAGAAGTTTTAGACAGATTCTCACAATAATTCCCACATTGTGACTTACCTCAACATCATGAGCTTCTGTGAGGGAGGCACCGCATACCTAGCTAGGTACGATTGGGGGCAAGGGACCGCCGGCCCGGTGGTCCCTTGCCCCCAATCGTACCTAGCTAGGTATGCGGTGCCTCTCGAGCAGAAGCTCATGATGTTATGCATTGTATGAAAAACATTGAAAAGACTCCGTTTTCTGATATGAGAAAAGTTCTACATATTCTTGTGGGGGGAGAGAGAGAGAGAGAGAGTAACGTTGTAGGAACGATCCCAACATACCTCAATGATCTATTCGATCATCGATGACTCACAAGCTGTGTGAGTGAGAGAGAGAGAGAGAGAAGAGGGAGAAGAAAGTCACACATTTAAGCACGTATGCAGTTGATTGACTCACCAAAACTCAAATTGACGATGGATGGTTGTTTGAAGCCTTGAGGGGGCTCTGAATTGACCAAGTACCACGGAATGTGTGAACAGGGTCTTCAACAGCACATTTCTCCCCAAGGCGGCTTTGGGCTTTGAGGTTTGAACAGGCCACTTGTAAGCTTCTCCGTGCTTCTCAAAGAATGAAGGCCATAAAAGAAAAGTCACGATCAAATTACCAGCACTTGAAAGCTCAGCCTCTATGCTTCGTCGATTCTCTCTCTAGGGCCGAATTTTTTACACCTTATTTTCCACAGACAAAAGCTTCTTTCTTTACCTTTGGCTTCAAGGCTGCAAACTTCAAAGAGCTCCCGAGTCCCGGCCCCCCAACACAGAACCAACCCCACCCCCAACAGTGCCAACACACACACACACACACACACACGCAGAGGCCTGGGCCCTGAGGGTGAGTCTTGAGAGAAGGAGAGAATCGCAGATGCCAACCATAGATTGAACGTGACGAGTACACGCATTCCCTCATCATCATCAGCCAGCTGCCAACCCGTCCACCCCCTTTCATCTCCTTGCTCTCCTTCTCTCTCTTCTCTCTACGCACATGCAACATTGCGACAATAAGGTGGTCACTTCTGCTTCGTCCTCTCTCTCTCTCTCTCTCTCTCTCTCTCACACACACACACACGCGCGGGACATCCTTCAGGTTTCTTTCTCTTTCGTGTACACACACACTCACACTTTCTCTCTCTTATTACACACATTGCCACACATGCATGTTACTGCATTGCCCCCCTCCCTCGTGCGTTAATCTTCAAGTACATGAAAATACACGCACACACACACATATACACCGTCGGCTCTGCACCAGTCAAAACTTTAATCCGCCCATCTTGAGACCCACAAACGAGCTCTTTTAATTAGACTAAAGGAGCGCGCCCTCTGCAAGATCCAATCACAAGCGCAGCGTCGTCCCCAGCTGATTTCCATTTTGTACATTACTTGTCTTTCCATCTCTGCTGGCAATCCACTCCAGTTAATTAGTCGAATCGAAATTCAAGCAGGACAGGGTCCATCGTATCAAGCGCCCCTAAGGTCCCCTTTGCCTGCCTGCAACAACACCCCGCATTCCGGGGCTCTTTGATTTGTAAAATTTGCAGTTTGCGCCTGCGGCCTGTGCACTCTCTCTCTCTCTCTCTCTCTCGGCCTGCACTGCCTTTCTTCTCTGGTCTTAGTCTGCAGGCTTTGTCCCATATTGTTGATCTCATCTCTTGCCCGTACTGTCTTCGATCCGGCCCTTCAACGCTTATTATCTGTTACGCACATACTCCCCCGCACCACACAGACACAACACGCACGCATACATTCTCTCCCAAGCGCACAGGACGCACATTTACCCCCGATTTCTTGCTCTCTCAAGTCTTACTGGACTGAGCTGAAGGATTGCCCTCTCTGCGCAAATATAGTATCTCTCTCTCTCTCTCTCTCTCTCTCTCTCTCTCCCCCCCCCCCCCCCCCCCCCCCCCCCCCCCCCCCCAACACACACACACACACACACACTGTCACAGAGGAAGGTTCTCTCTCTCTCTCTCTCTCTCTCTCTCTCTCTCTCTCTCTCTCTCTCTCTAACACACACGTGCCATTTAGAAGGTTGAGTTCCTGAGCTTCTGTCTACACATTGTCTTGCGGATGCCACACATTCCATGCATTTCCTCTCTAATTTGCTACCCTCCTCTGATCCTGATCCAAATTTTATTACACACATGCAGGGTCCATTTCTGACTGGCAAGTGAATATGTCTACAAGTGTACAAATGCGCAAGCAAAGCAAGAAAAGAGGGGAGGTACTGTCATTGTTATCCTAAACGGTGGTGTAAGGACAGATACATGCATGCAATAGCTTAATATAGCAGTGCACTAAGTGCTGAGATTTGAGAATTTGTGGGCGTTTTAGTGGCTTCTGCACAATTCTATCTAAATGGAAGGCAGTTCGTTATATACTGGCATATTTTCTGAGGCTAGATGTGCTCGGATCTCAATATGGTTGCGTAAATGCATTGTCTGGACTGCATTAGTTAAAGCTTGTCCCCCCATTTAGCGACTAGGGAGGAATGGCTTCAACACCATAAGTTGTTGTGGCCAATGCACATACTTCAGCAGGAATCATTGTCTCGCCGGTTTGTAGATTGCAATTACGGGGTAGCTAGGTTTGTAAATTGTAATTATGTGTCAACTAGCTCAAGCTTTCAGCTGGAATGCTGTAATGAAGACATTTCACACCCACAATTTGACATGATTTTTGGTTGCACAATACAATGCTGTCGCCGATGCAATTCTATCTCTAGTGGATTTGTGCTCATTCGTATGCTATATGCTTGATCTTACAAGTCTCCATTCAAAGTCTACACTCTTCCTCATGATATCTGAATCCAATCAAGAGTTAAGGCTATAGATGCATCAAGTTCTTGAGCATACGCCAAAAAAGATGGTGATTTGATCTGATCTTTTTTGTGCTCTCATGCAGGTATTATGGCCCCGCATGATGATGAAGAAGTGGCTCAACATCAAGTCAACAGGAGATGAATTCAGTGCAGATGAATACAGCGCAGATGAGCATGACGATACTGACCTTGAGAATGAAAGCGAGTGCGAATGTGACAGTGAAGGTAATTTGTTGGGCCAACACTGATGCTTTCTATTCTATATTAACATTGAGGGATGTATTAGCTCACAATTAAAAACATGCAGAAGTCACACCAAAGGTTCCAAGGAGGCACACCACTAGAAATTTCTCTCCTTCAAAGCTAAGGAAGGATGGAGGAGATGGTAATTATCTTTTTCTTTTAAGCATGGAAACAAATTATCCTTATGGTGTTCCGACAAGACAAGGGCTAAGGCAACGACATCTTTTGGCAGATGAGGGAGTAAGAAAGAGCCTGAAAAGCAATGGACGACAGCCTGAAACCATGCGAAAAAAGTATATTGATATGGAGGAATTGAGGTGCACACAATTTCACAAAGAAAGCAGGGAAGGAATGTATAGAAGCTTGTGTTCCTTATTGGTTTTATTGCTAAGACAGGGTAGCTGTTGGGACATGGAATGTGGCAGGCAAAATACCACCTCCTTACTTGGATCTCAAAGACTGGTTGGAGATGCAAAATGCAGCTGACATTTACGTATTAGGGTATGATCTGCATTTTCTGTCACTGATTTTCTTCGATCTTTCGAAAATTAGATTCTTCTATTTAAATAGCTTCTTGAGATTTCTAATTGCATGCTCTTGATACACTTATTCTCTCTGCTTTGATTTGCAGGTTTCAAGAGATTGTGCCCTTGAAAGCCGGAACTGTTTTTGGTGCCGAAGATATCAGGCCCACTCTCCAATGGCAAACTCTGATACGTGAAACATTGAACAGAGAAAAGTCTGGGGAGTGTGCATGTTATAGTGCCCCTCCCTCTCCTTCAAGAGAAACAGATTTACAAAGCTCTGATAGCTTAGTAGAGGATTCTGAAATGGATAACGAGCGCATTCTTATTGACGAAGAGACTAGCATCATCCCCTCAGAGCTCCCTCAATCGCAAAGCCGAGAACTCGAGGTTCAATCCAAGGGTTGCATCAAGCCTGACCTATTAGGAGTCTACAGGTGCACAGAGCGTATTGGTTTTAACAGACAGCGGCATCAAAGAACCAATTCTGAGCCAATGACTTGGCTCTCTTTTCCTGATGGTGGATCGACTGATGAAGAGAGTCTTGCTAGACCTCTGCTATCACCTATATCGAGTATGTATGCAAATCATAGCAAAAAGCAAAGACGCTATGTGCGTGTTGCTAGCAAGCAAATGGTGGGGATTCATATTTCTGTATGGGTCAAAAGGAAGCTGCGGAGGTTCATTCGCAATCTGACAGTATCATGTGTGGGCCTTGGTATAATGGGCTGCTTGGGAAACAAGGTCTCCCTCTTGGCTTTATCTTTTCTATGCATCAAGTCATCGTTTGGTTACATTTGAGTCCATTTTTTCTTGCATATCTGCTATGAGTTTGTCAATGGACATTTATTCTTGTTTTGTATGGGATGCTTGGGAAGCTGTTGAAAGGCATGTAAATGGAGATAAGAGGGCTTGTTAGGGCTGTGTTTTATCTGAGCCATAACAAGGGTACATTGTAAGTAGGCATGGGTTTCTCGAAGACTTAGTAATATGATGCTCTTACCCACATGGTATTTGCACTTGATTGTAGGCTATGCAGAAATTCGTATTTTAATTTGCTTCTTCTTGACTCATGATGTTCTCGCTCTTCGGTTTTCAGGGCTCCATATCTGTAAGCATGATGCTTCATGAGACTAGCTTTTGTTTCATTTGCACTCACCTTTCGTCTGGTGAGAAAGAGGGGGATGAGCTGCATCGAAATGCAGATGTTGCAGAAATATTGAAGCGTACTCGGTTCCCTTCAATCAAAGATTCCGAGACAGATGTGCCCAAGACCATATGGGGGCATGAGTAAGTTTCCACGGTTATGAGCAAAGGGGTTTCTGTGTGCTGTGTTCAGATTGATGCATCATTGCATGCTGCCAAGTTTGGTTCTTGAAAGTTTGGTGAGGGGCATGCCAATTGTGTTGTGTATGGGTGTAGACCATTTTCAAGAAGATTATGTGTCTGTCGACCTAAAAAGCATTTTTTGTTGCAGAAATCTGTCTGCCTCTGAGTGTGCACACATATATACATGTGTGTAGGGCATGAGTGTGCTTGCATGTATGGTATGTGGCGGAGATTGCACCGAGAGTTTGCCTATGTTATATGTTTCTTAATGTTGATGTACTGTTTGTGCAACATTTGGCAGTCGAATCATTTGGTTTGGAGATATGAACTACCGCCTCAATATGCCAGATGGCAAGGCTCGCTTCCTTGTAGCAAGAGAGGACTGGACAGCTTTGTTAGAAAAAGATCAGGTAGCTGAGGATGCCAAGCATGGGTTGTTTACCCAGAAATACATTCATTAACACTCTACTCTGCACATGCCAATTTTGCAAGGTATACTTAAGGTTCTCTTTGTTTGTGTTCATAGCTGAAAAAGGAACTTTCACGAGGACATACCTTTGATGGATGGCGTGAAGGCACCATATCTTTTGCTCCAACCTACAAATACATAGTAAATTCCAACCGGTATGCTGGACAAATTGCTAAGCATGGAGAGAAAAGGCGAGTGCCTGCATGGTAAGAGCCTCTCGCATCACTATGCATTTATCCCAGCAGTCATACTACCGAAGTCTTATTGTGTTCAGACCCCATTGGATCTTCTTGCTGCATTCTGTTTGACCTCGCCAAGAGCATACGAGGATTAAACCCAGGGGCTACTTCTCAAACATGGATTGTTTGGGCTATTGGCCGCTTCCCCATGTACATATGATGGACATCCAGAACCAATCTCTGTTCTGTTAGACAGTAGTGTTTATAATCTAGTATGTGTACATGTGAGTGCGGCGGACGTGTGTACGCTTGCACATGCGTACACACAATGCACATGAGTGTGTGTGCACACCACGTGTGTCGTGGACGTGTGTGAGCACACACATGCAGAGACACTTTCACTAGAGCCATCACACGTACATGGTTGTACTTGTACAGTGCGCATGCAGGAGTAGTTATTTTTACACTTACACTGTTTTGGATTTGTTACTGGAATTTGGTGAATGCATTACATACATATCGTGTCATGTTGTAGGTGTGATCGAATATTGTGGCATGGAAAGGGATTGAGGCAATTGTCATATAGGCGAGAGGAGCTGACACTCTCTGACCATCGGCCAGTAGTTGGAGTTTTCCTAGCAGAGGTTGAAGTCTCTGGAGAGCAGAAATTGAAAAGAGGACTGATTTTTAAGAGCGCCAAGGTGGAGGTTGAAGAGCTCTTATGGCAGATTGACCATTCAACAATTAGTGGCAAACTCCATCCTGATCAGGTAAAAAGAGTTTTAGTACATCATCCAAAGAGTTTCATTACCTTCCTTTTGTCCATGTGAAGGATGTCTTTTATGGAAGACTTCATGGACACCAAGTACAAAGTATCAAATGAACCAAGCAACACCAGCCCCCCCCCCCCCCCCCGGGACCCCCACAATATACAAACACACCCCAACCCAACCAAATACACACACACACACCACCACCACCAAAAGTAGGTCATGCACAACTAGAGTAACACCAAAATCCTATTCTAGAAGATATGTACGTAAAGCATCCAAGCACTAATGGGTTTGATTGCCTAATCATATCTCCTGGGTTCCAACTTTCTGCCTCTTATCTATTGGGCCTTGTAATCAGCAGCAGAATTGAGAATGTCATAGGACCAAGGTTGCATTTGTACACTGTTATCAGGGGGCTGTACCATACGTATTGGTTGTGTATTGTACACTATGTACCAGGCTGATACATTGTCCTTCAGGGCTTTGTTCCTCTTGCATTGCTGCCCATTCTTGCTCTCTTGACACCCTTCTAATGAGTGCAGTTTCTCTCAACAAAGGAGAGCTTCAGTGGTTGAGATATTCATTTTGACATTGATTGTGTTCTGAACTATATTGTTGCGATCCTCAAGCATCATCTTTCTTTGCTTGTAGAAATCTCATCAACTTGCTGAGTAAGATTACCATGGCTTGAAAGCAAAAGAGCAGAGAGCACCTTTTTGGTAAGATTTGACAATTTTCTCTTAGGTGGGTCTAGTGCAATTGCAAATTATTGTTTCCTTAAATTACTTCAAATTTCTTTCAAAGTGCAGGGGCATGACCTGTCAAAGCTTTTGAGATCGACTTAGTCGACTGAAGATCATGGATTGTTGAACCATTCTGCTGTGGTAATGAGGCACATCTTTCATTGTGGCACAAATTTAAAATGATATTTAAACTTAAATTCCTTATAGACATTCTGAAGAGACTTCATTTACCTGCATTTTGTGAAGCCTCCAACGGCTTTTGTTTGAATGCAGGAGTTGCTTGCACTAAACTGTTCGGTAGATGCTTTGCAGGCTTTAACGAAGCGATGAAGTATCCAAAGGAGACTTCCTTTTGCAGGGCTTATCTGTGCAATACCTCCCTGATACAATTATGTATGCTATCCAAAACAAGGTTCTTATTTTCCCCAATAACAAGGTTTTTATTTTTTTCTGGGGACAAGGTGTTTTTATTGTTTGCAAGGAGCATTTTAATCTACAATGAATTGAAATTCCGTTTGGCTGGTCTGTATCATAGTTACCAAGAATTGGAAAATCGGAACGCAGAACAGGAACGCGCATGAATATGCATTCCCTGTTACGGATATTTACGTCTAAAACACGGAATGTGGTCTGTATATCAGGGAAAGTCTTTCCTGTTTTCAGTCCTTGCAATGTGGGGTGGTGTGTCCAAGCTCAACACGAGATTGAAGGAAGAAATATTGTTTGTGATTAAAAAAAGGAAGACTCTTTTTCAACCAAGGATGCAAGTTGCTCGCTCAAGTCTGCAGCAAGTACTTCTTCAGTAAACAGAGCCTCAAAGATGTCTTGCCAGGAGTTCATTTACTCTGAATTAGCTCCTTTTGTGTTTGCAAGAGGAAAACAATCACTTCTTTCATTGTCAAACATGTACATACAATTTCATGTGTGTACATTTAAGTGCAGCAAGATGGGTATGTAACTCTACATCCCAATGTAAACCCTTCGGGTGTTTGTAGAGATTGTAAACAGCAGGAGGTATGCATTGGTGATATGATTCAATGCTAGTCTCTAATTTGGGTTATGATTGCCAGTCAAAGTTAGTACCATATTACAACAGTGTTTTGTTGTTTAGATGGTGCAGATATTGTTTAAATAATCCAAGATTCACATTGTGTGACTGCTATGATAAAGCAATTAAATCCAAATGATGCTAAGCTACATGATTCTGATGATGATTTTGAATGGTTGACTCAGAAAGGTGGCAAATAACGCAAGGAAAACTAATTTTGGGGAAGGAAGATGCACATGCAATATTGTCATTGCTTCTCATAAAACACAAAGGCTCCTACAAGCTTTTTTTTGCAATTTATCATGCTTATGAATCTTGGGAAAAGGGCATCAACTTAAGCCATGTACAACCATCGAAGTTGTCTCGGTTGGAGCATGATAGAGGAAAGAGAAGAAGAGAGTTTTATAGTCGTAGGAAACTATCCCAAGAAACCTTAAAGATCTAGTCGATGAGGAGTTGAACTCAAGACCTCTTATTCAAGAGGGAAACGGCATAACCAATCTACCACACTTGGGTGATAGAAGAGGACAATATGCATTTATTCTAGAGCATTAGGACATTGTGTACTCGGAGGATTAGTAGGCCAATTAGTTGATGTGTTGCAGTTCAGAGACTATCTAACAGTTTAAAAGTTCTCTACAAATAAAGACAACAAGGAGGATTACATTTTACTATATTATTGCCTTGATTGGTGCTCTAACCAAGAGTTAACCATACATTGTCTCCATTGTCAACCAATCTGCTATCTAGCACGTGTGATTGTGATAGATGAATAAGAGTAATGGATATTGAAAAGCAAGAAGTGATGCTTGAATTCATTGGGCTTCCTCAACCGAGTTATTGTTCGACATGAGGGATAGGCACATTATGATCCAAAACCCGTTAAGGGATCAGAATTCCTACATAATCTTCCAAGAGTATAGGATTATCAATATTTGGTGCCATGGAAAGATTACCTCTGAATGAACATAGTAGAATTTATATCTACCATGAATCTATTATATTGTCATTCAGCACAAGTTGTAGGCACATTAAGATCCAAAAATCTTTCATGGATCAAAAGTTCTATTCTTCATGATAGAAGCCTTATTAATCATTGGTGCAATGGGAAGATTGTTTCCGAAATCATTGGTGCAACGGGAAGATTGTTTCCGAAATACACATAATAGGAATATATGAGAAGAATCATGTATATACCAACGAGTAGTCATCCTACCGTGTGGGCCTCGTCATTGATCTTTTGAATATTTAGAAAAGGCCATAAAATATAGGAGCAAGTTTAATGTTGGGATGCTTTTAATCTTTTTTAGCCATTTTCCGATTCTAAGCATATATACTAGTTTCCTTCATGTGTTTATTGTTGACCAGTTTAATGTATTGGGATTGACGTTGTTGAATGGACTGAGTTACTTCACAAAGGATTCGGCAATGGCCTCTAGCAATTCTACTGGACTTTACTTCCAAGATTTATGATAGATGTAAGCAACTTTTGGCCATAAATACTTATAAATGGTGGTTTTCCTACAATAGAGTGCATAGAGTTGTTATAAGAAAATGTCATAAAGGTAAGTGCTCATCCAAATTTTGTTGGTCGTCAATTGTGTAACACCTAAGGGAGTTTGGAAAAACGTGACTATGCATAAAAAAAGATCACTTTAAGAAAAAATCCATCTACATTTTTTATGAAGATCTTTGTAGCTTGTGGCACCGTTAATGTTTTTTTGCATGCAATGAAATAACAAATTTTGCTAAATCTATCAACAATAGTCCATATCATATCATGCCATATAAAATGAAAGGAAATCTTGTAATCAAATAAATATTTAACTCTTGTCAAGATGCTCGAAAGGAATATGCAGAAGTATGCGAAATCCTTGGGGCTTGCCATGTGCACATTTTACATGCGAACACACAATGCAAATAGACACAAAGTGATACACATCACGTTTCATGTTAGGCCGATAAAATTTTGCTAAATCTATCAACAACAGTCCATATCATATCATGCCATATAAAATGAAAAAAAATCTTGTAACGAAATAAATCGAGAGGCCCAAGAATATGCAAAAGTATGAGAAATCATTGGGGCTTGCCGTGTGCACATTTACATGAAAACACACAATGCAAGTAGACACAAAGTGATACACATCATGTTTCATGTTAGATTGATAAAATTATTTTTCATAAGTAGAAAGTATGATCAAAATACCTTGTGGCCTATATATGCATTTCTTCTAATCCCAATTGTCAAAAAGGTGCAATCACACAAAATCTACCCAAAAAAAAGAATGAAAAATCAGAATATGAGTAATCATTAGTTGACATCCATTTTATATGCATCATTTCATACATCCTCATGATAAGAGCAACGCATAAGATTAGAAGAAGTGGAATTATTAATTAAAGGACACCTATGAAGTGCACCTGCAATAGAGATTTTCATGACCAAGTTGATAAGATCAAAGGTTTAAAACATTGAACAAATGCTATGGGGAATTGGTCAAAAGGTGTAAGTACTTTGTTGGCTAATTTTTTTTAAAAATAAAATCCATAAAATAACAAGATAATGTTTCCACATACTAAGAGCATCACCAATAACAAGAAACTTCTTGTCATAAATACCATATATATTTTTTATTTATTTTAAATTTGGGACTTTTCAGAGCATCGAATGGTCATCTTGCACTAGTATCAATAACAACTAGAAAGAAAGGCCTTGGTGTCTGACATGTATGTGTGAATATGTGTTCAAAAGGCTCATTCTAGTTTTCACAGCGATAAAAAGTAGTTTTCTTTTTTTGAAAAAATTGTGAGGAGGAGTGCTATGAGTGATAAAATTATTACAAATCTATGATAAAACTAGAAAAACCCAAGAAAGATCAAGCTTTTTTAATACTTTGTAGAGTAGCTCACTATTGAATAGTGACAACTTTTTTAGGATCAATCTCCATTACATCAACCGAGACTAGGTATTCATTTGAGAAAAAAGAACTTTTCTCAGGGTTTGCATACGAATGATTCTCATGCAGTTTGTTAAAGGCTAAACGCAAACATTTTTTATGATATTTATAGAAGTTACTAAAACCCAAAATACCTTTAAAAAAGTGAAGCACACAATCTTGATGATCAATAAAAAGTTCTATACATCGTATGACTAAAAGTAGCGAATTTATTTGTGAGATTGAAAGGCATAACATGAAATTCATAGTGATGACATTGGGTGAAATTTTTAAATGTCAAATGCTTGCATTGTTAGTTAATGATAATCACATTTAGATTCAATCTTCTTGATTTTATCAACAAAATCATCTATACGAGAAATTGGATATGTATACTTTAAAGCACTATAGTCTTTTCACATTAACAAGATAGGGATTCCAAAAGGGTAGCTAAAAGGTTGTATCTGGCATTTTTCAATTAGTTTTAGTTACTTATCTCTAAACTTTCTTTTTGCTGAATGGGATTTTGTCTATAAGGTGCCTTATGAGGAGGTTGACAACCATGAAATAAGGTTCACTTTATGATCCTCAAGCCAAGAATAAGATAGAAGTGGAGGGTACTCTAACGAAAAACGTTCTTAATCTCGTGAAAAATGAGAGTGATGATGAAGTTGTGGAAGAATGAGAAGACTATCAAACCTCATTACCATAAATTATGTATCATTTTCTACAATTGTGTATTGCACGACTAGCTTGTGTGTGAGAGATTAAAGAAAACATTCCAATTGACTTGTTTTTAGAGAAACTAATTAATTCATTATCCTTTTTTAAATGCATAATGTGTGTGGAGTAATCAAACACCAAGGTGGTATTTATTACCACACATTAATCATTAGGGGAATTTTGAGGTCTCTTTTTTGCCTTTTAATGTTTAGAAAGAGAATGCTTTAGGCCAATGAGAAGAGGACTTCCGTTACGGAACCTTCATTTTAAAAATTGCTTTTAAATTTTTAAAAAGAGATTTTTTGGAAAGAAAATCTAAGGTAACTTTCCATTTTGTGGTCCTCTTACCTGAAAAAGTTCTCTTTCACTGACCAAAAAGTGTTTCTAAATTTTCTCACGGTCTTCTTTTTCTTCCTATTCTCACCTCTCTTTTGAATCTTCTCACGGCCATCATTCCCCTTCTATTACCATCTCTCTCCTCATTCCACCACCTTCTTCTCCCACCTCTTCCTCTTGTTTTCTCTTCATCTTCATCTTTTGTGTGTCATCTTCATCAAGCAATGGAGTCCACCTTCATTTTCATCTTCTATGTGTCATCTTCCTCAAGCAATGGAATCAACCTGGTTTAAACACCTTAGCACATCCATTGAAACCATTACCACCTATGCCACATTAAACGAGCACAAATAGTGGATCGCAATATCTATAGCCAAGGGTAGTTGGATTATAATGCAGCACAACAAGAGAAGAAAAGACTCCTCAAAAAACCATTTCTTGTCATATTGGAAAGAAAGAGTGAAAAATTTTAAGCTTTGTGGAGCCCAAAAGACACTAAAGGAAGTTTAAATCATGTTTCCATGAACAAGGAGCTTCATCTCCATTCTAGAAGCTCCATTCTTCCTTTGCACAAAGATAACTATAAGTGATTCATATGGTGACTATTATTTCCACTTTGCTTTGGGTTGTTTGTGGTACTTTTCTCTTATAATTGTTATATATTTTTTTCTTTTTTTGTGCTACTATGCATCTTACATAACTCTATCCCTAAAGCATAGAGGAATGGCAATCAATGCCATGGACATTTTGGGTGTCTAACATGGCTCCATTGGGAAAGAGCTTCGCAAAGGGAGAGCTCGTGGGTCTCTGACAAACACAGAGGTATTTTTATGATTATTTCTATGTTCTAGGACATTGATATGTGGATGAACAGTGAACAAATGGCCACCTTGAAGATAAGATCCATATGCACATTGCACCAAATGAGGCAAGGTCTACACAATGCACATATACAATTTTCTTCAGCTTTTGCTCTTGAGATAAATGGAAAGGTGTGTAGATAGTGATGTCTTCCTTTCTACCATTATTTGCTTCTATGAGGTATAGTCTTGTTTTTCCTTTTTTCTAATATGTCTTGCAGGTCCTGATAAGGATTGAAATTAATTTCTATGCCAAGAAGTGCCAGAAGGGATTACCTATCTACTGCCAAGCTAAAACTCTTAGAGTCCTACACTATTGCTTTTTTTGTTGGTAGTTTGTGTAAATTTCTCCATACAACTGGCATTTTTGTACAAAATATTTTGATATCAATGACAATTAACTTTGATAATTACTTGTTTGGTGCAAATGTTTTGTCTTGTTGGTTTCCATTTTGTAAGTTTTTCTTGTGGTTGGATGGAAAAAGGTGTGCCAATGTCATGCCCTTGATATTGTATGGTTTTTATATGTTTGTCGTGCCCTTGCTTCACAACACTATAAATAGAGGCTAGCACTGACGACATTGTAGTAGATGCTGCATTGTTTTCTTTGCCTTGTATTGTCTATCACCACAATCAAGTATTTAATAATCACGTGATCACGTGAAATTTTTGTGATTATCATGTGTTATTATCATATTCACATAATTACACTTTATGTGATCACATTTAAGCTGATGAATGGTGGAAAAAATCCACAAGCGGGCCTACTAGGATGGGAAAAGACAGGCAAGACTACCAGTTTGGGTAGTTTTTGCAAGTTAATAGGAAGGAAACCTGAATATTTAATGTGAGCATGTGCTTTAAAAAGTGACCACTCAATGTTATTAACATGTTCGTTTGTTTGTGATCCGGTTTGATGAAATCTCCGGGCACCTTGTCTACTGCCATAATCTCAACTACTACCATGCTGTAAAATCGCTACTCGATGGTGACAACGATTGTAAACTCACTACTCGATGGTGACAATGATTGATGATAATTCACATTCTTTGACCGTGATCATGTTGACGATCACCATACTTCTATGTGGCTCCTCTTCTTTTAGCTTAGATTTATATTCATGCCAATGATTTATTTTTTCTTAGCTGATTACGAGAATTGTGTTGGGGTAAGCCCAAATTAAGGCTCATATGGGAAATCCACATAGCCACCTAGGAAAGGATACAATATGAGATGGTCCCATGAGAAGAGGGTGTTGGGGTAAGCCCAACTTGTGGCTCATATGGGAAAGCCACCTAGCCACCTAGGAAAGCATGCATAATGAGATGGTCCAATGAGAGGAGGGTTCAACCTCTGTAGAAAATGATTGTAAAGAACTAAGTCTATCATTAGGGCCAAAAACGACTCAAAACGGGCTGTTTGTTAATCTAAGGATTAAGGAATAGTCCAATAGTCATTTGACACACATACAAAAGTATGGCACTCTTGTCTCCTCTATTTTGGGTTTTGGTGGTCCTATTTTGACGGAGAACGGCTAAATATCTTGATCATAAGGCTGAAACTACTATATTTAGGTGCTTTCGACGAGTGAGCTCATTAAATTTGCGGCCCAAAGTAATGAAGTCTCATCTTTTATTCTATTTTATATTTCACAAAAGCGTTGTCAAAAGATATAAAATCTATGTCAGAAGGCTCTCAAAACAAGGCCATTAATGACAAATCACCTACTTTTTTCAAACGTATACCTTTTTCACTCTCTCTCTATTTTGTGAGAGGTTTAAGTCTTTCCGTCTCTATATTTTCTTTCTACTTCTCTAATCTCTGAGTTTCCATGGCGTCTTTTGCACGTCGCCCTTCACATAACACAATTTCTTGTGATTTTCATAATGTTAGAGAGGATGGTCTTTGGAAGCCCATATCTTTTCGTGTGAATGACTGGGTAACAATGCTTCCTTCATGCAAAGGTGTACATAGAGTGCAGAGAACTAAATGTGATAAAGTAAATAAACATTGGAAAGGTCGTGTTCTTGCTTTCAAAGTGACCGACAATGGCTGGCTAGCTAAAGTTCAACATGTGTACATGGCCAAGGATATGGTGTTAGACTGGGAAGAACATCCCACACTGCATTCTTACTGTAAGTAAAAAAAACTTCTATTTGATACAATAAATTTTTCATTCTCCCATTGTTTTTTCTCATTTTTTGATTCCATTCCAGATATATTTCCTTCAACAACTGTGGAATGGCAGCATGTGGAGAGTCTAAGTGGGACATTCAAAGCAATGCATAAAGAAATTGCAGATGCTATGTATATTGACAAGACACCTTCCTTTTACAAAACAATGGATTTGTTTGTCTATTTTGCAGAATACAAGGTTCCATCACGAGAAGGTGCATATGGAGAACTACATCAGTTATCCGTTCCCACCATAAGTTCACTTGACTGGGAAGCTCCTGATGCATGTACTATATCAAGCTTCAAATCCAAGATCAAAGAAGACATCCTTAAAGCTATGTCTCCGGGCAGGATATCAAGAAGGATTAAAGTTCAATGGTTCTTGCCTATACATGTTTTGTGGCATGTTTCAAAACAATGGACTTGCAGAGGACAAAGATGATGTGGCTTAATAGAATACATTCTATGACTGAACTGGATAATGTACTTGGAGACGGATGGAGTGCCAAAGAACTTTCCATATTGGCGATAATATTAGTTGTAGAGTAAGCCAAATTCTATGTCTATCTCATATCAACTATGTCATCAATCATTAGTTCTGGGCTACGACTATAGGAGATGGAGAAGAAAATTAGGTAGCTGGGTTCCTCTCGACTCTGAGGAAAACTGTCCAGAGTTTGAACTAAAGGTCACAGTCCATCCACACACCGAGTATAGAAGCCTTATAGTAACAACAAATTGGAGACTACATGATGTTAGAGAATCTCTTGAGTTTCTTGATGAAACATCTCTAGAGTATAGATTCAAAGTGGATGAAATTGTGGCGAGAACAAGGATGGAGAATTCAACCTCTTGCATCACATGCCTTCCCCCAAAAGAGTTGTATTTGAGCCACTTGCAAGGACTTGAAAAAACAAGTTCAATATTGTAATCATTGCATTTTGCAATATATATTTTTCTTTTCTCTATCTTATTGTGATCATTATTTATGTTGTTTTAAACTTACGTGACACCATGATACACATTTAAGAATCGATAGTTGGTATTAAGTATTTGAAGTACAAAATTATGAATCACCAAATTGTATATGTTCATATGGACAAAATGAACAAAAGTGTACAAAGCTTTTGTGGAGTAATCAATCATGAAACTCCACTTTTCTTTTTGCCTGACAGGATTCTGCATCCTCAAAGACCCTTTTTCTTTTGTGTTCAGAAGGGGGTGAAAGTTCAGGAGTGGGTGGTAGTGACTTGCGCTCCTTAGGGCTTGGCACGAGGGAGTTGGCAGGGGTTGGTGCTTTGGGCTCCTTAAGAGTGGTTGGCTTGGGTGACTTGGCAACCTTCTTTGGCAGCATGAACGGTAGCTTGAAAGGTGAGCTAGGTGCCTCCCCCTTACTGTTCTTAGCTGTATGATGCTTTTGAACCTTGAATTTCAATGGTGAGTGGAATGGATGGCCCTTTGTATCTGATCTTTTTTTGCAAGGCTCTTCTTCTTGGTGGGACTCTTCCCCTTGGAAGGACTCTTCTTGGCATGGCTCTTCTTTGTAGGACTCTTCTTCTTCTTGTGATCCCTTTTCTTTGTATGGATCTTCTTTGCAGGACTCTTCTTCTTGTGATCCATTTTTTTTGCATCCAAACCCTTGGTGTCTCTACCTTTCTTTGGTGGCAAATGAGATTCTGGATCATTTGGTTTTATTGATCTTTCCAAAACCATAGAAACAACCTTCTCTCTCATCCATGTGACCCAAGACTCTGGATAGTCATGCAACTGAAACAAATAGAAAAAGGAATGAAAGGACATGATACATACATGCATAGTTAAGAAATCAAAATAAATCAATGGCACATGAGATACACACTTACAGTGAGTGTAGTCATCCTGCACCTTGACTCAAGATATCTCCATGCATTGGCAAGCACCCTCCATCCACAAGATGTTGAGTCTGTTTGTAAAGGCACTTTTTGATTGTAGTACTTGAAACCTTCTATATTGTAATCCTTATTTTGGTACTCAGGTGACCAACAATAAGTTTGGCAGCACTGCAAGAAGACATCAATCAAAAAGCTACTAATAGAAAACAATGGGCCATCAAGCATAGATCATACTTCATACTTACAGTTTACTTCTCCCATGGATACTTGACAATGAATTCATAAATATAATATTTTTCTCCAAAAGATTGAAGATAATAAGACTCCAATGTCCTCTACAAAAAATAACAATTAGCTAAGAATACCACAAAATGTTAAAAATAACATGTTAGGAGTTAAGATTTACCCTTCAACATAGGGGTATATTATGTAATTGCAGGTCAGCATGTTAAAATCTCCAAAAAAACTTGAAAGGCTTCCTTGCTTGTTAAAAAGACAATGTGTCACTAGAGGATCAAGTATGAAAATTTTCATAGCTATAGCCTCTCGAAGATCCCTCATAAGACACCTGAAAAAGAAAACACATCCCCCAATGAGGCCCTTGTGCCTGCACATGCACTAATAATTAACAAAGGTGCAACACATACCTGAGACAGATAAAGAGCACAGTATCCCCAAGCTCAATGTTGGGGTTTAGAAGCATACTTGTGTCTTGAGGGAATATGTCCAAGTACACCTCATCATCTCTAAACAAGGAGACATCCACCACCATTTGGCCTGTAACTTTTTCATAAAGGAGAGAGTTGGATGTTCTTAAAATTTTTTCTTGCTCTGTAAGGATAGCATCCTCTGACATCATGTCTTGCTCCCTCTCAACCTCCTTTCCTGGTTTGATATCCTGGGCCTTTCTTGTCTCATACTCATGTGTAACATCCTCACTGACAACCCTTGAATCTTTCTGCTGCTTGAAAGGGGGGATATTTAAAATTTGGAAGGCTTTAAGATCCTCACTAGGAATAAGCTCAAGATCCTTATTCAACTTGTACCTCAGCCTTGAGACAAGCACAAAATCTTTGCTCATAAGTGTGACCCTGTGAGCAAATGTAGCTGCATTGTAGCTATCATTCATAAATTCTATGAGAAAATCCTCGGCAGCTTCCTGAAGGCACATCAAGGCTTGAGATTGCCACCTTACTGAAACAAAGGTTTTGATATTCATCATGCTCACAAGTCTATCTGATATCTCTTTGACAACTCTCATGAAAGGTAGCTTTGGAATCAGAAGACAAGTAGACTTTTGTGCTTTTCTTATTTCCCTTAAAGATTTGACTTGATAATTCAACCTTTTTCTAGCAGTAGGCGTCAGATGAGGTTGTGGAGGTGGTTTCTCTGAATCATCTTTCTCTGGATCTTTTGGGGCTTGGTAGACTTTTCTTGCAGTCTGTTTTGTCCTCGCCATTTGAGTCACAAAGTACTTCAAAACACCGCATGGCGTGATACGGGGGCAAGCCACAGTCTAGAACATCCCGCTATCGCGTTGTATGTGAAAATACTAGGGTTGGTAGCACGTGGCGCGGAAAAATGGAAATACATCAGGCGATGCGATAGGTGGGCCACCCACAATCTAGGACATGTCGCTATTGCGTCGTTTGTGAAGATGCTGAGCATAAAAGCGTGCGGCGTGGAAACATAAAACGACCCCGCACGACGTGATAGCTGGGCCACCCACAGTCTAGAACTTGTCTGTATCACGTCGTATGTGAAGATGTTGAGCTTGACAAGGAATCATGGAAGGACACCGCATGACGCGATAGGAGGGACACCCAAAGTCTAGAAGACCTCCCTATCGCGTCGTAGGGATAGAAATAAGAAGCACTCCGAAAGTGCAAAAAAATGGGCAGAAAGGGGGTGTGCGGGGCGATGGAAAGATGCCGGAGTATCTCCCTATCGCGTCGTACGGGAAAGAGATAAGACGCACTCCAGAAGTGAGAAAAATTTGGCAGAAAGGGGATGTGTGGGTTGTTGAAAAGATGCCGGAATATGCTTAAGGTACGACACGACACGAATGTGTGGTTTGGGGGAAGGTGAAAAATGAGCATGTGAGAGAGATTTTTATACAGCCGATCGTCCTTACGACGATCGTTGGAAGCATGCCACGTGGCCTGCGTGCATGGATGACCCGTGTCCATAACGGTTATTTTTGAGCACCTTATATAAAGCTCGATCTCAACTTTTAGTGGTGTTGTACTTTTATTGGTCCCACATGACGCAAGAATTTCCTTTGTTTTACTTCTCTCTCCACTCTATCACGTCGTCTTGGTATCTCAAGGTCTCTTGGTCTCTTGGTCCCACACGACGCGAGGGTACGCATTTGCAAAGTCTGGGTGGGGCCTCTATCACTTGGTTCGGGCTTCTCCCCACTCCACTAGCTGGTTCCCGCACGACGCGACTGGAAGGCTTTGCAAGTTGTGGGACGTACCCCTATCGCTTCGTTTGGGCTGCTCTCTCCACTCCATCACTTTGGTCCGGCGCTTCATTTGGGCTTCTTTTGGCACGTCCTTGTTGACGTTTTGGTTCTTTGATTTCACCCTCTACTTAGCTTCACCGATTTGGTTTTTTTTTCAACCAAACCATGAACGAAGGTCGCAAGGAGATTTTAGAGGAGAGTCCAAGTGAGAAGCTCTTGGTTGCTATGATGGATGATGGTGACATGGAAGTGTACACCAAAGCATCTAAAATATTGAACCCTTTGTTTGATCTTGCAGTTATGCTAGAAAATTTGAAGGACTTTTTGTTAGAAGAATTCAAAGAGTTTGAAGAGGCAGTTGAAGGCAAGTGTTTGGTTTTAGATGGTAAGACTTATTGCCATCTAACGGAATTTACTACCAACTCAATTGAGAAAGGCAAAGTAACAAGGAGATTTGGAAGATTTTCTAAGAAGACTTCCTTTATTTGTCCACCTACCATTTCTTTTCAATTACATTCAAAGCCTTGCAACCTTGTTCCAAAAGAAGTTGCCTTTATTTTCTTTTTGTTCCTTAAAGTTGACATGCAAGGCAAAGCTGATGAAGTGAAAGATACAGATGAATAAAAATGTTTCCACAGTTTTGTAGCTTGAGAAAAGTGAAATTCTAGAAGAGGAGGAAATTGATATTGCAGCTGAGGAGCAGGAGAGTGCAAATTTTGATGTGGCTCAATTTAGAGCTAGTAATATCATTGGTGAGCCAATAGAGGAGGTAGAGGTGTCTGAGGCTTCCCTTACTGTTTTAAACCTTCCCTACTTCTATATCAATGGAAAAGAGTATATCCCTCTCCATCATATCCAATGTCTGCTTAATATGAGGGAGGACTACTGTATTGCAATCATTTCTGAAGCTTCTCAGGTGGCCAAAGATTTTATTGACACAGAAGAAGAGTCAAAAGAGGAGTTTTTGGCACTTGATCTTCAGACATCCAATAAATCCTGCTCCTGATGCACTTGCTCTATGCATGAGAAGAGTGGAAGCGGAGAAACCTTCCCTCAAAGATGAGGATTTTGAGAAGAGACTTGTTGAGCTTAGCATCCAATCTTTTGGTAGAGACTTTAAGCTGAAAAAAATTGGAAAGGAAGTTGACATAAGAGAGATGACTGGATCATGCAATCTCCTTCAAGAAAAAGTCATTGCCGAGGATGAGTTGCAAAAGGTAGATTTAGTTTCACCTTGATCTCCTTTCTGAAATCTTTCTTTTTTTTCAAGTTTGTTTTAATTACACATTATGTCTTGTTTTGCAGATTGAACTCCTTGACAAAGAAAATTTTATTGGGAGAGCTAGAGGGAAAGCAATAGAGGGCACTTCGAGAAGAGATGCCTCCTCTCTCATGCACTACATGCCTACATTGGATAGTGCCACTTTCTATGCTTTTCACATGCAATATTCTGAAGATCCTGAGTTGCCAATATTTGCCCTGAAGATATTGTCATGATTTTTGGGGTACACTCCCCTTCAAATCAATGCAAACAAGATCATGCTACTTGAGAGAGCTGCAACACTTAGAATATTTGGATATGTTGCAGGATTCAATGCCTCAAGAGCAAGATACTTTCTTCGATACTCTAGCTATGCAGCAGCAGCTGAGGAGACAAATGTCAACCTTCTTGGGGGCTATAAAAGAAGAAAGTTATTGAGATATAGGGGTGACATGCCTAGAGATATGAAAAAAAACAAAAACTGATGTAAATTTGATAATTTTTTGTACCAAAATATCTTTTTTGAATTTGGATCTCTTTAGAAAGATTCGGTACAAAGTTTCAAAGTGAAGCATTAATCTCCATCTGTGGTTGAGCAGCATGGTTGTTTGATCTCATCCGTTGTAATTGCCTCCTATAGAACCAATTGAATAATTCCTTTACTGCATTGCTCCTTCTTTGTCCCCCTCCCTTTCTCGTACATTTGAAAAAAGAAGTCCTCGCTTGATAGTGAGATTTGTCCATTCCCTGAGTATTCCATGTTGCAAGGGGTCCTTGTTTTGCAAAATATGGTCCATGCAGGTACAAAAAATGCTAAAAATAAAAAAAAGTTAGTTGAACTCAATAGGATGCAATGTAAAATACTATCCAAACTTTAGAAAGTAATTGAATACTCACCAAGTAATATGTGATGTCTTTTTCTCCCCAAGCATCTGTAATAGCAGTTATTAAAAGCTTTATTGTCTTTTTAAAGTCATCTGCATAAGTAGCAGAGCTAACTTGTTGTCTCAAAACTTTCAAAAAATTGTCGAGCTTCTTCCACACTTCCATGTGTTTGTTGGCTACGTCTGGTCTACTTTTGACATTGGTTGTTATTACACAAAGATCCTTCCAGCAGTTCCACATAGCATCAACTTGTTATGGTTACTCAAAAATCTTCTGGCTTTTGCTCCAGCCATTGAAACATCTTGCAAAACATCACCCATTCCTTTTAAAAGAGTAGGATCTTTTTTTAGATGCACTTGACCACCATGAAAAGTCATTTGAGAGAGCAAAGCCTCACATTTTTCTATGCACTCGTTTGCAAGTTTACTTGGCTTAATAGAATATGCATAATCAAGATGGAGTCGAAGCAATTTGTCCAAGATTCTATTCTCTGGATGCATTGTACATATATGTACATTTTCTAAATCTATTGTTAGAATTGGATCCCAAATCATAGAAGGGTAGTCGATGACGTTCACACTATCTCTCGATGGTGGTTTTTCAACCTCGTGTTCTGCAAGCCATCGTTTTGTTCCAGTGCTTGCCATGCAATATAGACATGGATACTTGGTATTGGCACCTCCACATACACCAAACATGCACTTTAATGCTTTTAGGTCGGCACTGAAGTGCCATTCTACAAAAAAAAGTCACCCATGCCATCTACACAGAGTTTTTCACATGCATTTTGGTCCTGTATAACAGAAGGGATATCGGTCTGCAAAAAGAGCCATTTCAACGTATCATGATTTCTACTGGTATTTGAGCTTCTCCGATCCACCAAAGCTCCATTTTTTATTGAGTTTTGTGGTACGGGGAATCAAGCTTACCCTGGCTATAGTCCAATGCTCTATTCATTAGGGATATGGATACTCTTTCCATTTTTTGACATTTCAAAATTTGAGCTTCATCCAATTTCATAACAAATATAAGTTTTCCTTCACAATCTACTTCTTGGATATTATAGTATCTCACCATAGCAGATTGAACATTTTTTATACTCATCCAAATTTTATTGAAAACATTATACTCAAAAGAAGATTTTTTTTTAAGTTTTTCATATGGCATCGTTCCTTCTATATGATAGTACTCTCCAAAATGTTCGGGTATTTCTTTGTTTAACAGAGTTCTAACTTTCCCAACATTGTGAGGCCTAGGCAACCCAAAAGCTTTAATCTTGTAATACTTTACAACTTGAAACCAGGTTTTAGAGATGGCCCTGTAACCTCTTCTACTCACCCCCACTGTGTCACAAACTTCTTGCATTTGAGAAGGTTGGACCAGTAAACCCATATCTTTCAGTAAATTTTGAAATACCAATTTCTTCTAAGTTTGATTTTTTGGAAGTTTAAAAAGTTTCAAAATATAGCTTTTGTTTATTACCTCATTCAAAAATCTCACCCTTTCTTGAACATTGGACATATCGAATCCTAAAAGACTAGTCACATGTTCTCTAGTAATCTTTCATATTTTTTTTCTTT
Source organism: Adiantum capillus-veneris (assembly GCF_014529385.1). Lineage (NCBI taxonomy): Eukaryota > Viridiplantae > Streptophyta > Polypodiopsida > Polypodiales > Pteridaceae > Adiantum > Adiantum capillus-veneris. The sequence goes on from NC_140957.1 coordinate 53,265,277, forward strand.
GTCCAGAACCTTCTGTTTAGTTTACGACATCTCTCATTTGTTTTACTCGTGCTCTTAATCCTATTGGAGTTTCTTTTAAAGTTTGAAGCTGATGATTTTCTTGTTTTAGAGATGCTATTTGGTTTTCAAGTTCTAAAATTCTTGTTGCATTTGAAGACAAAACAATTTTGAGATATTGAATGTAATGTGTATGATCAATGTGCAAATGAGATAGCTTAGAACTATATCCTAGTAAGCCATCAACCCCATCACCAACAAATCTCATCGAATCATGAGGTGTGTGAAAAGATGGATACCTTCTAGTGCTAGGATCCGGTGGATACAAGCTTCCATCTGTCCATATATCAATGTGTTTCTTTCCCTCGTTGCGAAGTTGTTGTGCTTCATTTGCAGTTGTAATTGGTCTTTAATAAATAGTCTGCGTAGTAGCATATTCTTGGCTTAGCTTAATGTTCAAGTGAAACTTGCGGTTATCACTAATGGAAGATGTATTACTCATTGTAAGTAATGAACACATAGAAAGTATAATGGAAATAACGTAGTAGCATAAAAAATTATAGGAAATCCACTACATAATCAGTCATATCACATAATCCCTTATTTTATGTCTCCAACCAGAGTCCCTTATTTTTGCCTACATCTATAATCACTACATCTATCAAAAAAAGCATATAATCTTCCCTACATTTATGATGATCTCTCTTGCATATATTTAGGCTAGGAGATATTTATTTCTATAGACATATGTAGAAAAACACTCATTTTTTCATATCCTCATGCATACATAGCTTTATATACATTTCAATCTCTAAATAGAGTTGCATTCAACCATGAGAATCCACAAGCCCTACAGAATCCAACAATAGACTTGAGATCTTATAAGTTTACAAATCACCTATGTACACTTTTGTATAAGAAAAATTATGCTCAAGAGAAGCATGACTATTCTAAGATTGTGGTGATCTCCATAGCATGATTGTTGCAAAATTGAGACCGTAGACAAAATAGGGTGCCTACAAAATATATACAGAATACCATTCTACAAGCAACACTACCACAAATATGCATGCTTGAAAGATTGTGTACACAAGAAATCCACAGCAAGTTGGTTACAAACTATCTGCTCGAATATAAAGTGACCATAGCTCATAAAGAGAACTTTAAGAATGGTTATCCGTATACTTGCTATCCTTTAGCATAGTCCATAATTCAATTATGCTTTTTCCACCTATCAAATTCAATAAATAAATATTTATCATCTCCATTATAGCATTGAGCAAAGTCTTAACATGAGTTAAGAGAATTAAATGACAAAATTGGTCATCTAGGTAGGCTATTCCAAAACCATGTCTAGATTGGCATATATGTGGTCAACATTAATACTAGATATGGAATCCTCACAAAATTATAAAAAATTCTTGATGAGATTTCTATCTGGGATGTTGTTTTGAAGTTCATCCAATAAGCTCTCCTATGACACAACTTTTGCAATAGATGAGAAGAGTTATGAGTATCCCCATACTTCTAGGTAATCAACTTCTAGGAAACAAGCATCTCTTGCATGAATTGCACCTCCCTTTATCTATAAAGATTGTAATATGAAAATTCTTCTCTTCAACACAACACATAACTCCAATTTTAATTGTACGGCGAGGTCGTACAACTTTTGGAAAAATCTTTGAGGGAAGATGCTATGAGGCCTTGAGAACAACCTATGACATGAATTGAAAGGTCTATTACTACTATTGTTTTCAACTCACACCGTTTGCAACATAAAGCAATCAAGGCAAACTTATTAAAATTTCACCCTTGGTTTCAACAGGCTTTTGAAAGCTTTGGGATCTAGTTCAATCATCCATTTCACCTTGTGCTTCTTTCGCTCATCACACGTCCATCACCCATTGCTCAAGGTCCACACTTTACTTGCAGATAATTTGTACCGCCTATAAGAAACCACTATTGCTATAGCTTTTCACTTTTCCTTTTCATATGTGTTTGTCTTCAATGCGACCAACTCCCAAATAGATGATATCTTAGTTGTGACTTTAGCTTGTATCATGTTGATGGATGAAAATGGATAAGGCGTGTCCTCAGTAGTAGTTGGTTGGCTGAAAAAGTGATGTGGCTACACACATTGTCCCTAAACCGTGCATTGTATCCTTGTCTTCATGAAAAGGATCACTTTTTGCTAGCCACATCCACCTCTTGTTGAAGTTGTTGTCCAAGTTCTTCCACACCCTTGATCTATTCATGACATCTTCCACAAAGCAAGCTCCATGCAACAAGCTTCTTGTTTTCCACGTTCTTTCCTCACACCTTGCCAAATTAAAGGGCTTCCCCCTAGCAAACGTGATGCTCAACTCCCCATTGGTTATTGTTTCCTCTTGGTATACTTGTTTATATAAAGGGTTTGACCTACTCATTCAACTTTGCACAGAGTGTTCAAGCCTTCATAGGTCCCTTACTAGAATACATCTAAAAAAACATACTAGACCAATTGTCTTTAAGCACATTACATTGTACAAGATTGCACATGTTTAGCCCTTTTAGACTCAATCCATAACTTGCATTAAACTTTTCCTTAGTTAGGCAAAAGACCACCTACCCATCCTCACTGTGATTTTCATGATTAAAAATTAGGATGTTGCAACAACAACAAAAAAACGCTTGAGGAGTGTGGATGATTTGCAAGTTGTGATGATTGCATGAATCAATGAACTGTTATGACACGTAACATATACACCATTCTTATGCATGGTATGTAATTTTATGTCTTATTGAACCTTCATCTTTCAAAATAAAGTGTATGTATTAAAGTAGTTCATAGGCCTCTATAAGCACCATTTTACACATTTTTTTGTGAGCTATTGATAAATCACGTGACCAACAAAAGTCCAAATATCTATGAATGGTGACCCCAGCTTCATTATATCTTAATGATTCATTTAAAAATACGACCTTTGTTATTAGAGCATAAATGCTTATATATCCTTTTTCAAAGATAATTTTGAACTATAGCTACAAGTTCAAAGAGAGTCGCCTCAAAAATCAATGAGGATGTCATGAGCTCCAAGCACTGGAACAAGAAAGACAACCGCGGATTCAACTTGAGCAAAGGATACCCACAAAGAAAGAAAGGCGAAAAAACAAGAGGAGCAAAAGGTGAAGACCGAGGAAGAGCGCAAACAAAAACAAAGGGAGGTGACCCACGCTAGATGCAAAGCTAAGAGGCAAGAGAAAGAAGAAGCGAAGAAAGCAAAGATCGATGACGAGCCAAAATGAGAATGACGCACCAAAAGGCGTCTTGATCATCATCAAATATTTTCTTATATCCGCACAGACCTAGAAGACATAGATGAGCCGCTTCTCAAACAACTAGCAAAGATCCTTATAGCACGAGAAGAGGAAAGGGAAGAGCAACAAGCACCATGAAAAGAGCCACAAGAGAGACAGATAGAGATTACGGGCCAAGAGACGGGATTACCACCACCGGAAGGACAAAGTGAAGATATTGCATAGGAGCAAGAACAAAAGGAGGAGCCTCCCATGGAGGATCTTCCACCTTTTGATCCAACAAAAATAGTCAAAGATCAGCTCAAGGCCGGCTACATTGTCGAGGAGGCCAAGGAAATGGTCCAAGGAAAAATCGACCTTTTAATGGCAACCACAACACAAATCCAACTTGAGGGTTTGCAAAAGAAATGCAAGAAAACCTGATGATGGAAGGATTTAAAAAAAAAATCAAAAGCAAAAAAGAAAAACAAAAAACAATAAAATAAAACAAATAATATATATAAATAATAAAAAAGAACAGGTAATTCAGGGGGATAAGTCACCTAGGGCTTACAAAAAGAGCAAGAAAACCCCGTGAAGGATGACTTACCTCCTGCACAGGTGGAAGACAAAGAGAAGAATAAAATTATATAGATTTTGAAGATAGTATTAAAGTGGACAGTGCACCGGTCGGTACTCATAGCTATCACCCCTTGCCAAGAACACAAGCAAGAAAGTTAGAAGAAATTTGCAGCGGTTGAGGGGCCGAGCTGATTCAACTCACCATCAAGGCAAGCTCCTCAATTTCTCCTCTAGAGCCTAGCAAAGAAGAGCAAGCACTACCAATGGAGCCAGCAATGGTGCAACAAAAACAAGCACACCCATGTCAAGTCTCAAGCGTGCGGTTCTCATCAGGAAACTTGTTGAGAAAGCTGGACAAAGATATGATAAATCAAGCTATGCAGTACACTCATCTACTGGTAGAGCACTAGAAGACAACACAGAAAGTGGTGGCCAAGAACCTCCTCTATGAGAAACAATTTCTCAAATCCAACCTAGTGAAGATCAGTAGAGCTTAAAGACGAGGTTGCCCCAGTTACTCTATGTCTTGCTCAAGTGGCTAACAAATGACGACCAAAAGAGCCTACTTCCCTCACTACTACCAGATTTAGAGGGAAGCCATTGTCCTTGCACCCTTTCAATAGTGGATATTTTAAGAATTTAGCATAAGAATGCAATAAAAGTTAACGCGTTCACGCCAGTGCACCTGTAGGTCAACCACACATTTTCCCCTATTATCAAACACAAAAATTGGCTAGAATTTGAGTGACTACAACGTGCTAATCCATGCTTGCTGAAGTACTCAATGTTTGTAGAGCCCAACAATTCTCCCTCCATTGAATATATATGCACCAGTCACTCAAAAAAATGATCAAATTAGTGTGCGATAGGCTAGACATTGCATGCAAGATGATGCTAAAGATTTGTTATATGATATCTGCCTACATCAACACATTCAAAAACACAAAATACTCATAGATCAAGAGGAATTCATTTTTGGAAGACATTCAAAGAAGCCTTCTACACCTATTACTTTGAGATGGACAACTTCATGCTAGTCTGCAAGGACTTACAAGCTAGATTTTTTGCCTACATGATACATGAATGTGGCATGGCTACACACGCCTCTATCATTAGAGTGAAGAAGACCAATGTGAGCAACTGACATTGGGCTTCAACTAGCACATGTTAGAAAAGAAGAAGACCATATCACTGCCTCACTAAGCAAAGGTCTTGCCAGGGACGAGAAGAAGTCGGAAGGGGGAAGTGTTGAGACCGAGAAATACCTACTACAAGTTGCCAGATGTACACTTTGGCTGGAAACAATCAAGATATTCCATCCTCACCCTGCATATTGTTTTCTACCTAACATCACTTGTGGTGTAGAACAAGCAATGTAAATTCGCAAGCCATGTTTTTGTAGAATCTACTTTGCGGTGAATCCAAGGACATGAATGAGTAAATGAAGTCATTAGAATCACTACCAGCTTGAGGCTGAGCAACAACTGCTACGAGTTTTTAGATGTACACTTTGGTAGGAAACAATCAAGATATTCCATCCTCACCCTGTATATCATTTTCTGCCTAACCTCACTTTTGGTGCACGACGAACAATGTAAATTCCCGAGCCATCTTTTTGTAAAATCTACTTTGCGGTGAATGCAAGGACATGAATGAGTAAATAATGTCATTGGAATCACTACCAGCTTATAATTTATCCTCATCCCATCTCTAGCCCTAGATATATGTGGAAAAGTCTCATTTTTGGAGATACACTCATTGTAACTCACTTTAAAGCTCATGGGGTGAAGAACGACATACGCTTGCATGCTTGCTACGCATTGTATTGATTAGGGTAGCTAATGAAACTTCTTGGGTTGCTTCTCTAAACTCTTAACATTGTGTTGATGGTCTTCATGTTGTGTTTTGAGTGTGTTTGTGTGCACAACACAATGAGCATTCTTGGCTCTAGGTTGGTTTGTGTGTTTAATCGTTCATTTCAGTTTTTTAATGATTTTTTTGATGAAAATAACCATGGATAGAGGTAAGTAGGCCTTAGTGGAAGACAAACAACGGTCACTCACCCACCCGACCATAGGAACAATGGGACTAGATGGTAGCATCATGTTGCCTATAGTCTAGAGGCCTCATATCTTAACTTTCATGTCGTTTGGGCTTTGTTTCACATCGTTACAACCATTTGAGTGTCAGCTAGACCGCACAGGAGACTTAGGCATTTTGGCTATCTCCTCATCTTACACGCTAATGACACATCTCTCTCTCCTCATTGCATTGTTGGTTAGGGCTTTGCATTCAACGTTTCCATGCACTAGTAGGGTTGGATACGTCCCGAATTGACAAACTTATGCTGGTTTGAGTTCTCGCTACGCTACATCATCCGATCACGGTGATCCACCAAAAATGGTTCTCACTAGATGCAACACATAAAACTATGGAGGGCATATTCATGATGACATTCTTAGCAGTTATCTCATAATAAGGAGTGTCTCTCAATGTTGGATATATTCAATAGAGGCATAACCTAGCAACAATTATCTCACAATGAGGAGTCTCTCTTAAACTGCATTCCTATTAGGGATGTGGTCTCTTGGAATGCATAGATTGGTGGATATGCTCAACATTCAAGGCACTTTTTGTGCTTTTTGAAGTAGACAACATTTGGCAAACATTTCGAACAAGGCATTTCCAAGCACCATGTTTTCTTTCAGTAGCCCCTGATTAACAATAGGATTGTTATTTCTTTTGCACATATCAGCATCTTGTATAGTGCCACATGCCTTTAGGATAAAATCATAGCCGATTTCATTTAGACATGTCTACTAAGGAATTGCCAAGCACCATATTTTCTTTCAATAGCCCCTGACTAACAATAGGATTGTGAAATTTTTTGCCCATATTAGTCTCCTGCGTAGTGCGACATGCCTTCAAGACGAAAATGTAGGTAATTTCATCAATGTTTTCTTTCAGCAACCCCTCACTAACAATATCATCCTGAATTATTTTTCCCGTATCAGCATCTTGAGTGGCGCCACATGCTTTCAAGATGAAATCATAAGTGATTACATCTAGAAAGTTTCCTTCAAGATTCCAACATGAGCAAGAGAAAGAAGATGTAGGTTTTTTTGATCGGACAACAAGTAAGGGATCTCTCCCAACACGAGCACTTTGTCTATGAATCTAACATCATAAAAAAGCTTTGAATGTTGAGCCTCATGTAGCCCATGGAAGACCAAACCAATTAAAACTCATACTTTGATCATTGCCTTGCATGCGCAGTAGTTGCGAAGGACATATCCGCAAAAAATAGCTGAGATCTTGTCGCCCTGCCACTATTGGGCATAGCTATAAATCAAGCACTCTAAGAGACGACATCACACATAGGCAGCCCTTCAAGAATCTTTGCATACATGTTGGCCTAGCAATTGCCAAGCATGATGTTTTTTTACGACATCACTTGTTGAACAATTTTATTAGGAATTCTTTTGCACATATGTGCATCTTGCATAGATACACATGCCTTTAAGACAAAAGCATAGGTGTCTTCATATGGAGAGATGTCTTTGCTTTGCATCCACGAAAAATAGCCCAGAGCTTGATCACCCTACCTCTCTTCAACATATCCTGCAATCAACGCATTCTAAGAGTTGAGATTCTAGACAAGAAGTTCCTCAAGCACTTTCCACTATGTTTTTTTTCTCAACAACCCCTAACTATCAATACCATTGTGAATTTTTTTGTTCATATTAGCATATTGCATATTTCCAGACGCCTTCAAGATGCAAGCATAGGTGATTGCAACTTGAGAGATGCCCCGATTCACATCTACTAAAAACAACACAAAGATGCTTGGCCTTGCCCTGTTGGGCATATCCAAAAAGTAGTGCACTTCAAGAGACAATATCCTAAGTAGGCAGCTCGTCAAGAAACTTAATTTGTGCTTTTTGAAGGAGACTACATTTGACATACATGTTGACCATGGTAGTTCCAAGCACCACATTTTGTGGATTCTTTTGCCCATATCAGTGTCTTGCATTGTGCCACATGCCTTCAAAATTCAAGTGTAAGTGATTGCATCTGGAGAGAGGCCCTCACTTTGCATCCTCAAAAAATAGCCTAGAGCTTCCTGGCCCTCCCCTTGCTGGGCAGATTGTGCAATCAAAACACTCCATGAGAGAACATCCCAGATAGACAACTCCTGAAGCACTTTCTGTGCTTTTTGAAGTAGAGAACGTTTGGTAGACATGTCGACTAAGGCATTGCCAAGCACCATGTTTTCTTTCAACAACCCCTAACTAACAATAGGATTGTGAATTCTTTTGCCCATATCAATGTCTTGCATAGTGCCACATGCCTTCAAGACGATAGTGTAGATGATTTCATTGTGTCTAGATGCCCTCACTTCCCATCTTCAAAAAACATCCCAGAGCTTCTTGGCCCTGCCTTTTTTGGGATATCCCACAATAAAAAGTATCCATGAGAGGGCATCCTAGACACACATCTCCTCAAGAACGTTTTGTGCTTTTTGAAGTAGATGACATTTGACAGACATGGCAACCAAGGCATTGCCAAGCACATGTTGTCTTTCAATAGCCCTGACTAAAAATAGAATTGTGAACTCTTTTGCCCACATCACTGCCTTGTGTAGTACCACATTCCTTCAATAGGAAAGCGTATGTGATTTTACCCGAGTTTTCTTTTAGCAACCCCTGACTAAAAATATTGTCATGAAGTCTCTTGTCTGTATCAGCATCTTGAGTGGTAACACACACATTCAAAATGCAAACGTAAGTGATTGAATATGGAGAGATGCCTTCAAGATTCCAACATGAGGAAGACAAAGAAGCTGTAGGTTGTTTTGATGTGACTGCAAGTGAGGGCTCTCTCAGAGTGCCATACAAAATAAAACATCATCAAAAAGCTATGAAAGTTGAGCCTCATGTGGGCCATGGAAGACCAAAGCAACCAAAATTCATACGTACTAATTGCTTGCCTTACATGCATACTACTAGCAAAGGAAACATCCGCAAAAAATAGCCAACATATTTGTGGCCTTGTCATTGTTGGGCATAGCTAAAAATCATGCACATTGAGAGATGACATCCCACTTAGGTAACCCTTCAAGCATCTTTGCATACATGTTGACCAAGGAATTGCCAAGCATGCTGTTTTTTCTCAACATCGCTTGATGAAGAATATCATTGTGAATTCTTCTACACATATGTGCATCTTGCATAGTGTTGCATGCCTTTTAGATGAAAGCATAGGTGGCTTCATATGGAGAGATGTTCTAGCTTTGCATCTACGGACAATAGCCTAGAGCTTCGTCTCTCTGCCCCTGTTTGGCATGTCCCACAATCAGGGCATTCCAAGAGTTGACATTCCAAAAAGAAAGTCCTCAGTCACTTTGCACTACGGTTTTTTTTCAACAGCCCCTAACTATCAATATCGTTGTAAATTGTTTTTCCCAAATCAACATCTTGCATATTTCCACATGCCTTCAAGATGAAAGCATAGGTGATTGCAAGTGGAGAGATGCCTCGATTTGCATCTGCTAAAAATAGCACAAAGCTTCTTGGGTCTATCCTGCTTGGCATATCCAAAATATAGTGCACTCCAAGAGACAACATCTCGATACAGGCAGCTCCTCAATCACTTTTTGTGCTTTCTCAAGTAGATTGGATTTGACATACATGTTGACCAAGGCAATGCCAAGCACCACGTTCGTGAATTATTTTTTCCCTATCAGTGTCTTGCGTCATGCCCCATGCCTAAAAATTCAAGCGTATGTAATTGCATCTAGAGAGATGCCCTCACTTTGCATCCTCCAGAAATAGCTTAGAGCTTTGTGGCGCTCCCCTTACTGGGCATATCCCGCAATCAAAAGACTCCATGAGAGGGCATTCCAAACCGGCAGATCCTCAAGCACCTTTTTTGCTTTCTAAAGTAGATGACATCCATTAGGAAGAGAATGGGGTCTAGGAGGGCCTCTTTATTTGACACTTTAAGAAAATCAAACCTTTAGTATTAAAAAAGTAATCAAAGGAAATCTTTTGAATTTGAGCAAGCAAAATGGGTAGTTTATTTGGATTCAAAGTTTCCCCCCAAAATGGAATTTAAAATCTAGCAGGTAAAACCATATCATGTAGCATATCTATGGAAATAGCTCGACATGTAGATTGCAGATCTATGATCTGTGCTCAAATTGGAGATTATATGTGTGAGTTATGGAAGACTGAAAATCATAAAATTATCCACCTTCTTTATGGGGGGGACATGAATCCTTTGACTACTCTTACACATCTCTTACACACCCACCGTTCTTGCACACATGGCATACACCTATTGGTCAATATTTTGATCACCTCCATAAGCTCATGGAAAATAAAGAGGCCCTACTACACCCCATCTTCTTTCTAATGTGGCAAACACGTCAACCAAGGCATTGCCAAGTACCATGTTTTCTTTCAACATCCTCTGACTAACAATAGGATCATGAATTCTTTTGTCCATATCAGAGTCTTGCGTATTTACACATGCCTTAAGGATGATATCATAGGTGATTGCATTGCATTTGGAGAGATGCCCTTACTTCGCATCCTTGGAAAACAGCCTAGAGCTTCCTTGCCCTACCTTTGTTGGGCATATCCCGCAAAAAAACTCTCCATGGGAATCCCAAACAGGCTACTCCTCAAAGCGCTTTCTGTGCTTTTCGAAGTAGGCAACATTTGGCAAACATGTCGACCAAGGCATTGCCAAGCACCACGTTTACTTTCAATAGCCCTTTACTAACAATAGCATCATGAATTGTTTTTCCCGTATCAATGTCCTATGTAGTGCCACATGCCTTCAAGGTAAAAGATTAGGTGATTTCATCTATGTTTTCTTCCATCAGCCCCTGACTAACAATATTTTCATAAAGTCTTTTGCCCGTATCAGCATCTTGAGTGGTGCCCCATGCCTTCAAGATGCAAGCATAAGTAATTGCATTTGGAGAGATGCCTTCGAGATGGTTGTTTCAATTAGACTGCAAGTGAGGGCTCCCTCCCATTGCAATCACCTTTGTCTACAAAATCTAACATCATAAAAAAGATTTGAAAGTTGAGCCTCATGCGGCCCATGGAAGACCAAACTAGTCAAAACTCATACCTACTGATCATTTACCTTGCATGTGCAGTACTTGCGAAGGACACATTCACAAAAAATAAGGTAGAGCTTTGTGGCCTTGTCGCTATTGTGGGCATAGCTAGAAATCATGCACTCCAAGGGATGGCAGGCAGCCCTTCAAGCATCTTTGCATACATGTCGACCAAGACATTCCCAAGCATGATGTTTTTTCCCAACATCGCTTGATTAACAATTTCATTGTGAATTCTTTTGCACATATTTACATCTTGCATAGTGCCACATGCCTTTAAGACAAAAGAAGAGTTGGCTTAATATGGGCAAATTTCCTTACTTTGCATCCGCAAAAAATAGCCAAGAGCTTTCTCCCACTACCCCTGTTCGGCATATCCTGCAATTACTCCATTCCAAGAGTTGACATTCCAAACAAGAAGCTCCTCAAGCACTTTTTTCTTTTTTTCAATAGCCCCTAACTATCAATATCATTGTGAATTCTTTTGGCCATATCAGCATCTTGCCTATTTCCACACGCCTTCAAGATGCAAGCATAGGTGATTGCAATTGGAGAGATGCCTTGGTTTGCATCTGCTAAAAATAGCACAAAGCTTCTTGGCCATGGCTTGTTGGGCATATCCAAATAATAGTGCACTCTAAGACAAAACATCTCGGACAAGTAGCTCCTCAAGCACTTTTTGTGCTTTATGAAGTAGACCCCATTTGACATACGTGTTGATGAAGGCACTGCCAAGCACCACGTTTTGTAAACTCTTTTGCCCATATCATTGTTTTGCATCGTGCCACATGCCTTCAAAATTCAAGCAAAGGTGATTGCATCTAGAGAGATGCCCTAACTTTGCATCCTCAAAAATCCTAGAGCTTCCTAGTCCTCTCCTTCCTGGGCATATCTTGTAATCAAAACACTCCATGAGAGGGAATCCCATACATGGAACTCCTCAAGCACCTTTTGTGTTTTTCGAAGCAAAAAACATTTGGCAGACATGTCAACTAGGGCATGTCCAAGCAACATGTTTTCTTTCAACAACCGTTGAGTAACGATATGATCGTGAATCTTTTGCCCATATCAATGTCTTGCGTAGTGCCACATGCCTTTAGGACAACGGCGTAGGGGATTTCATTGCATCTAGAGAGATGACCTCACTTTGCATCCTTGAAAAACAGCCTAGAGCTTCTTGGCCCTACTTTTGCTGGGATATCCCACAATCAAAACACTCCATGAGAGGGAATCTTGGACAACAAGTAACTCCTAGAATGCTTTTTTGTGCTTTCTTAAGTAGACGACATTTGGTAGACATGTCGATCAAGGCATTGCCAGGCACCATGTTTTCTTTCAATAGCCCCTTACTGACAATAGGATCATGAATTCTTTTGCCCATATCAGTGTCCTGCGTAGTGCCACATGCCTTCAAGACAAAATTATAGGTGATTTCATCTATGTTTTCTTTCAGTAGCCTATGACTAACAATATCATCGTCTGCTCATATCAGCATTGCGAGTGGTTCCACATGCCTTCAAGATGAAAGCATAAGTGATTGCATATGGAGAGATGCCTTCAAGATTCCAACATGAAGAAAACAAAGAAGCTGTAGGTTGTTTCAATCAGACTGCAAGTGAGGGCTCTCTCCGAGCGCCATCACCTTTGCCTATAACATTGAACATCATCAAAAGGCTATGAAAGTTGAGCCTCATGTGGCCCATGAAAGACCAAATCAGCCAAAACTCATATCTATTGATCGCTTGCCTTGCATGTATAGTACTTGCGAAGGACACATAAAAAAAAAAAGGTTAGAGCTTTGTGGCCTGGCCGCTTTTAGGCATAACTACAAATCATGCACTCTAAGAGACGACATCCCGCATAGGTAGCCCTTCAAGAATCTTTGCATACATGTCGACCAAGGCATTGCCATGCTTGATGTGTTTTCTTGATAGTGCTTGATTAACAATATCTTTCATAGCGCCACATACCTTTAAGACGAAAGAGTGTGTGGCTTCATATGGAGAGATGTCGTTGGGGGGAAAGAATAGCCTTTATAAATGGCAAACAAGCCCCCCAACAAAGAAAAAACCCACAAGCAGCATGTTTGCCATTTATAAAGCCCCCTATTATGCCACCTCAAGCCTAGAGGAAGAGGAACAAGACCGCACGTTCCTAGACACTTGCTTCGGCACACATACCTCAAAAACAAAGCACACACTTCTCATCCATTCCACAATTACATTTGAAGGCAAGCCCTTTTGGTTTTTAACTACTTTGTTTCTTAATTATATCAGGATTGATATTGAAATCAATATTACTGTTAGCATATGTTTTTCACTATCAAAACAAATAAGATAATCTCTTAATCATGTTGCCCTTAGGCCCATTGGCCCCACTGTTGAGGAAAATGCATTTTCACAAACATACAAAAATCCCTCCAAGACAAATTTGCATCAGAAATTTTACAATACTAGCAATATTTTTGCAAAATTACACTATTTTTCATGTATTTTAAGGGAAATTTTATCCTTCTTGCCCTCCCCTCAACCGGCTACTTTGATTTTGCAACCGGCTCAAAGAGGCACACTTTTCTCGAACACTGATTGGCCCACTCTAGATTTAGATGTGTGAGCACACCCACGCTTGGTACTTTTTCAATAAAGATACTTCTTATCTAGATTTCACACACAAATTGCTATAAACAACACAATGCTTCACCAAATTGTCAACATTTATAATTGCTTTTAGTATCAGTCAAGGAGCGAACCAAATTATCTTGAACCCCTTTTAAATTATCTTGATAAGTCAAGGAGCCAACCAAATTATCTTGAACCCCTTTTAAATTATCTTGATGAGTCCAACCAAATTAGTATCCATGTTCTTGTTTAAGTTCTTTTATATTTTGTCATGATGCCCACAATTTTTGGAACCGAGTTTTTTTAGAGTGAATCTTTGTCGATGTTTACGGTCTTCGAAAGGGGTTGCCTTCAATTTTAAACTGAGGAAAATTATGGTTTCGACACCTAATAATGACATAGTTTAGACTACTTGAATTAAAATCAAAATCCACACACGTGTGGTGTCCCTGTGTATTCATGATCGTAATTCAAAACATTCTATATTCTCAAACAACTAAGATACTATTGAGATCAATTTTTTAGGGCATGCTTAACAAGAATCTTAATTAAATATTCAAATTGGTAAGGATTGACTCTCTCTCTCTCTCTCTCTCTCTCTGAATATGTGTGCGTGTGTGCACATATGTCTTTAGTTGATGAGAATGACAAGTACCAATTTAGAAATAGAATACCGAGAAATCAAAATTGATTGAACGTGATACCCATAGTTTATCACTTTGAAATAAAGGAAGTGCATGTGGCATTATTACAAAACTTTTCACCTATTTTGGGGATCCCCCTAGTATGTCCTACTCAAAGACCTAAGCTTTCATCTCTTCACACCATGCTAACTTATCTAATCTCTATAATTAAGCTTGGCAGCATTGCTAGATCAAGATAGACCAAAAGGAGGACTCTCTCTCTCTCTCTCTCTCTCTCTCTCTAACCACACCAATAGAATTAGAGCACTCATAAGGGCTATCACCTCATGAAAAATAATTTCTATGAGGAGCTCCCAAGCTTGGTATCAAAGAATTCTTTGGAAAGTCTATCAAGAGGTTGTATCATGCATCATTTTTAGAAATACAATAGACTATACATGTAGGAAGAGAGTATTGATAGTGTTCCACTTGGAAGAAAAGATAGCCCTATGACAATAGAGTCATAGCAACTTGCTGGTCACATTTTAATTCCTTCAAGATCATGTAAACATGTAGTGTGTTCTCCAAAATGGGACAAAGGTAATGAGTCTAGACTTGATGTCATTCATCGATATCATTCATTGGTCAAATTATCCACAATAAAAAATATTTTTAAACAATGGAGACTGTTTCTTAGACATGTTGTGGATATTTCTCCTTTTAAGCATCTAGATTCAAGCTCATAACAAAAAGTTGAGTCCCTTTTTGGAACTATGATTTCTGTTACATTGGACCCTTGGAGTATTGGCTACCCTTTAAACATGGAGTATTGGCTACCCTTTAAACATGGACTCTCTTTGCTTAAGGTTGTAGAAAACTTTTTATGGCAAGGACCCAACTCTCTAAGTGAAGAAGCTTTATGTGGACCCTTGGAGTATTGGCTACCCTTTAAACATGGACTCTCTTTGCTTAAAGTCGTTCAATTCTCATTGTGAGACATGTGTCCCTCAAAAAGTCTTGAAGAGAAAGCAATCATGATATGCATTCATTTTTTTGGTATGTTCAAAAAAGCGTGTACTTATATGAGTGTGTTCCCATGATGTGAAGTATTGATTCGATAATGTTTTTTTAATGCTTTATTTTGTAAAAAGTTCTTCGAAAGTTTCATTTAAAGACTTCACAAAGATTCATTTCATTAAATTGTTTTACTATTTTTTATGCTTATTAAATCTATATTTTTTATGAAGGTACTAAAATATACTTATGTTTGAGTTTTTCGATGCGTCTTTTTAGTTTATTATATTTATTCTATTTTATTTTAGTTGCTTTTATTTAAAGACTTCAAAAAGATTCATTTCATTAAATTGTTTTATTATTTTCTATGCTTATTAAATCTATCTATTTTATGAAGTACTAAAATATACTTATGTTTTAATTTTTCAATGTGTCTTTTTATTTTGTTATTTTTTGAAAATTTTTAATTATAACAATTTTCAATGTGCACCTTTCAACTTATTACAAAAGTGGGAGATTTCTTAATATATAAATCGTTCGTGATTATGTATGTATAATATATTTTTATCTTTTTTATTTTTTATTTTGTTTTGTTTTCAAATGATTAGGGCCCCCAATCTTGGAAAAATAAAAATCCTTTCAAAACATCTTAAATGATAATGTTCAATGTGCACATTTTACTTTATAATTTAAGTGGAGCTTTTCTTAATATGTAAAACATTTCAAATTATGTATGTATAATGGATAATATAATTTTGTATTAAAACACAACAAAAATTCCATGTGATTTAGACACTCCATTGAACTCACTTTCCATAAATCTCATCCCCCCTTTAACTTAGCAAGCTTTCGTGCCTTCCCACCTTATTTTAGATAGAGATTTGCGTTCCATTACAAACGGGAACATCAAGACATTAAAGTCAAGGAAAGTATTGACTCATGCATAAAACTAAAGTTTTGAAGTAATGAACATTAGTGGCTCTTTCCAAGACACTCCCAAAAATTATTTTGAAGAAAGATATGAACAATGTTTTTTCCACCTTAGAAAGCCTTATTTGTCTCTAAGTACAACTTGAGTATAACGCATCGTAAATTGCTATGTGTATGCTCCTCGAACAAGCAAACACGATGCACGTGCACACACACACACACACACACACACACACACACACACACAGATTTGAAAAATGCAACTCCTAAATCATAAATCAAATGATGATTCAGAGGGCATGAATGGTTTCAAAAAGGAGGTAAAACCTTACGTTGCCGGAGGAAAATACTTACGGCGGCGAGAGTATATTGTAACAACAACCGGACCCAAAAATGCATGAGTGCATGAGTGGACAAAAACACACATATTGTATGCTCTTAGCACAAGATCTCATAGCCAAATTGTGATACCGCTTGATGAGATTGAAGAGCACACAAAGATGCAAAGAGCACACGAACAAGCAAATAGAATAATATGTGGCAAGATGGTACTCACACAACAAATTTGCATGGTGAGTATGTTTATTATGTGATGGATAATAAATAAGTTGTACACACATGCAACCATGTAGCAGTGTGGCCAGGCACATTGTCCTTTCACCCAACACTTGACTCCCTATAAAATAGCATTATTGGCACCAAGGCTTGGCTTCCTTGTAGTTCAATTGGCTTCCTTGTTACACCAACAACTTGGTCATCATTTGGAAGTGAAGATTGATATCCTGAGATTGAGTGAGATTTCTCTCCACCTTGTGAATCAAGATTTTGCCTCCCAAAATGTTTGTGTGGTGGTGGTTGAATATGTTTAGGAGATGGCACATAAGGTCTCTCCCCAACATAATTTAAATCATGTCCACGAGATTGATTCATAGGAGGTGGCACATAAGGGGTCTCTCTAACATAGATTCAACTATTATCTCCACCACGTACATCAAAATTTCTCTCTCTCGATAGTATCTGGGTGGTGGTAGTTAATTCATAGGAGGTGGCCCAGAAGGTCTCTCCCTAACATAAATTCAACTCCGTTAAAGCTTTCTTCCCAAGCCCTTAACCCCCCAGCAAGGAGAAATAACTTCTGTGGGTAAGAGGTAGATGAGGGTGAAAAGAAGTATTTCTTAATCAAGGAGGTAGTATTTTGTATATACTTACTCCATGGGCAAGATTTAAACATAGCTAGAATAATCAGAAGAAGGAATAATATCTTTCATGCATTCACTTGCTTGGATTTTCATCCATTCAAGCTCTTGGATTTGAATTTGCATCCAAATCCAAGAGCTTGAGCATAGAAACTTACACTTGTGTTCTCTCGTGTGTGTGTGTGTGTGTGTGAGAGAGAGAGAGAGAGAGAGAGAGAGAGAGATTTTGCTTTGCCACATTGAGAGATTTCAAAGTGAGAGAAAGAGCATGAAAAATTTTCTATAAGTCCCCCTCTTGTGTTCTCTTGCTCACTTGCCAACAATCTCAAAGTAGAATGCTCACCGTTGGACTATTGAAAATTGAACACTTTAAAATGCAACTAGGTACATATATACAAACTTGAACCAACTTGTCCCCTCTTTATTTTGACTTGACTTTAGCAAGAGTATACTTGCTAACTTGACATAAAGCAAGTGCAAGCTAGTTGGGACATGTGGCCTTGTAAGGTATGAGCTTTGTCCTAGAGTCAATGAGAAAAGAGGTGGAATTATCCCACATGTAATGGTGCAAAGCTATAGAGCTACTTAAATATCATTTCATGAATAAAAAAATCCATTCCAAGTTTGCATTACATGTCTCTTGTTTATGGTGAGCTTGTGATGGGTTAGCAAACTACTCAAGATCGTGTTTATGAGTCCAAGTTCATCTATCTTGGGGCCTAATTCGCTTGGGTAACAATCCAACCTACACACTCACTTTTGTTCATTATGTTTGTCTTCCATCCACCCTAGATAGAACAATCCCATTCTTATCAAGTGGTATCAGAGCCATGGTGTGCTAGTTAGGAGTGTTGTTATGATTTTGTGTGTTAGTGACTAGCATCTTCATTAGAGTAACTAGTATTTCTTAATTATCATTAGGGTACATTGCATTGTACATAACTAGTTGCCTCTCTCACTAACTAAGCCCTAATCTAGCTATGTGTGGGCATTTCTTTGGCACACCCAAAAGGCCACTACCCTCCATGGCTAGGTAGGATTGGTAAGGGAAAGGATTAGTATTCAATTTTGTGTTTGAATTTAGATTGTTTTGTGCTGATTTTTTAAAGGCTTGCACATTCAATTACTCTTTCCCTTCTTGCATTCATCAAGCATTAGTCTTATCATGCTGAAGCTCTCCATAGAGCCCTCGATTGCCCCATGCCGATACCATATGCCCATCCAATTTAATTTCCAATTATAGGTGTGTGAGAGCTTTGTGTGTGTGTGTGTGTGTGCGTGCTCTACTAGACCCGGCATATAAATTAAATCATTGGATAGGCCTTGACATCTAATGGTCTGGCCTTGTTGGCTAGCCCAATATAGCTCACCTAAATCAGCCATTGAGGTCATGGAATCAAAATGCTTCATTCCGGAATAGGGGAGCTTGGGCGGACACAATTTTTTCAAGACAAAAGAGCCTTTTGCGTCCATAGGGGACTGCTCCCATGTGCTTAGTTTGGTTTTTGGTGGATGGCTAGACCTCATAAAAGGCGGCTTATGCCTTCTGGAGGATCTGCTAGCACCCATTCCTATGCACACATTGACTGTCATCCGGCTTACTAGGGCTGTCTTCCCATGTGGATCTCCAAAGCCCCTTTAAGAACCTGCTCCCATTGATATGCAACCAAGCACTTTAAAAGGGGTTCCAAGGCCATTCCAAGCCAAATCTCAAAGCTTCAAACAGGAAGACCAAGGCTTCCATAGCATCAAACTTCAAGAATTTTCTCGAGCATCGATTGAGATCCTTCAAGCATCAAAAGCAAAGAGAGTTCTACAAAGATTTTCAGTCCAAGGCAACTGAAAAATTCCAAGGACTTCAACAAGAAAATCCTCCAAAGCATTCAAAGAAATTTCAAAATCTCAAAGACAAGCATCCAATAAATCAACCAAAGGCGACTATTGTGAAGAGGGGCTTCACCCCGTGAATAGGAACTTCACTAAGTTCAAAGGTTTTCTCTCAAGCTTCAAGAGAAAATAAATCAAAAAAATTCAAGAATCAAAGCAACAATCAAGTTCTCAAGCCTCTCAAGGAAACATCAGAGATGGAAGGGGAGACATTAGTTTTTTGCATAAGCTTTTTCGCAGGATCTTTTAGCAAATTGTTTCCTGTCATTATGACTCAAGGAATAAAGCTTGTTTGCACAATAAAAGAGGAAAGAAGCATCTCTTTGAGGGAAGAGTATGGGGACAAAGACCATGAAGCAATTAAAGACAAAGAAGAAAAAGAAGACTAAGGTGAGAACAACCTTGTCTACTATGATGACATACAATGAAGATTGAAGCCAAAGCCTCTCAATTTCAAGGGGAGGACTTATTTTGTCATCCTTAGTGGATTTGTCATCCTTAGTGGATCTATATTGACACCCTTTGTGGATACCATGTGTCATCCTTAGTGGACATAGAATCTTCAATGTGTTGTTCTAGTCCAAACCTCAAGGGGAGGATTGTAAGGTATGAGCTTTTTCCTAGAGTCAATAGTGTATGAGTCAATGAGAGTTATCCCACATGTCCTGATGCTAAGCTGTAGAGCTACTTAAAGCTCGTTTCATGAATAAACAGATCCATTCCAAGTTTGCATTACATGTCTCTTGTTTATGGTGGGCTTGTGATGGGTTAGCAAACTACTCAAGATCGTGTTTATGAGTCCAAGTTTAGTTATCTTCGAACCTAATTTTCTTGAGTAACAATCTATAGCATTAATTAAAAACCATAAACTTACCTTTAAATTTACTAGCTCGTGTGCACTATCCTTTGGGGGCTTTATGCAGCTGACCTGAGCTAGAACCTACTAAATTAAGACACACTCTGGTAAAGTTTATACTTACCATTGGCTTTGGAACTTTGCCTGCTTTGGAAAACCTTAGCATAGTGCTTTGGAGGTATGACGAAGCTAGTCTCAGAACTTTCTAGATTTAGACTTATACATTTTGACATTTTTTACAAGTTTAAACTTACTCTAAGACTTCTAAAAATTCATACTTAGACTCTAATGAGTAGATTTAATTACTTTATATTTACACGACTATTTTTTATTTTTAGACTCTTATAATTACTCTAATTAATCTCCCCTTTTCTATACCTTTGAGCACGGTTTCTCAGGATCGCTTTATCCTCCCTTGGTATGTAACTTTGACTTAAATAACTAAATAGCAATAGGCCCTCGCTCTTTTATAGACTTATGTCCTATGGCCCCAAGCCTTTGACTGAGCTAGTCTATAAGCACTTCCGTTACTTTGGGTAGAGGATCCTTTTTAACCCATCAACATGCTTCCATAGTGGTGACTAACTGACTTTGGTGCTTGAAAGGCTTAGCTATCGCAAGCACGTCTTACTTAGCCCTTACATCTTCCAAAGTAGATTGGCAAGGTCTAGTTGGTGCTTGAGAGACTAGGTTGCCGCCAGCATGCATTCATTGTATGCATACACCTAAATAACTTATGAGCATTACGAATAAATCTTAGAGCCAAAAAAAGATAAAATTTCTTATAAAACATGTTTATTTGTACCTAGTTCTTACCTTTGACATGATTTATTATAAGTATTTACAAGGTTTACATTATCCTTTAGGTGAATTTCTTGCATCCACCTCGCATGTTCAATAGGATAGTTCTTAAATTTAACAAGGTATCTTTAGATAATCTTATCACTTCTTAAAACCTTGTCTTCATGTCGTAGAATAATCTTTGATTGCAATATCTCTTCTTGACCTTCAAACTCAAGCGGTTCTTTAGTTACTGGTCCTTTGGGCAGCTCACCCTTATAAGGTTTCAAAAGGCTCACATGAAATGCATTATGAATGAGCCAAGTTTAAGGCATTCTTAACTTGTAATAATACCACATGTAAGCTGATTTATTAATAGGCTTATGGATTTGAAATGGGCCACAATATCTTTTTGCTAGCTTAGCATAATATTTTTGATAACCCATTGGGCGTCCTTGGTTCCCTTGTCTGTGGTATGGCGTAAGCATGCTTTGAAAAACTTAAGCAATACCCAATCATTCTCTTTGAAGGCAAGGTTCTTCTATGCTTATGAGCAATTGCCTTTTTCTTATGTTGTATGTATCAAAAGATTTTTTAAGGTCTCTACTATATTCATCAATAGCAAAGATCTTCCCAAGTGTCTTGACTGTCAATGGGAGCTTGGGTCTTTAGTCGATTGTCTTGAAGGGTCCCTTTCCTATGGGGTATGGACAATGTTATTGTATGCATACTCTACTAAGAGTAGATATTTTTTTTATTGATCTCTTTGATCTCCTTTTGTAATATAGTATTTTTAATAATAGTTGAATTTACTATCTCACTTTGGCCATTTGTTTGTGGCTAATAGGGTGAGGAGAAATAGTGCCCCAATTTTCAAAGAGATCTTTCCAAAAATTCTTATTCAATCTTGGATCTTTGTTTGATACTATAGATGTTGGTAATTCATGATATCTAAAGACTTGTGATATGAAGAGGGTTGCCATATTATGTGCTTTAATGGACTTTTTGACCGGTATAAAATGTGCTTATTTATTGAACCGGTCTATTATTGTCCATATTTCAATATTCCCATGAATAAATCTTGGCAATCCAAAGATGAAATCCATGGACATGCTCTCCCATGGGGAATCAGGTATAGGAAATGGTTGAAGCAAGCCAGGCTGCTTCCCTCTATCATACTTTACCTTTTGACATACAATGCATTTCGTAACATGGTTTGGTATGTTTGCCTTCATCTTTGGCCAATAAAAGTACATTTCTACTCCCTAGAGAGTAGCTTGAATACCTCTATGTCTTGCATAAAAGGGAACGTGAGATTCATACATAACTTTTCCACATAAGCTATATGTAACATATAACCTATTACCATAGAGAAGATAACCATGTTGCACATTGAATGGTTCCTCTTTCTTCCCTAGTGTAATATATGACATTACATCTTTGAAGTCCGGATCCATAGATTAATACTCATCTATCATAAAAGCTAGATCATTGTGAGTAGCTATTGATACAACATTCACCTTTGGTCTTCATGAAAGAGCATCAGCCACCACTTGGTTGTGCTTACCAACTATGTGAGCAATATGAAATTTTAACTATGAAAGAGTGTTTACCCACCTCATTTTCTTATCACTCAATGGATTTTTCATCAAAAAGTAGACTGATGATTTGTGTGCAAAATAAATGGAGTGCCTAGGAGATAATGCTTCCATGCATCTAAGGCATGTAAAATAGTCAACATCTCTTTTTCATGTATACCTAGATTTGTTTCTTGGTCATTTAATCTCCCAATTTTTTATACTATGGCATGCCCTGATTGAAGTAACATAGCCACAAGGCAATGCCCACAATCATCACATTGGACCTTAAAAGGTTTTGAGATGCTCTTGTGACATTAAATTGGTTGGGAGATTAGCTTTGATATGAGATTTTCAAAAGGTCATATTTAATATTATTCTTATCTAAGTTATACAATGGCCCTGCTATAAATGAGAAATTTTCTATTATGAAGCATCTATAGTATGCACAAATTCGTGAGTTTTAGATTCTCTCACAAGCAAGGGCTTTGGTACACCCATAACCTAGTGCTACTATTAAGCTACCAACTAACGAATTTTTTGGTTTACTTTTGAACCTTGGCTTTAAGGTGTACCCAATAACCTCATGAGAAGTGGGACAAAAATAGGACTTGAAGAAAAATTTGATATTTTTGGGAGGTCTTACCACTTTATATGTGTGGAAGTGTCTAACCCGTACAAATTTTTATCATGGAAATAGTTGACAATTTATAGACTAAAATAAGGCTTTGGACAAAAAAACTTTATGTGGCTGTGTTGATAGCACACAAAACATAATAAACCTATGACATTGAGCTTGGTAAAAATAATTTGCGAAGTCTTGTATTGCAAACCCAAAGCATTTCTTCATGTTCTACATTTGTTGACGTATCAAATTATCGAAGCAAAGTGTTGAAAAATCCATTGGTAGCTTGCTTATCACGTGAGCTGTGATTTTTGGTTTCACCTGTTTTCTCTTCTTCGGCCCACTGTCCAAAACCAAGTTGTTGACCAACACAAGCTTTATTGCATCACTTTGAGAAGCTTTTGGTTGATTTGCATGCAACACAGGTGACATTTGAAGATGCCTCACTTGCTATTGCATCCTTTTAGATGCTAAGTGTTTCTAGTACCAAGCTCTACATTTTGAAATGCTAGCAATAGCATGCAAGGAAAATTACCAATTCCTTGTTGTACTCACAAGGAAACTTGAGAATGAATGATACTAGTGAATATTTGTCTTTTAATAGAAAACCCTAAGTGCATTTACTTCCAAGACTATCCGCACCATGTCCTATTGTCACCTTTTTGAATAAAATAAAGCATTCAATAAAATATCACTTCAAGATTAAAAATCTTTGGTAGTTTCTCCATGATTCATGTAGATTCATTGGTATAGGCCATCCTTTTAATACATCAACTTTTTAGGGTCCATTCAAATCCCTATTTGGGAGATAATATGACCTAGACATTGAATCTCCTTTAAGAAAAAATTTCTTTTATTTTGTTTAACTATATTAATCCTATTATCTCTCAAAACTTGAAATATTACCTGAAGATGCTACTTGTGTTCTTCAATAGACTTGGAGTAGAAAAAAAAGTCACCAAAGAACACTCTCAAGAAGCTTCAATGAGGTCTAAAGAGCCTCTCCATCATTTGATTAAATATGGTTGGCACATTGGTAAGCCCAAAAGGAAGTACTAGTAATTCATATAGGCCAAATTTTGTACAAAATGTCTTCTTATGGATACATTCAAACACAATCCTTATCTAAGGATAATCACTTTTGAGATCTATTCTACTAAAGTAAGTAGACCAATGTAGCTTATTAAATTCTCTAGCGTGGAAATAGGTAATCTATTCTTTATGGTTATCTGATTAAGTGTCCAATAGTCCACACACATTCTATATGTACCATCCTTTATTTATACCAGTAGACCTGGTGAACACAATGGAGATGAACTAAGCATGATCGTCCCCTTTTCTATAAGTTTTTTCAGTAACCTCATAATCTCCTCTTACTAAGCCGTGAGGTACAGTAAGGTGACTTGTTAGGAGGTGAACGACCATGTAGAAGTTCTATGGAATGATCTTCTTGTACTCTTTTGGGAGGTAGCTCCCTAGGAATTTCATTTGTAAACACATCTTGAAAATCATTTCGAAAACTTTACCAATTTAACTTCTCTTTAGTTTCATTTGATTTCATTAGGAACAAATGCATCTTCCTTAGACTCTTTGACAAAAACTGTGTAACAAGAAAGAGAAATTTTTAGTACTTTGTCTAAAGCTTGACTCTATACAAGTGGAATAGTGTTACGTGCACTATTACATAAGTGCAACATCCTTGCATCTATAAGAAAAAAAGATTTTTCTTTAAGTAAAATGCGTAGTACTAGCATCCATGCAATCAAACCATGATGCCCCTAAAATAACATCTTCATGTTTGAGTGGAGGGATGAGGAAATATTCTTTACCTAGATAACTTTGCACATAGAGCCTTAGCTTCCAATCAACAAATTTTCATTTGTAATGGAAATGGCCTTTGAACTTTGAGAGCAACGGGATTAGGAAGTTAGATAAAGCACTTTTGTGAGATTACTTTGTGAGCATAGAGCATGAACTTAATTGATGATGGTAGAAACATAAAAATGGTACTTGGTTAACTTGGCATGAACAATACTTTTTCAAGAGAGAGAGTTTAGAGAACATGACAATAGTTGAGGATCAGATTTATGTGCAGCCGGTGGTCCCCCTCCAATAGGCATTTGTATTATAGTTTCTCCCATCAAGATAGACTGGGTACAATACAATATTTGTTCTCCTTATGACCTAGGTGATGCAATGAAGATGGAAAGCTTCATGCATCATGAGAATAAAAAAAAATTTGTAGAAAGCATTAACTATCCCAAGTCTCAGTCCCAAGGCCTCAAACACCTTCGAAGGTGGAGAGAGTTAGCAGGGAATGAGGGTAGGGAAGAGGAAGAAGAAACATTCCATAGAAGAAAAAAATAGTTCCTCACTTATCATTACTCTTCTTACTAGCATACATAATAGCATAGTAATAAAGATGGAGAAGATGGCAAGCTTAAGCATTGAAGCATGGCTCTTGGTTAGAATTGGATTCCATAGCCAAGAGTATTGGTGTAGGCTCTCAACTTCTCTACTAGCTTGGAGAAGGAGATGGAGCTCTTGCACTTTTCACTTCACACAATGAGGGAGTGTGTGAGTGTGTGTGGGAGAGTATTCCCCTCAAGCATGCCCCCTACTTGCTTTGGTCAACCTCCTGTTCTAGCACAAGCTTGAAGCTCAATGGACCTTCCCAAGCCTAGCCAATCACCTACAAGAAGCATATCAAGCAACAAGAGTATCCTTGGGACAAGTGTCCCCCTTTCCTTTTTGAGAGAGAGGACTTGATAAATGAAAAAAAAAAAATTAAAATTTTTAAATTATCATTGGTCCCCTTGGGAGCTAACGAATAGGTTTTAGTGGCACACCATGAGGGCAACATGTTGAGGAACTTGACAAGTGTCCTAAATGCCTTCTTTGTACCAAGATTACCTTGTGTGAGGGTGTGTGTGTTCTCTCTCAACCACCCTCTTTTGGGCTCTCCCCCTCCTTGTAGAGATATGATTTGACTTTTGCGCACCTTACCCTCAAGCATCTTAGTCAACAAGCATGACAAAGCACATCAAGCGTGGGTAGTGTTTCCACAAGCACCTCAAGCTCCCTAGTCAGCAAGGACGACATCACCTCAAGCATCTTAGTCAGCAAGCACAACAAGCACCTCAAGCACCTTAGTCATCAAGCATCTAGTCATCAAGCATCTCAAGCTTGGGCCGGGTTCTCACCTCAAGCTAAGCCCTAGCTTACCTAAGGTCAAAGGACTTTGAACTCTAACCTTTGGAGGTCTTCAATGAAGCTAAACTCCATCAGTTATCCTTTCTCTTTGACAGACCATCCCTCATTTGGAACCCTTTACCATTGGCCCCGTGTTGAGATGGATCTATAAAGCACATGCCTATATTCTAACCCTTGTGCCCATTTATTCTCCCATACTAAATAGTTAGTTTAATATGAGAAAATCATTTGGTTTGGTTAGATATTATATTTTATGACATTACCTCTCTCTTGAAATCATAGTCGTCCTCGGCTTCCATGGTGAATTTGGGATAGGCAATGGCTAGAGTAATCCATGTTGTTTCCCTCTATGCCACACTTGGTCTTTTGGCATATCACACATCTTGAAACATACACTTGTGTGTCCACTTTCATGGTAGGTCAATAGAAATATGTCTCTACTCCTTTGAGAGTAGGTTGAATGCCTCTATGCCCCACATAGGGAGGAGCGCCGGATTCATACATGACTTTCTCAAATGAAAGGAGTTGGTAACACATAGCCTATTGGCCTGGAGTAAATAACCATTCTGCAAGGTGAATGGCTCCTCTTTCTTCCCCAAAGGAAGGGCTGACATTATATCTCTAAAGTCAGGGTCAGTAGCATACTCATCTATCATAGAAGATAGATCATTGTGAGTTGCTATAGACACCGCATTAACTTTTTGTTTTTGTGAAAGTGCATCAGCCACTTGATTGTGCGTACCCGCAATGTGAGCAATATGAAAATTAAATTGCAAAAGAAAGTTTGTCCACCTCATTTGTTTGTCAAAAAGCTTGGTATGTGTCATGAAGTACTTGAGACTTTGGTGGTCTGTTTGTAAAATGAATGGAGTCCCCAATAAATAACGCCTCCATGTGTCTAGGGCATGTAGAATAGCTAAAAGCTCTTTCTCATAAATTCCCAAGACTCGTTCATCCGTATTGAGCCTTCGGCTTTCATATGCTATGGCATGCCCTTCTTGAAGAAAAACTGCTCCAAGGACACCACAAGCATCACATTGGACCTCAAATGGCTTTGAGAGATCCAGAAGCATGAGGACTAGTTGGGAGGTAAGCTTCTCTTTGAGCTTGTCAAAATAATTCTGCTCCTTAGCAGTCCATGAATACTTAACGTTCTTCTTTGTTAAGTCATGTAATGGTCCTGCTATTTGAGAAAAATTTGTTATGAAGTGTCTATAGTATATACACATACTAATAAATCTTCTTAGCTCATGTAGATTCCTTGGATTAGGCCATGCTTTTATTACCTCTAAATTTGATGGATCCATACAAATACCATCTTGAGAGATAATATGACCTAATTATTGAATCTCTTGAGCAAAATTACACTTTTTGTTTGCTTGAGAAAAAGATTGTTCTCCTTCAATGCTTGAAAAATCATTTGGAGATGTTGCTTATGTTCCTCCAAGGACTTGGAGTAGATGATGATATCAAAGAACACTCCAGTGAATTTGCGGTAGGGTCTAAAGATTTTCTCCATTAATCGATTGAACGTGGCTGGTGCATTAGTCAAGCCAAAAGGCATGACTAGATATTCATAAAGACCAAACACTGTGCAAAACATGGTCTTTAGGATATCTTCATCCACTATCCTTATTTGATGATAGCCACTTTAAAGGTCAATCCTACTGAAGAATGTAGATCCTTGTAGCTTATCAAACAGATTTTCTACCTGAGGCATGGGAAATTTGTTTTTGATAGTGATATGGTTTAGTGCTTGATATTCCACACACATACGGTATTACCATCTTTCTTTTGCACTAAAAGGATTGGAGAACAAAAGGGGGAGGAGCTAGGCCTCACCATCCCTTTGTCAACCAATTCTTGCACTTGCCTCATGATCTCCTCTTGTTGAGCTTGATAAACTCGATAAGGAGGCTTATTAGGCGGTGAGCTTCCTGGTAGGATCTCAATGCGATGGTCATCATCCCCTCATTTTGGAGGTAAGTCCATAGGGATATCATCAATGAACACATCTTGGAATCCTTTTAGAAAATTAGACAAGTCTAACTCTTCTTGATTCCTATCACTTACATTTGATGAAACATTAGGACCTTTTAGTGACTCTTTGACAAAAATCATGTACGCAAAAACTGAGCTCTTCATTGATTTATCAAAATCAAGAGGATCTATAAGTGGTATAGTACAACCACAATCACTAGCATCGATATACATGTTCTTTCCCCTATAGGTAAAGTCGATTCTCCTTTCAAGGAACTTCATGCTGGTAGCCATGCGGCTGAACCATGGTGCCCCTAAGATAGCATCCTCATGTGGGAGAGGAGATATGAAAAAGTCTTCTTTGTCAACATATCTTTGGACATGAAGCCTAAAATTCCCAATCAACGGAGTAGTGGAGGCTTGTTGTCCCTTGAAAGCAGTGTTGGCTGTTACAGCATCTCCCATATTGAAAGCTTAAATACCCAAATTGGTGGCGAACTCTATCGATATGAAGTTGTGAGTAGAGCCAGGGTCAAACAACATGAAGGCATCATGCTCCCTTACCTTTTCCCAAGCATAGGAGATAGGTGAACCTTTGAAATGAGCATCCTCTTTTGGAGCTTCGATGGTGGAAGCTCTAGGAGTCGCATTTCGAGCATTTCTCTTGGGGCAAGAATGATAGCCATGTCCTTGCTCCCCACACTTAAAACTCTTATGGTCCTTGCAAAAAGCTTCAAGCTCTTCAGCAGAGAGTTTTTTTTTACCTTTTTAAACTCCTTTCTCCTTGGATCGATTGTTGTTGTTGTTGTTGAATTACCTTGGGAAGAATTTTGGGCATTGGTATTCCCCTTTGTATCATTTTTGTCTTTGTTTTCCATGGGCTTGACATTCCTTCTAGCCCCTTGTTGGAAATTGATGCGTGAAGCAACCATAGTGTGGTGGATTACTTCGGTGATAGAAGCAGGCTGTTGGGAGTTGACATACTCGGCCATCTCTTCAAGTAACCCCGCACAAAATTGTTGCTTTTCTGAGAAAAGTCTATCTTTAGGAAGACAGTAGCCTTGAGATGTAAGTCTATCTTTAGGAAGACAGTAGCCTTGAGATGTAAGTCCCAAAAATTTTCTATGTATTTGTGGATAGACTCATGAGAGAGAAGATTCAAACTGCACCATTTGGTGAGCACTTTGTCCTTTGCATTGCTTTCAAGGAACTGCTTCATGATGACAATGTGTATATTTTTCCATGTCTTTGGGGCTTCACCGTTGCCATGAAGTCTAGCCCACCATTGACGTGCTGATTTCTGGAAGTGCATAGCTATATGGTATATCCAAAGGCCGCATCAAATTGTTGGATGAAGGAGAATACTTTGTCGGTGGCACCAAAGGTGCCATCATAGATGAGAAAAGAGATACTCTTTCCTCCCTCTTTGAAATTCTTGAGCTTTTGTGACCTTTGCCATGCAGGGTAAGATTTGTGATGTCCTCCCGTCTTGTATTCTCTAGGAGAATATCCATAGCTTTCGTCGAAAGTGGAGGAAAGTGAAGAAGAAGAAGAAGAGTGTGATGTCTTTCTTGCCCTTTTCTTCCTTTGTTTCCTCTCTTCCCTTTTGGAGTGACAAGGAGAGGATTGTGGGTTGATTGTTTCCTCTTAGGAGGAGTTGGAGATCTTTAAGACCATTGTCTTCGTGGAGCCACATCTTTAGGGGAATTTAATGTTTCATTACTTTCTTGTTCTTTGGATTCCTCCTCTTTTAATGGGAGAGAGTCTTCTTTTGGGGGTCTCTTTAAGAGGCCATTTAATCTCTCTCTCCTCTTGGAGAGGAAGGGAAATCCCATAAGTGCAAAGTTGTTAACTTCAGCTTGCAAAGCAAGGTTGCCCATAGCTTGCTGCAACCTAGTAACAAGAAAATCGACAAACATGGGGGCATCATCAATAGCACCTTTATATGCAAAATCAAAGTTATCAATGTTCACTCTACTATCTTGGTTATGGTCAGCGATGTTAACAAAATTTGAGTACTTTCTTATGTATGCTTTGGCAATTCAAAACCTTAGTTGCTACTCCTCTTAGCCTTTAAAATCCGCACTTAATATCTACACCCATGGCTCGAATTGGTTAATTATAGAGAGTAGTGGAGTGGGTCTAATATTGCAGAGTTGCCGAGGGCTAGCTCCTTTTGGACTTCTTATGGCTCAATAATGGTAAAGCCATATGCAAGTCTAAAAAGACTTAATCATTAAGAAAAAATCTCATGAGGTGTGTACCATATCCCACATATAATGGGCTCAACAAAATCGATAATAGATCCTAGTCTCACTTACCCTAATATAGTTAGCAAATCAACCATTTATAGGCTACTTAAAGACCTCTCTTCTTAAGAAAGAAAAATGAAACCAAATGCTCTGATACCAATGTAATGGAAATCTCCTATGAACTTTGAGAGTAGTGAAATTAGGAAATTAGATAAAGCACTTTTGTGAGATTACTTTGTGAGCATAGGGGGTGAACTTAATTGATGGTAGCAACATAAACAAGGTACTTAGTTAACTTGGTATGAACAATACTTGTTCAAGAGAGAGAGTTTAGAGAACATGACAACAGTTGTGGACCGGATTTATGTGGAGCCGTGTTCCCCCCCCCCCCCCCCCCCCCCCCCCCCCCCTCCAATAGGCATTTGTATTATAATTTCTCCCATCAAAAGAGACTTGGTGCAATACAATATTTGTGTTCCTTGTGACCTAGGTGATGTAATGAAGATGGAAAGCTTCATGCATTACGAGCATAACATAAACTTTATAGAAAGCATATTAACTATCCCAAGCCTCAGTCCCAAGGCCTCAAACACCTTCGAAGGTGGAGAGAGCTAGCGGGGAATGAGGGTAGGGAAGAGGAAGAAGAAACATTCCATAGGAGAAAGAAATAGTTCCTCACTTATACACTCTTATTGCTAGCATATGTAATAGTATAGTAATGAAGATGGAGAAGATGGCAAGCTTAAGCATTGAAGCATGGCTCTTGGTTAGAATTGGATTCCATAGCCAAGAGTGTTGGTGTAGGCTCTCTTGGAGAAGGAGATGGAACTCTTGCACTTTTCACTTCACACAATGAGGGAGTGTGTGAGTGTGTGTGGGAGAGTATACCCCTCAAGCATGCCCCCTACTTTCTTTGGTCGACCCCCTCTTCTAGCACAAGCTTGAAGCTCATTGAACCTTCCTAGGCCTAGACAATCACCTACAAGAAGCATACCAAGCAACAAGGGTAGCCTTGGGACAAGTGTCCCCCTTTCCATTTTGAGAGAGAGGACTTGATAAATGCAAAAAAAAAAAAAAGTCTACTAAATTATCATTGGACCCCTTGGGAGGCTACCCAATAGGATTTAGGCACACCATGGGGGAAACATGAGGAGGAACTTGACAAGTGTTCTAAATGCCTTCTTTGTACCAAGCTTACCTTGTGTGAGGGTGTGTTTTTTCTCTCTCTACCCCCTCTTGTAGGGATCGCCCCCTCCTTGTAGGGATAGGATTTGACTTTTGCACACCTTATCCTCGAGCATCTTAGTCAACAAGCATGACAAAGAACCTCAAGCGTGGGTAGTGTTCCCACAAGCACCTCAAGTTCCCTAGTTGACAAGCACGATAAGCACCTCAAGCATCTTAGTTAGCAAGTACCTCAAGCACCTTAGTCATCAAGCACAAAAAGCACCTCAAGAATCTAGTCATCAAACACAACAAGCACCTCAAGCTTGGGTCGAGTTCCCACCTCAAGCTCAGCCCTAGCTTACCTAAGGTGAAAGGAATTTTAACACTAACCTTTGGAGGTCTTCAATGAAGATAACCCTAAGGTATTTTAAGCTCCATTAGTTAGCCTCGATCTTTGAAAGACCATCTCTCATTTGGACCCCTTTACCATTGAGACAGATCTATAAGCACATGTCTATATTCCATCCCTTGTTCTCGTTTATTCTCCCACATCAAATGATCAATTTAATATGAGAAAATCATTTGGGTTGGTTAGATATTCTAGCCCTTATTCCCGTTGATTCTACCACATTAAATGATCAGTTTAATATGAGAAAATCATTTGGGTTGGTTAGATATTAGATTTTATGACATCATCTGTGTTCATACATCCCATCTCAATAGTCATGGATTTCGAGCTTACTAGCTAGATCAGTAGAGATAAAGCCATTAAAAAAACATCATGCTTTCTTATTTTTTCCCAAGCATATGAGAGTGATGATCCTTTGCAATGGACTTTCTATTTTAGAGATTCCACCATGGTAGCTCTAGGAGTGTCATTAAGTTCACTTCTCTTAGGACACACATGAAACATGTCCATGCTCCCCACACTTGAAATCCATATACTAATGTTCTACTTTTTGAGGTGAAATTTTATTTATACCTTTATCCTTCACCTTTACTTTATTGTTGCTGGCCCCAAGAGAATTTTGCATCACATTCTTCTTACCTTTTGGCTCAACTAGCTCCTTCGCTTCCATAGGCTTGGAGCCCTTCTTACTCTCTTGCTAGAAGTGAACCCTCAAGGTGACTATTTTGTGATGTACGACTATTGAGATATTTTTGGGCCTTTGTGAGTTGATATACTCACTCATCTCTTCAGATAGGCCAACACAAAAATGTTGCTTTTGTTTTGCAAAATTTATCTTCTTGTAAATAGTGACTTTGAGATGTAACTCCCAAAACTTATCTATATATTTTTGAATAGACTCATAACATGTGCCATCTTCAAGCTTCACCATTCCATGAAGGACACTATCTTTGGAATCACTTGCAAGAAATTGCTCCATAAAAGCAATCTTCAAGGTTTTCCATGTCTTTGGAGCTTCACCTTGGGCACGTAGGCTTGCCACTATTGAAAATCTAGATTTTGGAAATGCATGGAAACATTTTAGAGCTTTGGAGATTCTAAGAAATTTGCATCTCCAAAAGCTACATCAAATTGTTGGATAAAAGCCAACACTAGTTGCTCCAAAGGTCCCATCATAGGTAAGGAAAGTGATGTTATGTCCTTCTTCCTTGAAATAAGTTTGCTCACTTGGGTGGCAAGTCACTACTGTCCTTGTAGGAAGATGGTGATGATGAAGAGGAAGAGGACGAAGAAGAAGAGAATGTTGACCGCTTTCTCCGCTTCCTCCTTCTTGGGTTGCTTTATTCCTTATTAGGATTTGCATGGGAGGGAGCACCTAGTGAGTTCGTCTTCTTCTTATGAGGGTTGAATGGCCATTGTGCACATCGCCTTCTTAGGGCCACATCACTTTTAGAGTTAATGGGGGGTCAATTTTGTATCTCTCCCTTGTAGTTGTTGACACACTTCTTCTTCTTGAATAGTTTGTCTTGGAGGTCCTTCCCACATCTCCTCTTCATTACCCATAGGGATTCCTCTTTTGGAGTTCTCACTAGGAGGCCTCAT
Source organism: Adiantum capillus-veneris (assembly GCF_014529385.1). Lineage (NCBI taxonomy): Eukaryota > Viridiplantae > Streptophyta > Polypodiopsida > Polypodiales > Pteridaceae > Adiantum > Adiantum capillus-veneris. The sequence goes on from NC_140957.1 coordinate 53,298,996, forward strand.
GAGAACTCTCTCTTTTGCGATACTTGGAGAAAATTTAAGAGTGTGCATCTGTTGGAGTGTGTGACATATTTTGCCCCTCCATATGGAGCCTTTTCCTAAACATCCATGCATGCTTTGCAATCCCAAATGATACCCATACATAGGTACATAACCCAAGGGTGTTTCTACACATGTTCCACTTGCATATGGAGACAAGAGACATGTCAGAATAGCCGCTAAAAGGGTGCATATCAATTCTCCACTTGGTTCCCCCCATTTGGGCTAATCCTTGAGCTCTTTCACACCTCATTTCTTATGATGTAAGGAAAAAGATCTAGCGTATGCCTATATAAGAGACACCTTTGTAATCATTTTCTAGTTCAATAATTAAGCTCTACTATGTTGTTTTTGTCAATGAATGGTTCTTGTGTCTATCCACCATAGCTTCACAATTGGTATCATATGTAATAGTGTGGTTCTCTTTACTATGTTGTTTTTCTCAATTAATGATTCTTGTGTGTATCCACCATAGATTTACAATTGGCATCAGATCTAACAGTGTGGTCAGTATACCCCTTGATCCTAATATATTCCTACATATTTAAAATCTTGTGTTTATAGGTCACCTCATGCTTGATTTCTATCAAATTTCATTTCCTCTCTTAGAATAAGCTCTAACTAGTATTAATTTTTACAATTGGAAGCAATTCCATGGGCCGCTACTCCCATTGTGAGAGATGAGTGATAATCAAGAGTAACTAGTGATTTTCCTTTCATAAATGAGGTTCTTCCTTTGCTCATTAAGTGTATGTATTCTTTAAATTTTCATATTTGTTTAAATATCATGTCAAATGCAAGAATCATTGATCTCATACTCCTTTGCTTAAGCTTTGCTTGGAGCCTCTAAGCCATAAAATTCAAGCCCATTAACTTCCCTAATCACCCTCTAAAATTAGGTGTGTAACTTGTGTGAGAGCTTCTACTTGATAAAGTTTAGCTATCTATATTAGAGAGTCTCTTACATTGTGGGCTCATGGGCAAGTTGGATAGGGCACCATTTAAAGAGATCGTCATCAAGGATCCTTGGCTCAAATCTATTAATTCCTATTTTAAGCAAACAAGAAAGGTGGGTGGCTGCAAGGTCTCCAATGAATTTGAGCTTGTAGGAGCCATCAGGTCCAACTTGATGGTTTGACTCATAGCTCTTCCTCCAGCTACTGTATTGGCTTTTGCTCCTGCCATTTTTCATGCTGGTCGACCGCTACCACTGGTTGCAAGCAGCCAACCATCGATTGCTCCCACCCCAATTGGCCGAGATTACTTTTGGCCATCCAATCCACTAAAAATATCCATTCTCAAGCTACACTGGACCTACTTGGATGGGGTTTTTCCTATGTCATAAATGAGCGATTGAGCCTAGGCCACAAGAGACTAGGGGCCTTTTCCACACTGAAGAGAATCGAGAAGAATTTTTCCCACAAGACTTTCAAAGGCTTAAATTTTTTGCAAGCAAGATTGTGAAGAGTGGCTTCACCAACTAAGGTAAAGATATGCTTCACTTTCACAATAGAAAAACTCTCTCTTCTTCTTATTCTTCTTCTTCTAAGATCCTTTTGAAAACTCTTAAGTGAACACATCCATGCACAACATCAATCTTGTTTTGTATGAAACCAACCTCACACGAAGTGATCAATTTCTTGAATTGTATCGTAGTTGGAGACTAGGCAGTGTGTTAAGACCTTCTCCTCACACACTAAGGGGTGCACTATGGGGAAATGAAGCATAGATAAATTTGATGGCACCAACTTTCACACATGGAAAATAAAGTTGAAGCGTTACCTCATGAAAAAGCATCTTTGAAGTGTAGTAAAACCTTTAGGAAAATGAGAGACCATACAGACTTTGGCATCCATAGCACAATTTCAAAGCAAAGATGAGCAAGCGCTTGGGATAATTCTCACTAAATTAGATGATAATTTTGTGCACTACTCGGATAAATCCACCCCTACATGCAATGCTTGGCAAACACTAGAACATATGTTTGGAGATAACATAAAACACGCTAATATTCACTCAAAATAAAATTATATGGTTTGATGATGAAAGAAGGACAAGTCCTCTCTAGCCTTATCAATAATCCAAAGAGTATTTGCACACAAATTGTTTATATAGAAGCACTAGATGATGAAGAAGACAAAATAGAAATTTTACTCAAAGCTCTTTTGAAGAATACAATCAAATTGTCATTGTACTTAAAGAAAAGGAACCCATACCAAGATTTGAAAGTGTCATAAACTCACTATATGAAGAAGGCAAGAAGCACGACAAAAGCATTGAAGAGACTCTAATGGTGCATCTTCCATCACAAGTAGGAAAAAGAAGCGGTGTCAACACTATGGAAGAAGAAACCATTTGTCAAAGGATTGCTACAAGGTCAACCCATGCAACATATGCGAAAATTTCTAGTACCTTCTTAATGTAATCCTCTTGGGATAGTGCTAGTGTCTTCTTCAATCTATCCCTTGATATTTTCATAGCAAGTGTATCCATTAAGATCTCTTATATCTTCAATGTTAGCACTTGCAATTAACATGTCATTAACATACAACATTAGGATGATAAATTTCCCATCTCCCAATGTCTTCGTGTATATACAGTGATCTAAGTTGCATCTTTTGAATCCATGATCCAACATGCATCGATCAAATTTCAAGAACCACTATCTTGATGCTTGATTTTGATCATACAAGATTTTTCTTGACATGTATACCATTATCTCCTTGCTTTTTTTTCCTCCAAGCCAATACCTTTCTTTTGAGAAAATTTCTTTATGACAATCCTAGACTTGTATCTCTTTTTTCCACCTTCTTGCTCCTTCAACTTGTACACCATTGGTTTTGTAGTGCCCATTTACCTTTAGGCTAGATGTCTATTGACTCTTGTAGATCTTTTGGATATAGGTTAATGTTTCTCATCTTGTTGACATTGCTGCAAGTTGTCACCACTTGCACTTTTTGAGTTTTCATTGTCCTCAAACTCCATATACTCATTACTTGCATTCTTTGTTTGTTTTCTTTCCAAATGATAATGGTACATATCATGTTTGCTAAAGATTTTTTCCATCTTCAGGATCCCATAAGTGATACCCAAAGTTTGTTTATCCATAGACAATGAAGAAACATTTCTTGGAGTTTGCATCTTTCTTAGACCTTAGACTTCTATCTATATGCATGAAGGACTCACATTCAAACACTTTGAGCAATGCATAGTTCACCTTTTTACTTGTCCACGTCTCTTCTAGAATTCCTCCATTCAATGTTGTTGAGGGTGATTGGTTGATCAAGCACACAAATGTGCTTACTACTTTTGCACAAAAATCAAGTGGCAAACCTGCATGTTGCCTCATGCTTCTTGCTTGTTCCATGATTATCCTGCTCATCCTTTCTAAAACTCCATATTTTTGAGGTGTCTTTGGGGTTGTGTTTTGCCTTCATAAAAGATTTTGGACGTCTTTTAGAGGGCCCTATTGAAGAGAGAGAGAGAGAGAGAGAGAGAGAGAGAGAGAGAGAGAGAGAGAGAGAGAGAGAGAGAGAGAGAGAGAGAGAAAAGAAAGCATGTCCAATAAGTAGTAATTCAACATAACATAGAAAATACATTAAAAAAAGTAAGAAATAAGATAAAAATTTTATATTTGGGAAGTATCTAAAATTCTTTGTAAGGTAACATCTTCTTTTTATGGAGTTGGCGGTTCAATATGTGGATCCACTGCCAAGAGACTCTAATAGACATCAAATGATTGAAAGATAGTGACTTAACTATATGCTAGAAGGCTATCATTCTTCCATTACTAAAAACTACTCCTCCATTAAGAAAGCTTTTAAAACTCATCCTCCCTCCCTTGCAAACTATCTGTCTTTTTATACTTAGAACTATGCTTTCTTCGTCTTCCCATCCTAAAACCTCAAGGGATTGCTCTAATCTCTCCCCAGCTAGCCTTAGCAGGAGTCTACCGAGAAGGCCAAGTAGTAGCATAAGCTTTATTTCCATCTCAAACTCCCTCACCACAGATAACAAAGGAAAGAGCAGAAGATAGGCAAAGGCTCTTGGGTTCTCATGTAGCCAAGAAGGAGAAAATGTCATGTACAAAAAATTCTTTTTGCTCCACATGGAAAGAAAAAGTACATCCCAACCAAAATGAGCTACCAATGCACATAGAAAACGCACAGTAGTCATACAACAAGTCATACAACAAGTGGAGAAAAAGTCTCTTCATAATCTATGCCTTTTTGTTGTGCATAACCCTTTGCAACAAGTCGAGCCTTATGCCGATCGATCTCACCATCTGGCTTGTGTTTCAACTTGTAAACCCACTTCGTACCAATGGACTTTTTGCCAGGAGGCAAAACACATAAAGTCCATGTGTTATTTTCTATAAGTGCATCATATTTTGATTGCATGGCAGCCATCCAATTTTTCTAATTCTGTGCTTCATCAAAAGACAGAGGCTCCTCAACATCATGTAAGCTAGACACAGCCAAAGCATAACAATCTGATGCATAAGATGCATGGCGAGAGCCTGAACGAGTTTGACTAGACAAAGGTGCATCCAATTTACTGTCACGCAAAGTATGCACCAGCCATTTTGGCATACCTCTAACCTACTCATTTTCAGCCCTTTCGTCATCAAGTACATCATGTATATTTGCATCAGTAATAGGCTGATCTGTAACATTTTTAGAAACCCCCATAGGCTGTACATTTGCCTCATTGGAAATTTCATTCGTATTTCCACCACTGAAAAGAGGCAACAAAGTGTCATAAATGTCATGTGAGCTTACATTACTGTCTCTAGTACATGACAACAAGGGTTGAACAGAATCTTCCACAAACACTACATCCCGTGAAACCAAAATACGCTTTGTTTGCGGATGATAAAACTTGTAACCTTTGCTTTCAGCACTATAACCAAAAAAAATACATTTGACAGCCTTATCGTCCAATTTTCTGCGTTGTGTTTGTGGCACCAAAGCATATGCCAAACAGCCAAAAACACACATGTGCTCAATAGAAGGCTTTCTATCATGCTATGCTTCATATGGAGTAATAGACCGCAAAGCTTTGGCAGGACACCTGCTTAGTACATAAGTGGCGCACATGATGGCCTCAAGCCAAAAAGAATGCGGCAAAGCTTGACTTTTGACCATACATCGTGCCATTTTTGTAAGTGGCCTATTTTTCCTCTCAGCAACACCATTTTGCTGAGGTGCATAAGGCACTGTACATTGGTGTTTTATCCCACGACTAGCCAGAAATGCATTGAATTCATGAGACATATACTCCCCCCCTCGATCGGAACAGAGGGTGCCCATAGTATATTTTGAGACATTTTCAGCCATAGCCAGAAATTGTTTGAAGCACATAAAAACTTCGGACTAATTTGCTTTAAGCGGAAATACCCATGCATGCCTGGAGTAATCATCAATGAAAGTCACAAAGTACAGATAATTGCCCAAGGACGGAGTTTGCATGGGCCCACAAACATCACTATGCACAAGCTGCAACTTGCATGTGGCCCGAACTGAACCATCCTTTGGAAACTTAGAACGCTGTATCTTACCCAAAATACAACCTTCACAAATATGTTTGACAGGTGCTTCAAGAGGCGGCAAAGAAGCAACCATATCAGATTTCTGGAAACGCAGCAAACTGGCAAAATTTAGATGACCAAAACGTGCATGCCAAAGTTTTGCATCTGAAATAGCCCTTGAATCTGCAACAACATTTGCAAAATTTTGTCCACACTTGTCATACAAAGTGAGCTTATACAGCCCACGACACAAAAGGCCAGATGCAACAATTTCATCACCAAAACTGAGATCATGAACTGTACATCTGTCATCCACAAATTTGACTACAAGTCCAAGTCTAGCAAGTGCGGATACAGAAAAGAGATTCTTCTTGATGCTAGGTACATAAAGTGCATCAACAAGTGTGAAGGAACTGCCATTTGCAGCAATAAGCACAATCTTTCCAACTCCTTGAACCGGATAAGAGGCATTGTTGGCACAAGTGACTGAATTCCCATGAGGGACAGACTCGAGAGAGGTGAACAATTCACGATGTGAGGTAATGTGCTTTGTAGCACCACTGTCAAAATACCACATGTGAATCTGTAGCAACTGACAAGCATGCATCATGGATAACAGGATTGTAAGTGCATTCTGTGCTAAAAGCCCATTCTGCATCGACATCAGCATCACAGTCTCCTTTCACAGAAGACTCAACAATGGCTGCATTTGTAGTGGAACTAGCATTTGCAGTGGAACCACCCTCTTTCTTCTTAGCCTCTTTGGCCTTCAACTTAGGACACGACTTGATCAAGTGATCATTAGATTTATAATAATGGCAACGCATCTTCTTTTTTCCCTTATCACCAGAATTTCCAGATGAATTGCTACCAGCAGAAGCATTAGGAACAGAAGTTTTTCCACTCGTAGCAGAACCATAAGAAGTGGCTGCAGTGCTGTGATGACCACCCTTTCTTTGAGAAGCAATAAAAGCCTGTTCAACTGCACACTGTCTAGACCTGTTTTTTTTGGAAAGTGACTCTTGCAACAGCAATGTGCATAATGCATCAAACTTGACAACTTCTGGATTTCCTTGGGTCACAAGTCTCCAAGTACTAGCAAAAGTCTGGTAGGAATCTGGTAAGGCATCAAGAACAGTCTGCACAAGGGAACTGTCTGAAATGACTTCACCTGCAAAAATAAGTTGCTCATTGATATCCTTGACACCAGCAAGGAAAGTGTCCATATCATCTTCCTCATGCATAATCTTCGACTCCAACTCTTTACGCAGCAAAGCAATTTTAGCCTCATTGCGGCTTGCATAAAGTCCTGCTAGAATATCCCTTGCCTGTTTTGCATATTTTGTTGAATGGATGTGAGAAACAATGGTGCGCTTCACAGACAATGCAATCAATGCATGAGCCTACGCATCCTTTACATCCCAACGACCTTGTCCTGCCGTAGGCAAAACAACTCTAATAGCAGCATCCTTGCAGCAAGACCTGCAACATCCTCAACATCGCCTGCATCCTTAGAACGAGGACGTACATCAATGCCCTGCACAAGATTCTAGACGCCCTTTGACACAAGAACGTGTTGCATCATATAAGCGCACATAGGGTAATTGTCCCCATCCAACCTATCCTCAACAACGAACATCTTGAACACATCTGTGTTGTTGTTGTCCGCCATGGTAAATGATGCACCTGATGTGAAAACTGCCCGAAAATAGGAGAAACGGAGCGGGAACAACACGTGCTATATAGCACAAATAGTAGAAGACTACAAGGTACCTATTATGAAAAAAACAGCACTAACAGAAACTCTGCAAAAAATGACTAAATAGCCTGTGCAGCAGTGCCTGTACTGGAAACGGAGGCCGAAATGAGCCCGAATCAGAAATCAGAGCTATCCCAAAATATTTGTTGACCTGCGAACGCTCGCCAAAGCTCACTGAAATCGGAGAAAGTGAGCAAGGCGTGTGCTGGAGCAGTTGGCGACTAAGCCCGGGAGGACGCAACCTGCTCTGATACCAATTGTTGGAATTAGGGTTGCAGAGAAACGCACACAGCTTGGAGAAGACGAAGGAAGCTCTAGGCACACAATAGAGAGTGTGCTACTTAGTATGCAATGGAAACATAGATAGCCCTAGAGTGATGGGCATATATACAATGCTCGGGGGAAAAAACATCCTAAAGAGGGAAAAAATGCCCCGACAGTCCTAGTGTGTTCACACACATCACTACCACATGTATATGGTAACAAGAAGCTCCATTCTTCCTGTGCACAGAGATAACTATAAGTGATTCATATGGTGACTATTATTTCCACTTTGCTTGGGGTTGTTTGCGGTACTTTTCTCTTATAATTGTTATATATTTTTTCTTTTTTTGTGCTACTATGCTTCTTACATGACTCTATCCCTAAAGCATAGAGGACTGGCAATCAATGGAGTGTACCATGGACATTTTGGGTGTCTAGTATGGCTCCATTGGGAAAGAGCTTCACAAAGGGAGAGCTCGTGGGTATCTGACAAACAAGGAGGTACTTTATGATTATTTCTATGTTCTAGGACATTGATATGTGAATGAACAGTGAACAAATGGCCACCTTGAAGATAAGATCCATATGCACATTGCACCAAATGAGGCAAGGTCTACACAATGCACATATACAATTTTTTTCAGCTTTTGCTCTTGAGATAAATGGAAAGGTGTGTAGATAATGATGTCTTCCTTTCTACCATTATTTGCTTCTATGAGGTATAGTCTTGTTTTTCCTTTTTTCTAATATGTCTTGCAGGTCCTGATAAGGATTGAAATTAATTTCTAAGCCAAGAAGTGCTAGAAGGGATTACCTATCTACTGCCAAGCTAAAACTCATAGAGTCCTACAATATTGCTAGTGTTGTTGGTAGTTTGTGTAAATTTCTCCATACAATTGGCATTTTGTACAAAATATTTTGGTATCAAAATGACAATTAACTTTGATAATTACTTGTTTGGTGCAAATGTTTTGTCTTGTTGGTTTCCATTTTGTAAGTTTTTCTTGTGGTTGGATGGAAAAAGGTGTGCCAATGTCATGCCCTTGATATTGTATGGTTTTTATATGTTTGTCGTGCCCTTGCTTCACAATTCTATAAAGAGAGGCTAGCATTGACGACATTGTACTAGATGATGCATTGTTTTCTTTTCCCTGTGTTGTTTATCACCACACTCAAGTATTTAATAATCACGTGATCATGTGAAATTTTTGTGATTATCATGTGTTATTATCTTATTCACATAATTATACTTTATGTGATCACATTTAAGCTGATGAATGGTGGAAAAAATCCACAAGCGGGTCTACTAGGATGGGAAAGGCCAGGCAAGACTACTAGTTTGGGTAGTTTTTGCAAGTTAATAGGAAGGCAACCTGAATATTAATGTGAGTATGTGATTTAAAAAGTGACCACTCAATGTTATTAACATGTTTGTGTGTTTATGATCAGTTTGATGAAATCTCTTGGCACCCTGTCTGCTGCCATAATCTCAACTACTACCATGTTGTAAACTCGCTACTCGATGGTGACAATGATTGATGATAATTCACATTGTTTGACTGTGATCATGTTGACGATCACCATACTTCTATGTGGCTCCTCTTCTTTTAGCTTAGCTTTATATTCATGGCAATGATTTATTTTTCCTTAGCTGATTATGAGAATTGTGTTGGGGTAAGACCAAATTAAGGCTCATATGGGAAATCCACATAGCCACCTAGGAAAGGATACATGATGAGATGGTCCCATGAGAAGAGGGTGTGATTGTTGGGGTAAGCCCAACTTGTGGCTCATATGAGAAAGCCACCTAGCCACCTAGGAAAGCATGCATGATGAGATGGTCCAATGAGAGGAGGGTTCAACCTCTATAGGAAATGATTGTAAAGAACTAAGTCTATGTAAGAGGCTATTTTCTAATGAACCAATTTCACTTTGTGATTTATTCACTATGTCTACAATCTAGCCTAATGATCTTGCCCTTGGTATAGGCTCACCCTTATCCTAATTACTCTAACCCTAACCTTGAATCCATGGCTAAGCTAAGGCACCATCCGCAATAGCTTGATGCTACACCACTGGTGACTAGGGAACATGCTTTCACCATTAAGCCCGTCATAATAATCAATATCTAATTCTCCTAAATGATTTTCTCATATTAAACTGATCATTTAATGTGGGGAGGTACCAGGGGAGAAAAAGCTAGAATATTGGTTAACCGAGCAGACCAGCCGCAATAGGGATCCAAAGGAGGGAAAATAGGGATCAAAAAGGGGGGGCCATCTACAAAAGAGCCATGTGAAACAATGGGCTAAAAAGACCATCAGGTTCAGCCCATTAAGACTTCCAAAATGCTAAGGTTCCAAAATTCAAAGGTTGTGTCCAAAGGTCAACCCTAGGGAAAATTGGATGCTTAGTGTGTGTACAAAAGTCTTCTTCAAAGCCTACAAAGGAGGGGGCGAGCCCATTTAGTAGGGGATGAGAGAGAAATCCATACACACACACACACACACACACACACACACACACACACACACACACACACACACACACACACACACACACAGGCTCCCTTTACACAAAGGGAATTAGGGACACATGTCAGCTCCCTAGGCCAGATGTCCACAAGGTGTGCCCAATTCCTATTGGAAGACCCTTGAAGTGGACCAATGAGAATTAAGCTAGAGTAAATTTAGTTTAATTAATTTAAAAACATTTAATAAAAGAAACCAATGAGAATTAAGTCTCCTAGAAGACTATTGGGCAGTCTCCCAAGGGGTCCAATGAGCATTCAGGAGCCCAATGGCTTGCCTGATTTCTATTGGCCAGGAGGCAAAGGGGTCCAATGAGAGTTTAGTTTAATTATTTAATTACCTAAAGCTCTCACAAAAGGGGAAAGGGGGACACATGTCACAAGGCTATCACTTATGTTGCTTAACACCCATTGGCTTGACTTGGGGAGGTCCAATGAGGCAAAAGCCAGACCAATTTAGCAGGAAGGGCTCGCCCAAGAGAGAGAGGGGGCTGATTTTTGCTTGGCATTGACACACACACACTCACACTTGACCATGTGTGAAGAAAGAATACTCTATCTCCTCCCAAGCTTTAATGGAGAGCTCATCACCTACTCCAAGCTTGTGAGATAGAAGCCTACATCAACACTCTCTTGGCATGTGGATGAAATCCAACCAAGAGCCAAGCTTCAATGCATGCTCATCTTCTCTACCAAGCTAATTACTAAGCTAAGCTATGATAATATGAGTGATTATGTGAGGAGATGTACATCTTTCTCGTAAGATACTCCTTATTCCTCTCAATCTACTCTCATACCCTTCTAGCTCTCACCATCTTCGAAGGTGTGTGAGGTCTTGGGTCTGAGAACGGGGATAATTCAAGTTGTGTTTGATTAAGTGTTTTTCTTAGTGCATGAAGCTTCCATCTTCATTGCACTAGCTAGTCTTGAAGGAACACAAAGAATTGTATTGTACAATGTCTCTCTTGATGGGAGAAACCATAATACAAAGCCTTTTGGAGGGGGGACCGGCTCCATGCAAATCCGGTCCTCAACTGTTGTCAATAGATTAATTTCTCTCTCTTTTGAAAGTATTGTTGATGCTATCTAACTAGGTGTTATGCTTTTTGTTGCTCTCTCCACCCAAGCACTCTTGTAATTCTCATTAGGAATCTATTCTAATGAAATACCCACTATGTTCATGCTAATTTCCGCTACACATAAGTTATTAGGCCATTAAATGTTACATTGGTATCAGAGCTCAAGGTTTCTCTTTTCTTGCTCAAGAAGGGAGGTCCTCAAGCTAGCTACAAATTGTTGATATTATTAATTGCCTGTGAGTAAGTAGAATAGGGATTTTTCAGCCTTGCAGTGCGCCTGCCTTTGTGCAGTTAACGGGGCATCACCGTCGAGAGCTATGGTCTTAATAGTGGAGTCCTACGGGGCTTGCCTACGGCTTAACCACTATTGAGCTATTAGAAGCTTGACAGGAGCCGGTGCTGTTTTGGTGTTGAAAGACCCTCTCTTCTATTCCTTGCAATTAATGGTATTCAAGCCGCGGGTACAATAGCTTGAGTGCTTTTTCTAAAGGGGTAAAGAGGAGTAGCAACTAGGGCTTGAAGTGCCAAAGTACACCTAAAAAGTTTACACCTAAAAGTTGTTAGAATGGCTGACAATAGTAAAGAGAGTGGAATTAATGTTGATAACTTTGGTTTTGCTCATGAGCAAGCTACTAATGATGCTTCAATGCTTGTTAACTATCTTGTTTCTAGGCTTCAACAAGCCATGGGCAATCCATCTCTCCAAAGTGAAGTGCAACGGCAGCTCCGTGCTCACGGGATTCTTCAAGCTAATCACCATGACAAGAGAACACCTAGGAAGCCTCCTTGTGAGACTACCAAAAGAGGTCTCTCTCCGATTCGGGAAGAAGAAGAGAATCCTTATGAAGGGCTCAAGAATTTACTTCTTGATGATGTATCTCCTTCCCAAAGGAGAACTCAAGAGCCTCCACCGAAGGAACGAGAAAGAAGCGAGTCTCCCGCCACCTCGGCGGAGATGGCTCCACGAAGACGGCGGGCTAAACGCTCTCCATCACCACCAAAGCGGAGAAGACCATCATATTCTTCTCCCCACCACAATTCAAAGAGGGATGATAAAAAGCAAGAGAGGAAAAAGGCGAGAAAGAGGACACCCTCTTCTCCATCTTCTTCATCCTCTTCCTCTTATGAAAGCTATGGTGAAGACGACAAAGATCAAGACAAGAAAAAGGCGAGAAAGAGGTCACCCTCTTCTCCACCTTCTTCAAATTCTTCACCTTCTGAAGAAAGTAATGGTGCAACCTTTGAACCATAAAAAAGAAGAGGCCATCAGAAATCCTATGCCGCATGGAAGAGGTCGTCCAAGTTGAAGAAATTCAAAGAGGGAGGGAAGAGCATCTCTTTCCTTACCTATGATGGTACCTTTGGTGCTACGGACAAAGTCTTGGCCTTTATCCAACAATTCGATGCGGCGTTTGGAGATGAGGGCTTCACGGAGTCCTCTAAGCTACGCCATGTAGCTATGCACTTTCAAAAGTCCGCCAGACAATGGTGGTCAAGCCTATGAGCCAACAGTGAAGCTCCACGAACATGGAAAGCTTTAAGAGCTTCCATTATGAAGCAGCTTTTGGCCACCGATGCCAAAGAAAAAGTACTCACTGAATGGCGAAGCTTAAAGATCTCTCCCAATGAATCTATCCACAAATATGTAGACAAGTTTTGGGACCTACAACTCAAAGCCACTGTCTTCAAAAAGTTGGATTTTGGAGAGCAAAAGCAACAATTTTATGCGGGCTTAACCGAAGAAATGGAGGAGTATGTCAACTCCCAAAGGCCACGCACCATATCGGCGGTAATACACCATACTATGGTGGCCTCTCGAATCAATTTCCAAACGGGGGTTAAAAGAAATAATAAACCCCCGGAAAACAAGGGTTCCAATGAGCCTAAGGGGAAGGAAAATTTCCAAAAGTCTCCTAAGGGAAACTCCAACAAAGCTAAAGAGAAGGGAGTTTACAAAGGTAAGAATAAACTCTCTCCTGAAGAGCTTGAGCGTTATCGTAAAGATAACCGGTGTTTCAAGTGCGGCAAACAAGGGCATGCGTACCGCACTTGTCCCCAAAAGAACAACCGCCAAGATCCTCCTAGAGCTTCCTTGGTTGAAATCCAAGAGGAGGAGACTCACCAAACTCACCACAAAGGATCTCCTCTATGCCATGCTTGGGGAAAGGTAAGAGAACATGATGCTTTTATTCTCTTTGACCCTGGTTCTACTCACAATTTTATATCTATAGAGTTGGCCACCAAGCTAGGAATACAATCCTACGAGATGGGAGATGTCCTACCCGCAGACAGTGCCTTCAAGGGGCAAGAAGCTTCAGTCACTCCCTTAATCGGGAAATTGAGGCTTCATGTCCAAGGCTATGTGGACAAAGAGGACTTCTTTATCTCTCCTCTCAAGCATGAGGATGTAATCCTAGGGGCACCATGGTTTGACCGCCTGGTTGCCGATGTTAAATTTCCTGAAAGGAGAATCTCCTTTAAGTTCAGGGAAAAAGACATGTATATAGATGCTAAGGAAATGGGTAACACCATCCCCATTGTACAGACACCAGCTTTCAACAAGTCAATAAAGAGCTCTATTTCCGTGTACATGATTTTTGTTAAAGACTCTCAAAATGAACCTAATGCTTTAGCAAAAGAAAATAAAAGCAACCAAAAGGAATTAGAGTTATCCAATTTTCTCAAGGGGTTTCAGGATGTTTTTATTGACGACATCCCTTGTGAGCTACCTCCTAAACAAGGTAATGATGACCATGCAATTGAACTTCTTCCAGGAAGTTCACCGCCTAATAAACCTCCTTATAGAGTTTCTCAAGCTCAACAAGAGGAGATTATGCGGCAAGTGCATGAGTTAGTTGAGAAGGGTATGGTTAGGCCAAGCTCATCTCCATTTTTCTCACCTGTGCTATTAGTGCAAAAGAAAGATGACACATATCGTACGTGTGTCGACTATAGAGCACTAAATAGGATCACTATCAAGAATAGGTTTCCCGTTCCACGGGTAGAAGACCTATTTGATAAGCTACAAGGATCGACCTACTTCAGTAGGGTTGACCTAAAAAGTGGCTATCATCAAATAAGGATAGTTGATCAAGACATTGTAAAGACCGCATTTCGTACTACATTTGGTCTTTACGAATACATTTTCATGCCTTTTGGATTGATCAATGCACCAGCCACATTCAACCGCTTGATGGAGAAGCTGTTCAGGCCTCATCGAACCTTCACTGGAGTGTTCTTTGATGATATTATCATCTACTCTAATTCATTGGAGGAACACAAGCAACACCTCCAGGTAATATTTCAAGTTTTAAGAGAGAATAAACTTTATGTTAATCGAAAGAAAAGTGAATTTTTCTTGCAAGAGATTCAGTATTTAGGTCACATTATCTCTCAAGATGGCATCCAAATGGATCCATCCAAGTTAGAGGTAATAAAAGGATGGCCTAAACCAAGGAATCTTCATGAACTAAGAAGCTACATACGTATGTGTGCATACTATAGACGCTTCATAGAAAAGTTCTCACAAATTGCGGGACCATTACATGACCTAACAAAGAAAAGCGTTAGGTATACATGGTTTGCTAAGGAGAACAATGCTTTCGAAAAGCTTAAAGAAAAGCTTATCTCTCAACCTGTGCTTACACTACCGGATCTCTCAAAACCATTTGAGGTCCAATGCGATGCTTGTGGTGATTGCCTTGGAGCTGTTTTGCTCCAAGAAGGGCACGCCATAGGCTATGAGAGTCGAAGGCTCGACCCTGTTGAGCAAGCTCTAGGCATATACGAAAAGGAACTCCTTGCAGTTCTACATGCCTTAGACTCATGGAAGCACTATTTATTGGGGACTCCTTTCATTCTGCGAACGGATCACCAAAGTCTTAAGTACTTCATGACACAGACCAAGCTCTCCGACAAACAAATGAGGTGGGAAAATTTCCTTTCGCAATTTCATTTTCATATTGCTCACATTGCTGGCAAGCATAATCAAGTAGCCGATGCACTCTCAAGACGACCGAGAGTGAATGCGGTTTCCATAGCAACTCACAATGATCTATCTTCAATGATAGATGAGTATGCTATTGATCCCGATTATAGAGATGTGATTTCAGCCCTTGCATTAGGGAAGAAAGAAGAACCATTTACTTTACAAGATGGTTATCTTCTCTATGGCAATAGACTATGCGTTACTAACTCCCTGCGTGAGAAAGTAATGTATGAATCTCATGCTCCCCCATATGCGGGGCATAGAGGGATTCAGTCTACCTTAAAGGGAATTGAAACATATTTCTATTGGCCTACCATGAAAGTGAACATACAAGAGTATGTTTCCAAATGTGTGGTATGTCAAAAGACAAAATTTGATAGAGGGAAGCAACCTGGATTGCTTCAACCCTTGCCAATCCCTAATTCACCATGGGAGAGCATATCCATGGATTTTATCTTTGGATTGCCTAAGTCTATCCATGGGAATACGAGAATATGGATGATAGTAGACAGGTTCAGTAAACAAGCTCATTTTATACCTGTCAAAAAGACTATCAAAGCCCATCAAATGGCAACCCTCTTCATTTCACAAATTTTCAAATACCATGGCTTGCCAATGTCCATAGTGTCGGATAGAGATCCTAGAATGACCAGTAATTTCTGGAAGGGTCTCTTTGAGAATTTAGGGACAAGACTAAATTTCTCTTCGGCCTATCATCCACAAACGGATGGCCAAAGTGAAATAGCTAACCTAACCATTCTCGATCTACTAAAAGCCTATGTAACGGAAGTAGATCAAAGATCCCAATGGGAGAAGTACTTACCCTTAGTGGAGTATGCTTACAATAACACTGTACATACTTCCATGGGAAAAGCACCTTTCGAGATAATTGAGGGAAGATCAAAAAGTCCCTTGCTACTTAAGGTACATGGGAAGATCTTCGCTGCAGATGAGTATAGCCGAGACCTACAAGAATATTTCCAAAAGATTAAGGATGCTATCTCTATCTCACAGCAAAGGCAAAAGGCTGTTGGTGACAAGCACAGAAGAGCCCAAGCCTTTAAAGAAAACGATTGGGTCTTGTTAACGTTTCCCAAGGCTCGATTAAGGCACACGATGGGCAAGAATTCTACGGGCCACCAAAAGTACTATGCTAAACTAGCAAAAAGGTACTATGGTCCCTTCCAGATTCTTAGGCCAATCAATGACATGGCCTATCAACTTAAGTTGCCCAATCATTGGCTCATACACAATGCTTTTCATGTGAGCCTATTAAAGCCTTACAAAGGAGAGCCACCTCAAGAACCAACTATTGAAGACCCACCGGAGATCAAGGACCAAGAGGAGGTGCTGCAGCCCGAGTCCATTCTCCGACATGAAGACAAGGTATTAAGAGGCGGTAAGACTATCCGACGATATCTTATTAAGTTTAAGAATTATCCTTTTGAAGATGCTAGATGGATGCAAGGCATACAATTAAAGGATAACCTAAACCTTGTCAATGCTTACATTGCTTCCCAAGAGTAAGAAAATGTACAAAATGTTAAAAATGAACAAAGTTTTTGTCTTATAAGACTCTCTTTTTCTTTATTTGTGCACAAAAATAAAGTAGTATGCATGCTTAGATCAAGTTTGTGAAGACGACGTCTCCCAAACACCAAGTAGAGCTTGTCACTCTACTATGGAAGACTGATAGGATTGATGTGCAGACATGCTTGCGGCAGCCTCAGGCTCTCAAGCGCCAAATGGACTAGTCATCCATTATGGAATGATGTCGTAGGGTAACATAGGGATCCTCTACCCGCTAAGAAAAGGACTCATGAATATGCTTTATCTTCTCTACACCATAGTCGAGGACGATTATGATTTCAAGAGAGAGGTAATGTCATAATAATCAATATCTAATTCTCCTAAATGATTTTCTCATATTAAACTGATCATTTAATGTGGGGAGGTACCAGGGGAGAAAAAGCTAGAATATTGGTTAAGCTAGCAGACCGGCCACAGTAGGGATCCAAAGGAGGGAAAATAGGGATCAAAAAGGGGGGGCCATCTGCAAAAGATCCATGTGCAACAATGGGCTAAAAAGACCCTAAGGTTCAGCCCATTAAGACTTCCAAAATGCTAAGGTTCCAAAATTCAAAGGTTGTGTCCAAAGGTCAACCCTAGGGAAAATTGGATGCTTAGTGTGTGTACAAAAGTCTTCTTCAAAGCCTACAAAGGAGGGGGCGAGCCCATTTAGTAGGGGATGAGAGAGAAAGCCACACACACACACAAGCTCCCTTTACACAAAGGGAATTAGGGACACATGTCACCTCCCTAGGCCAGATGCCCACAAGGTGTGCCCAATTCCTATTGGAAGACCCTTGAAGTGGACCAATGAGAATTAAGCTAGAGTAGCTTTAGTTTAACTAATTTAAAAACATTTAATAAAAGAAAGCAATAAAAATTAAGTCTCCTAGAAGACTATTGGGCAGTCTCCCAAGGGGTCCAATGAGCATTTAGGAGCCCAATGGCTTGCCTGATTCCTATTGGCCAGGAGGCAAAGGGGTCCAATGAGATTTTAGTTTAATTCACTACAAGAGGCTATTCATATTAGCGACGCTCACACAACGACGCTCAAAAAAAATAATCCCGGCGTCGCTATGAGCGTCGCAAATTTACAAAGAAATTTGCGACGCTCATAGCGACGCCGGCTGGGCTAAAAAAATAACCGAGCGCGCCCAAAAACTCAGATCTCAGATCTGAGTTTTTCGGTTCCCTCAAGCAAGGAGCAGGTAACGCTCTCTCTCTCTCTCTGTCTCTTTTTCTTCTCCACACACACACACACACACACACACACACACACACACACACACACACACACACACACACACACACACACGAGGAGAGGAAGGAGAGCCAGGTATGCTCCTTCCCTCTCCTCATTCTCATGTTCCCTTCCCCTCTTTCTCTCTCCCTCTCTCTCTCTCTCACACACACACATACACACACACATAGTGTTTTTGAGAGAGAGAGAGAGAGAGAGAGAGAGAGAGAGAGAGAGAGAGAGAGAGAGAGAGTACAAACAAAAACAAAAACGCAGACACACACATACATAAACAAAGAATGCACACACACATTGAGAGAGGAAAAGAGAGAGAGAGCATGCATAAACAAAAAACGCACGCATTGAGAGAGGAAAAGAGAGAGAGAACATGCATAAACAAAAAACGCACACATTGAGAGAGGAAAAGAGAGAGAAAACATGCATACGATCCAAAAAAACGCACACATTGAGAGAGAAAGAGAGAGAAACTAATTTAACGTCGTAGGAAACTAATTAAAATTAAAAGACCTAAAGATCTAGCCGACTAGGAGTTGAACTCAAGACCTATTATTCAAGAGGGAAATGGCATAATCAATCTATCATACTTGGCATGGGTGATAGAAAGGTTATACCATTTATCTCTTTTTATTGGCACACACATCCACACACGCGCACACACACAAGAAGAAGAGAGTTATAACGTCGTAGGAAACTATCTTAAAAGACGTTAAAGATTAGGTTATATGTAGACTTACATTAAATTAGATTTAGGTTTATTTTTAACTAGATTTACGTTTATTTACGCTAGATTTAGATTTACGTTATATTAGATTAGATTTAGGTCTCCATAGACTGCAATGCCTGCATGAAGCGGGTGAAGAAAGCCCTCAATGGAATATAGGGTATTGCTGCCTTCACTCATGGTGGGCTCCGTCGATCCAAAAGTACTGGTGAAATGTCTTCAAAAGATAGGGAAGAAGGTGGATCTTCAGGGCGGCAAGAGTCACTACATCCCCGACACAATGACCATCTAGACAACCTCTAGTCATTCAACAACAACTTCAAAGTTAGTAACAAGAGCAAGAACGGTCTAAAGGGCCAATTGCTGTCGTTAGATGTGGATAGAGATGAGGCAGCGTCACCGCCGGAAGTTAACTCTCACATCTTTAGTGATGAGAATGCCAAATCTTGCCGAGTTATGTGAAAAATTATGTGTTAAATCAGTTTTAAGGTTCTTATAATCCCTGTTAGTTTAGTTCTTTGTTTTTAATATAACATAATTTACGTTAGATTTAGATTTATGTTATATTAGATTAGACTTAGGTTTATTTAGGTTTACCCACACACACACACACATACACACACAAGAAGAAGAGAGTTTTAACGTCGTAGGAAACTATCCCAAAAGACGTTAAAGATTAGGTTAGATGTAGACTTACGTTAAATTAGATTTAGGTTTATTTTTAGTTAGATTTACGTTTATTTAGATTTACGCTTATTTACGTTAGATCGAGTCCACGCAAGAATTACTTACGGTTTAAGGTTTAGAGTTAGACGAACAGTGAAAAGATCTACTGTGAAAAGATGTTAAGATGCTGTGAAGTGCTACAGCTAGAGAAGAGGCAAAGGGGTTTTGTCCACTACATGCAGTATCATGTAGACGTGGGTGTGTAGATTTCTTGTACCCACAAATATAGGTATTGACCAATAAAGACGAGATTAGAACCCGGTGGTTCTGATCTCCGTGCACCTCTAGACCGAGGTGTGCGGGGATTGGACATGACTAGAGAATGTGAGGTAAAGAGAGAGAGAGAGAGAGAGAGAGAGAGAGAGAGAGAGAGAGAGAGAGAGAGAGATAAGACGAAGAATGCCAATAGAATATTAAATTTTTTGTCCAGGTTATAAGTTTTTTATCCTCATTATGAGTAGTGACGAGGATGTGGGACCGTCCAACCGAAACACCTATCTCTCAACGAGGGTCTTATGTCCTTGTAATCAATGCAAGCATGCTGTGCGACGGACAAGACGTGTTTCTTTGCAGCACGTTCGCGAATTTGGCGAGTTCGATCCATCTATTATAGATCGAGTTGTTGCCAATTATAACTCGTCGGACTCTGACGCTGGCCAACAAGCAGCAATCTTGCAACCCAATAGACGTGTTCGCAGGCGCTTTGGTCAAGCAGCATATGTGAGGCCACAAGATGTAGCCATTGACAGCTCGGGGGATGATCATGCAGAGCACATTCCCAACGAGGAAATGTTTGAGCCCGAGATTGATGAAATGATCGAGACGATCATGGATTCAGAAAGGCTTATCTATGATGATATGAAAAGTGAAGCCGATACGCCATTGTATAATGGAGCACGTATGTCTAGATTGAAAGCACTCCTGGTTCTTCTCAACATGCAGGCAAAGTTTGGATGGAGTGACACTAGCGTCACAACGCTTTTCAGGTGATCTATTACAATTAGTTTACTTTAATAAAACTCTAAATGTATAATGATCTGATAGATTTTTACACGACTGTATCATATTTTTATGTTGTGTAGATTGCTGAAAGAGCACATACTACCAGCTGACAATGTGATGCCAGATTCCCGAGATGAAGCAAGAAAGATTTTGCGAAACTTGGGGATGGATTACAATTCTATCCACGCTTGTCCTAATGACTGCATTCTTTTCAGAGGGGAATACATAGACATGGAGAAGTGTCCAAAATGTGATTCCGAAAGATATCGAGTAGATCTCCACGTGACAAAAATTCCACAAAAGGTTTTGCGACATTTCCCTCTGCTTCCTCGCATCAAGCATTTCTTCGAATGTAAGTCCATGGCCGCCCTAGCATCATGGCATGAGGAGAATAAATCTTCGGATGGTGTGCTAAAAATTCCTGCAGATTGCGTAGCCTAGAAACATATAGATGGAACATGGTCGGATTTTGCCAGGGAAGCTCGAAATTTGCGCTTAGGCCTGGCTATGGATGGCGTAAATCCATTTGGTCAAAGATCAACATCTTACAGTGTATGGCCCGTTGTCATCGTCAACTACAACATTCCCCCATGGTTGACTATGAAGAAGGGGCACCTATGGCTAAGCTTGATTGTGCCAGGGCGATATAAAGTGGGGAATATGGATGTGTATCTTCGTCCACTATTGGAAGAGCTACAACAATTGTGGATTGGCATAGAGGTGGTGGATATGAGCCGACACAGAGGATGACGGAATGCTTTGATCAGAGGCATTCTAATGTGGACCATGCATGACTATCCCGGGCTAACAGAATGCTCAGGTGATCTATTGACACTCCTCACTCAGACACTGTAAATCTTGTTTTTTTCCATAGTTGATCTATTATCATGTGTATACATGCAGGGCTTCAAACAAGCGGATACAGAGCATGTGTCACATGTGGACCTAGACTGAATGCACGTAGGGCACCCTCACTGAAGAAGCAAATCTACGAAGGTCATCAAGCGTATCTTCCAGAGAATCATGTGTTACGCGACGGCTTTTTGGGAAGAGAGCCACCAAGGATGTCTGCACAAGCATGGTTAGAGCAGAAGGAGATGTGCGATGACGGATTGCCTCCAGGGATGAAGAGACTATCTCTATGGTACGAGTTACCATACTGGCCCCGACTCATGATCAATCACTTGCTCGATCCAATGCACATATTCAAGAATGTGGGTAATCTACTATGGGACCATCTGACCGGCAAGAAAGATACTTTGGGAGCCAGAGTTGACCTTAGAAATGTGGATCGTATGGAGCAATATTGGCCGCAAACAGCGTCTGATGGATCGATAAAACTCCCTAAAGCACCATGGATTTTCACAGGAGCCCAAGAACGCAAAGTAAAAGAGACCATTCGATCTTTGCGGACCCCCATTGGCGTAATGCACTCGCTCCGAACGTGTTTTACTAAAGAAGGAAAGCTTACCGGTTTGAAGTCACACGATTGGCATAAAATGTGTCAGGTACGTTCATAGTGGACTTTAATATCATTGCATAAAATGTGGACTTTAATATCATTGCTGCACATACTTTACAATTTATTTTACCGGTTGCCATTGAGGGATGTTTGTCTCTCGACATCCGTAACACAATCTACAAACTTGCAAAGCTGGTGCAATGGATCTCACAAAAGGAGATCAACGTAGACTCCATACCATTCGCCAAACTAAATGCTGCGGAGCTTGTGTGCATGTTTGAGAAACATTTTCCTACTACAATGCTAACCATTCAGGTGCATCTTCTTGTTCACATAGTTGATGAGGTGGAAATAGCTGGCACAGTTCATTCCAGATGGATGTTCTTCTTAGAACGTTTCATGAAAACGCTTAAGGGATATGTGCGTCAAAAGGCACATCCGGAGGGTAGCATGGCAGAAGGTTGGTTGGTATCAGAGTCCCTAGTGTACATTGGAGAGTGGCTAGACGGATTTGATAAAGCCCGGGACACGCTATGGCGAACCATAGATGATGAGCGCATATCTGGGATTGTCATGTGCAATCTCGGTGTTGAGAGGAAGATGACGGAAGATCTAGAGGCTAAAATCAACCGATTTTGCATGCTTCACAATCCAGTGATGCAAAAGTGGATTTCACTCTATATGGGGTGCATGCAGAGGAGCTACAAAATGAAACAGAGGATATGTGTTTAAACGGAGAGCTCTATATAGATATAGGAAGTTATGCTGAGTTATGCGAGGATGAGAGAGAGATCTCTTAAAGCCACAAATATTGTATTTGAACAATTTTGCTCTGTGTTGTAAAAGCTCTGGCTCTCTAAGTACCTTCCATGGTGTATAACGCTCTTTTCTACTCGCGCTCACATCTTTTGATTGAAAATTCTGAGTTTTCGACTTGCCTCTTCTATCACTCAATTCATTGCGTCATTGTATTTAATGGTCTTTGCGTCATTGTCTACTCTATTCATTCAATATTAAGTTTAAATATTCATGTGTTTAATGCAGGTATGGATGATGAGGAGTTTCTTTCTTCTTTGTCACCACAGCAAAGACAGTGGTACGTGGAGCGTCATCGCTCTGGCGCATCATCGCGCGTTCCTACTCCATCCGCATCTCCCTCTCTTTCGGAGCATTCGGTGCGCTCCGAAGCTTCGGCGTCGACGAGACGAGCTTCACACTCGTCTAGACACCGGCGCTCTAGTGGTGGCGGTGGCGGTTGTTGTGGGGATTCCGCCACCGATGCCTCCACACCGCCTCGTGTTCGACGAGGCTCTTTACCCTCCCCTTCTTTGCCCGCCCCCACACCAGCCACATCATCGCCATCTACGCCAGGTTTTGCACGGCTGACTGTTCCTAGAAGCTACACACCTCTATCTACTCCGCCAGGAGCCACCCCACTCGACACTCCTCGCTTCGGGGCCCAGACACCGGTGGAGACACCTGACGTCCGTACCCCCATCGACACGCCGCTAGAGACCCCTGTCGGGACACCCAGGTTCACGCGTCACCGGCCAGAGGGCTTGTCTTACTCCATCGACTTCAGCGGCGGCATCATCATGGATGATGACGGCAAGAAGGTGATCTCGCGCATGCGTGGTCTTTGCTCTCAGCTGTTTAGACACTACATACTAAACAAATGGAGTGAAGTACCAAGTGATTTAAAAAACAGAGTCATCAGCATACTTCATGATGAGTTTCCCGTTCCAACACGGGATCAGCGCTTCAATGAAGACCTGATGAAGATTTGAATGCATGAATACTGCAAACACAAGCGTTCCGAAGTGCAAAAAGCAATCAAGAATGGGTGGAACAGGCCAGATTGGCTGGCCAAAGAAGATTGGAAGAATGCGAAGAAAGTAGCGCGCGAGAATCCCGACAAGTGGAAGCAACAAAAGGATGCAGCCAGAGCGCGAGTAGAGGCAGGGAGCTCGCACCACTTGGGGAGCGGTGGATGGGCATCATTTGAGGCCGATTTTGTAAGTGTTTTCGCATTGCTCTTTATGTTCGATAGTTTAGGGTTTATGAGTTTTTTAATTCTAACATAATGAAATCTTTGTATGTTTTGACAGTGGTCGATGACAGGACGTGATCCCACACCGTACAAGCGCGAGTACGCAGGCAGGAAGGGCTTAAACGCCCTGATGGACATTCTCAGTTCTCGCGGCGACATGGTTAGTATTAGGGTTTACTCTTTTTTATTTTTTGTATTGTTTTATAAATGTCGTTATATGTTTATACTTACTGAAAGCTGTCTTATTGTCTTTTTTTGCAGAATCCGACAGATACGCCGCTTGGACGCAATGAGACGTCTGACTAGACGACGTCAGTTTAGCCGTAGCTAGATAGCATTAGTTTAGGGTTTCTCATAGCTTATGTATCATGAGACGGATTTTATACGTCTTTTTGAACCATGTATATTATTACATTTGTCACCGCAGTTCCTTTTGCCAATCAATTCTTTATGCCTATGATGTTGTACAATTGTCATTATTACATTTGCCAATCAATTCATTTTGCCTATGATGTGTACAATTGTCAATTTTGCAAACAATGCGTCTTGTGGGTGACTATTTTGGGTCTATTATCTACCCTTGCACTTTTTTTAAAAAGTGAATCAAATACAATATGGTTGATGGGTGGCAGGGCATTCAATGCCCTGCCACCAAAAAAAAATTCTCTCGGGCGTCGCTATAAGCGTCGCTATTTATGGCTCTGTAGTGTCGCTATGAGCGTCGCTATAGTCTTCAGTGTAAACGTCGCTATAACCGTCGCTATGAGCGTCGCTATGAGCGTCTCTATATAGAGACGCTCATAGCAACGCATATAGCGACGCTCATAGAGACGCTCTCGTAGCGACGCTCGTAGTGACGGTTTTAGCGACGCTGGGGGTTATAAAAACCCAGTGTATTTCCGTCGCTAACAGCGTCACAAGAGCACACAACCTCTTGTAGTGATTATTTAATTACCTAAAGCTCTCACAAAAGGGGAAAGGGGGACACATGTCAGAAGGCTGTCACTTATGTTGCTTAACACCCATTGGCTTGACTTGGGGAGGTCCAATGAGGCAAAAGCCAGACCAATTTAGCAGGAAGGGCTCACCCAAGAGAGAGAGGGGGCTGATTTTTGCTTGGCATTGACACACACACACTCACACTTGACCATGTGTGAAGAAAGAATACTCTATCTCCTCCCAAGCTTTAATGGAGAGCTCATCACCTACTCCAAGCTTGTGAGATAGAAGCCTACATCAACACTCTCTTGGCATGTGGATGCAAATCCAACCAAGAGCCAAGCTTCAATGCATGCTCATCTTCTCTACCAAGCTAATTACTAAGCTAAGCTATGCTAATATGAGTGATTATGTGAGGAGATGTACATCTTTCTCGTAAGATACTCCTTCTTCCTCTCAATCTACTCTCATACCCTGCTAGCTCTCACTATCTTCGAAGGTGTGTGAGGTCTTGGGTCTGAGAACGGGGATAATTCAAGTTGTGTTTGATTAAGTGTTTTTCTTAGTGCATGAAGCTTCCATCTTCATTGCACTAGCTAGTCTTGAAGGAACACAAAGATTGTATTGTACAATGTCTCTCTTGATGGGAGAAACCATAATACAAAGCCTTTTGGAGGGGGGACCGGCTCCATGCAAATCCGGTCCTCAACTGTTGTCAATAGCTTAATTTCTCTCTCTTTTGAAAGTATTGTTGATGCTATCTAACTAGGTGTTATGCTTTTTGTTGCTCTCTCCACCCAGGCACTCTTGTAATTCTCATTAGGAATCTATTCTAATGAAATGCCCACTATGTTCATGCTAATTTCCGCTACACATAAGTTATTAGGCCATTAAATGTTACAAAGCCTCACACCTACAAGAAGAATGACAAGCGAAAAAGAATAATTGTAAAAAAAATATCCGTCATTTTCCTTCTTCAAAAACTCCCATCTTTTCTTTTTCTTCTAATACTTCTCCTCTCAGTTGAATTGAACAATTGAACTATAAATCTGGGTTTCTTACATCTCCTATAGTATCACCTTTTTATAGCAAAACCACTACATAACTAGTCATATCACATAATCGCATATTTTATGTCTCCGACCAGAGTCCCTTATTTTTGCCTACATCTATAATCAATACATCTATTAAAAAAATCTTATAATATTCCCTACATTTATGATAATATCTCTTGCATACATTTAGGCTAGGAGATATTTATTTCTATAGACATGTGTAGCAAAACACTCATTTTTTCATATCCGCATGCATACATAGCTTTATATACATTTCAATCTCTAAATAGAGTTGCATTCAACAATCCACAAGCCCTACAGAATCCAACAATAGACTTGAGATCTTATAAGTTTGCAAATCACCTATGTACACTTTTATATAAGAAAAATTATGCTCAAGAGAAGCATGACTATTCTAAGATTGTGGTGATCTCCATAGCCATGATTGTTGCAAAATTGAGGCAGTAGACACAACTCTAATACCATTGCTATTGCTAAAAGCATAGGGTACCTACAAAATATATACAAAATACCATTCTACAAGCAACACTACCACAAATTTGCATGCTTGAAAGATTGTGTACACAAGAAATCCACAACAAATTGGTACGAGAGAGATAGAGATTGAGGCACAACATGAAAGAATGTGCAAGTGCACCTCCTAGAGCAGAGTGCTACATAGGCATGTAGAGAGGAAAGGTGACAAGAGGGAAGGACACATATCACTAGGTGCAATCTCCCCCATGCAAGATTGAGCATTTTCCTCTTGCATGTATTTACTTATAGATTTCTTGAATGCTCAAATGATTACAAACTATCCGCTTGAATATAAAGTGACCATAGCTCATAAAGAGAACTTTAAGAATGGATATCCATAAACTTGCTATCCTTTTTGCATAGTCCATAATCCAATTATGCTTTTTCCACCTATCAAATTCAATAAATAAATATTTATCATCTCCATTATAGAATTGAGCAAAGTGTTAACATGAGTTAAGAGAATTAAAAGACAAAATTGCTCATCTAGGTAGGCTATTCCAAAACCATGTCTAGATTGGCAAATATGTGGTCAACATTAATACTAGATATGGAACCCTCACAAAAGTGTAAAAAATTCTTAATGAGATTTCTATCTGGGATGTTGTTTTGAAGTTCATCCAATAGCTCTCCTATGACACAACTTTTGCGATAGATGAGAAGAGTTATGAATCTCCCCATACTTCTAGGTAATCAACTTCTTCTTGTGCAATTGTAGCCTTTTTATTTTTTAAAGCCCCCCAACACTTGAGAAGGATCATAAGTCCGGCTTCTAGCACTAGAGATGGTACGAGCAGCAAGGGAAGGGCACGTTCCCTAATATGAAATTATTTTAAAAGTGTAATATGTTATGCCAACTCCACACCGTATATTTTATGGGCCTTCTCTTTTTCTTTTTTTAATGGAAACAATCATCTCTTGCATGAATTGCACCTCCCTTTATCTATAAAGATTGTAATATGAAAATTCTTCTCTTCAACACAACACCTAACTCCAATTTTAATTGTACGACGAGGTCGTACAACTTTTGGTAAAATCTTTGAGGGAAGATGCTATGAGGCCTTGAGAACAACCTACGACATAAATTGAAAGGTCTATTACTACTATTGTTTTCAACTCACACCGTTTGTAGAATAAAGCAATCAAGGCAAACTAATTAAAATTTCACCCTTGGTTTCAACAGGCTTTTAAAAGATTTGGGATCTAGTTCAATCATCCATATCACCTTGTGCTTCTTTCGCTCATCACACGTCCATCACACGTTGCTCAAGGTCCACACTTTGCTTGCAGATAATTTGTACCGCCTATAAGAAACCATTATTGCTATAGCTTTACACTTTTCCTTTTCATATGCATTTGTCTTCAATGCGACCAACTCCCAAATAGATGATATCTTAGTTGTGACTTCAGCTTGCATCATGTTCATGGATGAAAATGGATAAGGTGTGTCCTCAGTAGCTGGTTGGCTGAAAAATTGATGTGGCTAAACAAATTGCTCCCTAAACCGTGCATTGCATCCTTGTCTTCATGAAAAGGATCACTTTTTGCTAGCCACATCCACATCTTGTTGAAGTTGTTGTCCAAGTCCTTCCACACCCTTGATCTATTCATGACGTCTTCCACAAAGCAAGCTCCATGCAACAAGCTTCTTGTTTTCCACGTTCTTTCCTCACACCTCGCCAAATTAAAGGGCTTCCCCCTAGCAAACGTGATGCTCAACTCCCCATTGGTTATTGTTTCATCTTGGTATACTTGTTTATATAAAGGGTTTGACCAATTGTCTTTAAGCACATCACTTTGTACAAGATTGCACATGTTTAGCCCTTTTAGACTCAATCCATAACTTGAATTAGACTTTTCCTTAGTCAAGCAAAAGACCACACACTCTTTTCCATGATTCCCCATCAGTTTATCAAGGAAATAAAAAATAGGATGTTGCAATAACAGAAACAAAACGCTTGAGGAGTGTGGACAAAAGACCACACACTCTTTGATTTGCAAGTTGTGATGATTGCAGAATCAATGAACTGTTATGACACGTAACATATACACCATTATTATGAATGCTATGTAATTTTATGTCTCATTGAACCTTCATCTTTCAAGATAAAGTGTATGTATTAAAGTAGCTCACAGGCCTCTATGAGCACCATTTTACACATTTTTTTGTGAGCTATTGATAAATCACGTGGTTTGTCCTTATTTCTAGACCCTAGCTTCATTATATTGAGGTGGTGGGGATCTTAATGATTCATTTACAAATACGACCTTTGTTATTAGAGCATAAATGCTTATCTTTCCTTTTTCAAAGATAGTCTTGCCACCATGGTGTGTATTTTGTGGCAATAAGTTTATGAAGATTTCTGTTGTTACCCAATTTGGATCTTCAAAATTTTGAACTATAGCTTTAATGCTTTGTCACATTTCTAGGTGTAATATGAATAGTGCACAACATATGGAATATACAAAGACAATGATTTTTTTCTGAACCACAATCAAAGCTACAAAACACAAGGAAAGGAAATATATAGATATGGAAACATCAAACCTAGCAAACAAGCACTGGAGAGCTTGAAGATTAGACATGCTACCAACAACAATGGACAGCCTATAGAAGAGATATGTGTAAAAAGTGCAATCCAAAAGGATGGAGCAAAATGCTTTTGCCATTTTGTAGTCTTCACCTGGGCCTGTGTGTCATACGCTCTATAATAGTAGCTTGCATGGAGTCTTGGAGTACATATGTATCTATCCTAGCTTTATTTTAGTTTCAGACGAGCGGGCGGGCTTGAATGTGCCATTTCCTCCACTCATAAAAATGATTCCTTAACCCCATAAGCTAGAAAATGATTTTAAATTTCTAAAACAAATTTGATATTGGCTTCTACAAAATAGCAGAACTTGGCACTAGCGAGGGAAAGTGAGCTAGGAATTCCCTTTCTAAGCTTACCTAGTGTACCACCTTACCATGCATCTACCCTTGGATAGACAAAGAAGGTCTTCTCATCATCCCATGTGCCATGTGAAATTAGACATTATATTGGATAAGGAAAAATCAACAATTCCCAAAGAAGAAGAGCTTGTTGGCCAAACAACAGAAAAGGCTCAAGCTGTGCGTCCCTCTTTTGTTGACAATGCCTTCTGTTTGGAAGCATACCTTGCCAATGTTCTTTCAGTTGCTGTCAGCATACTTTGTATTTCCTGGAGCTATTTATCAAGCGTCTTCCTTTTCTTTTTTTGACAATGCCTCATGTTTGGAAGTATACCTTGCCAATGTTCTTTTAGTTGTTTTGTTAGCTTACTTCGTATTTCTTGGAGCCATTCATCAAGTTTCTACAAGTACACAAGTTGAAATGTGTATCACCTTGGATTGCCAAATCAACCTCTTGATTGACCATTTTCACACGTAAATCATGTTTTTTAGGAAGGAGAATAATTGGTCAGTTTTGAAGAGTAATGGTCTATCTCTTCATTGTGCGAGTATGAAATTTGTCTTGTCATTGCCTTTGCAAAAACATGTGTAGTAGTGGGATTGCCCTCCCAACAACCCTTTTCCCTATCTATAGTGCATGTAGCATTGCAGAAAAAAGTAGATTGCAAACCAATTTTTGTTGGGTAGACATTTTTAATCGATAAAGACTTTGCAACAACATTTATGTAATCCTTTGTGTTGCAAGTCTAGCAGTTGGAGGGGGTTGAATGTAGATATGGAGGGGGTTGAATGTAAAGCATTTCCACTGACATGGAAGAGTGTTATGTAAACAAAGTATTTGGGAAATAATTCCTTGTAGTTACTACACTGGGTAGACAATATAGGAGCTAGCTCTTTGCGCAATGCCTAGGCGATCAAACTACATCTGGAAAGACTGATCTCAAAGTTGTACATTGTTATGATATGGTTTTGTGCAATGGTGTGGGCCACCCCAAAGAGTTTGAGAGTTTTTTCTAACACTTTTAGAGCTCTTGGATGTAGATATAGCATGCTTGTACAAAGTGTACAAAGGTAGTGTGTGCTAGTTGTTTCTATGCATGCAGGCCAGTTGTGCGGGGTGCATAATTTTACTATTTTTGTACATACAAGTATCGAGGATTCAAAAAGTGAGTAATTTATTTGAAAAATATGAAGAAAAATTCAAGTTTTATCAGCTTGGGGTCATCATTGAAGAGGAATCTTCAGCTGTGAAGAGGGAAGCTCATGTTGCAGTTGCAGCTTGTGGTGAAGGGTAGGGGTTTTGATGTAGGGGT
Source organism: Adiantum capillus-veneris (assembly GCF_014529385.1). NCBI lineage: Eukaryota > Viridiplantae > Streptophyta > Polypodiopsida > Polypodiales > Pteridaceae > Adiantum > Adiantum capillus-veneris. The sequence continues at coordinate 53,329,749 of NC_140957.1, forward strand.
GCCCCTCTTGCCTTTCGAGAACCTGGTGTGGTAAGTTGAGAGTGTGTCTCTCATCAATGGGATGATGAAATTGGGTGCATACCCTTACATATTGACCTCCCTTCATCTTGGTTTAAGGTATGGTATCCATGTTGTGTGTAGTTCCTTGTGGTGCAGCTAGTCGAGAAGACTTGGATCCCAAAGCCCAATACCTCACCAATAAGAAGAGAATTTATGTCACTTATGTCAAAACCCAAATAGGTTTGGAAATCCAAGAGTCAAGTATCCACGGTTAGAACCAAATTCTACAACTTACCTATGAAGGACCGCATACTTCAACTACAACTCAAACTCCATGGCACACTGTTATTCAAACATGGAGCACCACCTTTGCACCAAATGCCATAAGCACACATGATTATCATCCCACCTCAAGAACTTTGTCAACAATTGTCCGAGAGGACTCACTATCAGGAGGGGGAGGCATTCATTCCAAAACCCATTGCAAAATAATTTATACAAATTATTGGGCACCATTCAACATTCGTTTAAAGCTTGTTGCATTTTTATTGCGATTTGATTTTTTTCAACAAATGCTAAATAATGTTTGTAAGTACTTACAGTTGGATCAAGTCATGTCATAGCCAAAAAGCAACCCCATCCTCTTGTATAAACGTCGTATATTTGAGTTTTCATATTTTTTCCTCTAATTATATGGTCAAATATTGAAAAAAAACACAAATAATAGACCAATAATGGCCTAAATATTTTGTATGATAGAGAAAAGATTATTTACTTCAATGAGAATAATTTACCTAATTTCTGGATAACATTTGGCTATATTTTACTAAATTTTGAATTTATTGCAATTTTAAAAGTACCTTTTTGGATTTTCTTTCTAAAAATTCTTAGAGAGAGAGAGAGAGAGAGAGAGAGAGAGGGAAAAGAAAGAAAAGACAAAAAAAAAAAGAGAAGAAGCGATGAAAAATAGGTCATATAGTTCGAACCAAGGCTCCAAATCGATAGAGTGGTCGAAAATCATGCGAAGAAATAAGAGAAAGGGAGGAACCATACATGTAGTGACACCCAAATAGCCAAAGGGTAGGAGGACCACACAACTTGAGTACCTAAGGCACAAAAGAGCAAAGAAGTGAAGAAGTGAAGAAAGCAAAGATCAATGATGAGCTAGAATGAGAATGACGCACCAAAAGGCGTCTTGATCATCATCAAATAGTTGCTTATATCCCCACATACCTAGAAGACATAGATGAGCTGCTTCTCAAACAACTAGCAAAGATCCCTAAAGCACGAGAAGAGGAAAGGGAAGAGCAACAAGCACCGCGAAAAGAGCCACAAGAGAGACAGATAGAGATTACGGGCCAAGAGACAAGATTACCACCACCGGAAGCACAAAGTGAAGATATGGCCTAGGAGCAAGAACAAAAGGAGGAGCCTCCCCTTGAGGATCTTCCACCTTTTGATCCAGCAAAAATAGTCAAAGATCAGCTCAAGGCCGGCTACATTGTCGAGGAGGCCCAAGAAATAGTCAAAGCAAAAATCGACCTTTTAATGGCAACCACAACACAAATCCAACTTGAGGGTTTGCAAAAGAAATGCAAGAAAACCTGATGATGAAAGGATTTACAAAAAAAAATCAAAAGCAAAAAACAATAAAATAAAATAAATAATATATATAAATAATAAAAAAGAACAGGTAATTCAGGGGGATAAGTCACTTAGGGCTTACAAAAAGAGCAAGAAAACCCCGTGAAGGATGACTTACCTCCTGCACAGGTGGAAGACAAAGAGAAGAATACAATTATATAGATTTTGAAGATAGTATTAAACTGGACAGTGCATCGGTCGGTACTCATAGCTATCATCCCTTGCCAAGCGCACAAGCAACAAAGTTAGAAGAAATCTGCAGCGGTTGAGGGGCCGAGCTGATTCAACTCACCATCAAGGCAGGCTCCCGAATTTCTCCTCTAGAGCCTAGCAAAGAAGAGCAAGCACTACCAATGGAGCCAGCAATTTTGCAACAACAACAAGCACACCCATGTCAAGTCTCAAGCGTGCGGTTCTCATCAGGCAACTTGTTGAGGAAGCTGGACAAAGATATGATAAAGCAAGCTATGCAGTACACTCATCTACTGGTAGAGCACTAGAGGACAACACAGAAAGTGGTGGCCAAGAACCTCCTCTATGAGAAACAATTTCTCAAATCCAACCTAGTGAAGATCAGTAGAGCTCAAAGACGAGGTTGCCCCAGTTACTCTATGTCCTGCTCAAGTGGCTAACAAATGACGATCAAAAGATCCTACTTCCCTCACTATTACAAGATTCAGAGGGAAGCCATTGTCCTTGCACCCTTTCAAGAGTGGATATCTGAAGAATTTATTGTAGTGCGTCGAGAGTGGAAGATAGCCTTCATGGCTGAGCATAAGAATGCAATAAAAGTTAACTCGTTTACACCAGTGCACCTGTAGGTCAACCCCACATTTTGCCCTATTATCAAATGCAAAACTTGGCTAGAATTTGAGTGATTACAACGTGTTGATCCATGCTTGCTGAACTACCCAATGTTTGTAGATCCCAACAGTTCTCCCTCCATTGAATATATTTAAATTAGAGTGCAATAGGCTAGACATTGCATGCAAGATGATGCTAAAGATTTGTTATATGATATCTGCCTACATCAACATATTCAAAAACAAAAACTTCACATAGATCAGGAGGAATTCATTTTTGGAAGACATTTGAAGAAGCCTTCTACACCTATTACTTTGAGATGGACAACTTCATGCTAGTCTGCAAGGACTTAAAAGCTAGCTTTTTTGCCTACATGATACATGAATGCGACATGGCTACACACACCTCTATCATCATAGTGAAGAAGACCAATGTGAGCAACTGACATTGCGATTCAACTACACATGTTAGAAAAGAAGAAGACCATATCACTGCCTCACTAAGCAAAGGTCTTGCCAGGGACGACAAGAAGTCGGAAGGGGGAAGTGTTGAGGCCGAGAAATACCTAATACAAGTTTCCACATGTACACTTTGGCTAGAAATAGTCAAGATATTCCATCCTCACCCTGCATATTGTTTTCTACCTAACATCACTTTTGGTGCACAACAAGCAATGTAAATTCTCAAGCCATCTTTTTGTAGAATCTACTTTGCGGTGAATCCAAGGACATGAATGAGTAAATGAAGTCATTGGGATCACTACCAGCTTGAGGCTGAGCAACAACTGCTACGAGTTTTTTAGATGTACATTTTGGCAAGAAACAATCAAGATATTCCATCCTCACCCTGTATACCATTTTCTGCCTAACATCACTTTTGGTGCACGACGAACAATGTAAATTCCCGAGCCATCTTTTTGTAAAATCTACTTTGCGGTGAATCCAAGGACATGAATGAGTAAATAATGTCATTGGAATCACTACCAGCTTATAATTTTCATAGTTTTTATCCTCATCCCATCTCTAGCCCTAGATATATGTGGAAAAGTCTCATTTTTGGAGATACACTCATTTTTGGAGATATATGTGGAAAAGTCTCATTTTTGGAGATACACTCATTGTAACTTACTTGAAAGCTCGTGGGGTGAAGAACAACATACGCTTGCATGCTTGCTACGCATTGTATTGATTAGAGTAGCTAATGAAACTTCTTGGTTGCTTCTCTACACTCTTAACATTATGTTGATGGCCTTCATGTTGTGTTTTGAGTGTGTTTGTGTGCACAACACAATGAGCATTCGCTCTAGGTGTTTTGTGTGTTTAATCATTCATTTTGATTTTTTAATGATGTTTTTGATGAAAATAACCATGGATAGAGGTAAGTAGGCCTTAGTGGAAGACAAACAACGGTTACTCACCCACTTGACTATAGGAACAATGGGACCAGATGGTAGCATTATGTTGCCTATAGTCTAGAGGCCTCATATATTAAGTATCATGTAATTTGGGCTTTGTTTCACATCGTTACAACCATTTGAGTGTCAGCTAGACCGCACAGGAGACTTAGGCATTTTGGCAATCTCCTCATCTTACACGCTAAGTGACACATCTCTCCTCATTGCATTGTTGGTTAGGGCTTTGCATTCAACATTTCCATGCACTAGCTGGGTTGGATACGTCCTCGAATTGAGAAACTTATGTTGGTTTGAGTTCTCACTATGCTCCGATCACGGTGATCCACCAAAAATGGTTCTCACTAGATGCAACACATAAAACTATGGAGGGCATATTCATGATGACATTCTTAGCAGTTATCGCATAATAAGGAGTGTCTCTCAATGTAGGATATATTCAATAGAGGCACAACCTAGGAAAAATTATCTCACAATGAGGAGTCTCTCTTAAAATGCATTCCTAATAGGGATGTGGTCTCTTGGAATGCATAGATTGGTGGATATGCTCAACATTCAAGGCACTTTTTGTGCTTTTTGAAGTAGACAACATTTGGCAAACATTTCTGACAAGGCATTTCCAAGCACCATGCTTTCTTTCAGTAGCTCCTGATTAACAATAGGATTGTTATTTCTTTTGCAAATATCAGCGTCTTGCGTAGTGTCACATGACTTTAGGATAAAATCATAGTTGATTTCATTTAGACATGTCTACTAAGGCATTGCCAAGCACCATATTTTCTTTCAATAGCCCCTGACTAACAATAGGATCGTGAATTATTTTGCCCATATAGTGTCCTGCGTAGTGCCACATGCCTTCAAGATGAAAGCGTAGGTAATTTCATCAATGTTTTCTTTCAGCAACCCCTCACTAACAATATCATCCTGAATTATTTTTGCCGTATCAGCATCTTGAGTGGTGCCACATGCTTTCAAGATGAAATCATAAGTGATTACATCTAGAAATTTGCCTTCAAGATTCCAACATGAGCAAGAGAAAGAAGATGTAGGTTTTTTTTATCGGACAACAAGTAAGGGATCTCTCCCAACACAAGCACTTTGTCTATGAAATCTAACATCATAAAAAATCTTTGAATGTTGAGCCTCATGCAGCCCATGGAAGACCAAACCAACCAAAACTCATACCCTGATCATTGCCTTGCATGCGTAGTAGTTGCGAAGGAAATATCCGCAAAAAATAGCTCAGATCTTGTCGCCCTGCCACAATTGGGCATAGCTAGAAATCATGCACTCCAAGAGATGACATCACACATAGGCAACCCTTCAAGAATCTTTGCTTACATGTTGGCCTAGCAATTGGCCTAGCAATTGCCAAGCATGATGTTTTTTTATGACATCACTTGTTGAACAATTTTATTGTAAATTCTTCTGCACATATGTGCATCTTTCATAGAGCCACGTGCCTTTAAGACAAAAGCATAGGTTTCTTCATATGGATAGATTTCTTTGCTTTGCATCCGCGGAAAATAGCCCAGAGCTTGATCACACTACCCCTCTTCAACATATCCTGCAATCAGTGCATTCTAAGAGTTGAGATTCTAGACAAGAAGTTCCTCAAGCACTTTCCACTATGTTTTTTTTCTCAACAACCCCTAACTATCAATACCATTGTGAATTTTTTTGTTCATATTAGCATATTGCATATTTCCACACGCCTTCAAGATGCAAGCATAGGTGATTGCAACTTGAGAGATTCCCCTTCACATCTACTAAAAACAACACAAAGATGCTTGGCCTTGCCCTGTTGGGCATATCCAAAAAGTAGTGCACTCCAAGAGACAATATCCTGGGTAGGCAGCTCGTCAAGAAATTTAATTTGTGATTTTTGAAGGAGACTACATTTGACATACATGTTGACCACGGTAGTTCCAAGCTCCACATTTTTTCTGGATTCTTTTGCCCATATCAGTGTCTTGCATTGTGCCACATGCCTTCAATTTCAAGTGTAAGTGATTGCATTTGGAGAAAGGCCCTCAGTTTGCATCCTTGAAAAATAGCCTAGAGCTTCCTGGCCCTCCCCTTGCTGGACAGATTGTGCAATCAAAACACTCCATGAGAGGACATCCCAGATAGACAACTCTTGAAGCACTTTTTGTGCTTTTTGAAGTAGAGAACGTTTGGTAGACATGTCAACCAAGGCATTGCCAAGCACCATGTTTTCTTTCAACAACCCCTAACTAACAATAGAATTGTGAATTCTTTTGCCCATATCAATGTCTTGCATAGTGCCACGTGCCTTCAAGACGACAGTGTAGATGATTTCATTGCATCTAGATGCCCTCACTACGCATCCTCAAAAAACATCTTAGAGCTTCTTGGCCCTGCTTTTTTTGGGATATCCCACAATCAAAAGTATCCATGAGAGGGCATCCTGGACACGCATCTCCTCAAGAACGTTTTGTGCTTTCTGAAGTAGATGACATTTGACAGACATGGCAACCAAGGCATTGCCAAGCACATGTTGTCTTTCAATAGCCCCTGACTAAAAATAGAATTGTGAACTCTTTTTCTCACATCAGTGCCTTGTGTAGTACCACATTCCTTCAAGATGAAATCATATGTGATTTTACCTAAGTTTTTTTTTAGCAACCCCTGTGTAGTACCACATTCCTTCAAGATGAAAGCGTATGTGATTTTACCTAAGTTTTTTTTTAGCAACCCCTGACTAAAAATATTGTCATGAAGTCTCTTGTCTATATGAGCATCTTGAGTGGTAACACACACATTCAAGATGCAAACGTAAGTGATTGAATATGGAGAGATGCCTTCGAGATTCCAACATGAGGAATACAAAGAAGCTATAGGTTGATGTGACTGCAAGTGAGGACTCTCTCCGAGCGCCGTACAAAATCAAACATCATCAAAAAGCTATGAAAGTTGAGCCTCATGTGGGCCATGGAAGACCAAAGCAGCCAAAACTCATACGTACTAATTGCTTGCCTTACATGCATACTACTAGCAAAGGAAACATCCGCAAAAAATAGTCAACATCTTTGTGGCCTTGTCATTGTTGGGCATAGATAAAAATCATGCACATTGAGAGATGACATCCCACTTAGGCATCCCTTCAAGCATCTTTGCATACATGTCGACCAAGGAATTGCCAAGCATGCTGTTTTTTCTCAACATCCCTTGATGAAGAATATCATTGTTTATTCTTCTACACATATGTGCATCTTGCATAGTGTTGCATGCCTTTAAGATGAAATCATAGGTGGATTCATATGGAGAGATGTTCTAGCTTTGCATCTGTGGACAATAGCCTAGAGCTTCATCTCTCTGCCCCTGTTTGGTATATCCCACAATCAGGGCATTCCAAGAGTTGACATTCCAGAAAGAATGTTCCTCAACCACTTTGCACTACGGTTTTTTTTCAACAGCCCCTAACTAACAATACCATTGTAAATTGTTTTTCCCATATCACCATCTTGCATATTTCCACATGCCTTCAAGATGAAAGCATAGGTGATTGCAAGTGGAGAGATGCCTCGATTTGCATCTGCTTAAAATAGCACAAAGCTTCTTGGGTCTATCTTGCTTGGCATATCCAAAAAATAGTGCACTCCAAGAGACAACATCTCGATATAGGCAGCTCCTCATGAACTTTTTGTGCTTTCTCAAGTAGATTGGATTTGACATACATGTTGACCAAGGCAATACCAAGCACCACGTCTGTGAATTATTTTTCCCTATCAGTGTCTTGCGTCGTGCCCCATGCCTTCAAAATTCAAGCGTATGTAATTGCATCTAGAGAGATGCCCTCACTTTGCATCCTCCAAAAATAGCTTAGAGCTTTGTGGCCCTCCCCTTGTTGGGCATATCCCGCAATCAAAAGACTCCATGAGAGGGCATCCCAAACTGGCAGATCCTCAAGCACCTTTTGTGCTTTCTAAAGTAGATAACATCCATTAGGAAGAGAATGGGGTCTAGGAGGGCCTATTTATTTGACAGTTTAAGAAAGTTAAACCGTTAGTATTAAAAAAGTAATCAAAGGAAAGCTTTTGAATTTGAGCAAGCAAAATGGGTAGTTTATTTGGATTCAAAGTTTCCCCCCAAAATGGAATTTAAAATCTAGTGGGTAAAACCATATCATGTAGCATATCTATGGAAATATCTCGACATGTAGATTGCATATCTATGATCTCTGCTCAAATTGGAGATTATATGTGGGAGTTATGGAAGACCGAAAATCATAAAATTATCCACCTCCTTTCGGGGGGGGGGGGGAATGAATCCTTTGACTAATCTTACACATCTCTTACACACCCATCGTTCTTGCACACATGGCATACACCTATTGGTCAAAATTTTGATCACCTCCATAAGCTCATTGAAAATAAAGAGGCCCTACTGCACCCCATCTTCTTTCTAATGTGGCAAACATGTCAACCAAGGCATTGCCAAGCACCATGTTTTCTTTCAACATCCCCTGACTAACAATAGGATCATGAATTCTTTTGTCCATTTAGAGTCTTGCATAGTGCCACATGCGTTAAGGATGAAATCATAGGTGATTGCATTGCATTTGGAGAGATGCCCTTACTTGCATCCTTGGAAAACAGCCTAGAGCTTCCTTGCCCTGCCTTTGTTGGGCATATCCCGCAAAAAAACTGTCCATGGGCATCCCAAACAGGCTACTCCTCAAAGCGCTTTTTGTGCTTTTTGAAGTAGGCAACATTTGGCAAACATGTCGACCAAGGCATTGCCAAGCACCATGTTTCCTTTCAATAGCCCTTTACTAACAGTAGCATCATGAATTATTTTGCCCATATCAACGTCCTACGTAGTGCCACATGCCTTCAAGGCAAAAGATTAGGTGATTTCATCTATGTTTTCTTCCATCAGCCCCTAACTAACAATATTTTCATAAAGTCTTTTTCCCGTATCAGCATCTTGAGTGGTGCCCCATGCCTTCAAAATGCAAGCGTAAGTGATTGCATTTGGAGAGATGCCTTCGAGATGCCTTTGGAGTGATTGCATTTGGAGAGATGCCTTCGAGATGGTTGTTTCAATTAGACTGCAAGTGAGGGCTCCCTCCCATTGCAATCACCTTTGCCTACAAAATCTAACATCATAAAAAAGGTTTAAAAGTTGAGCCTCATGCGACCCATGGAAGACCAAACTAGTCTAAACTCATACCTACTGATTGTTTACGTTGCATGTGCAGTACTTGCGAAGGACACATTCGCAAAAAATAAGGTAGAGCTTTGTCACCCTCTCGCTATTGTGGGCATAGCTAGAAATCATGCACTCCAAGAGATGACAGACAGCCCTTCAAGCATCTTTGCATACATGTCGACCAAGACATTCCCAAGCATGATGTTTTTTCCCAGCATCACTTGATTAACAATTTCATTGTGAATCATATTTACATCTTGCATAGTGCCACATGCCTTTAAGACAAAAGAAGAGTTTGCTTCATATGGGCAGATTCCTTACTTTGCATCCGCAAAAAAATAGCCAAGAGCTTTCTCCCGCTACCCCTATTCGGCATATCCTGCAATTACTCCATTCCAAGAGTTGACATTCCAAACAAGAAGCTCCTCAATCACTTTTCTCTTTTTTTCAATAACCCCTAACTTTCAGTATCGATCATTGTGAATTCTTTTGGCCATATCAGCATCTTGCCTTTTTCCACACGCCTTCAAGATGCAAGCATAGGTGATTGCAATTGGAGAGATGCCTCGGTTTTCATCTGCTAAAAATAGCACAAAGCTTCTTGGCCATGCCTTGTTGGGCATATCCAAATAATAGTGCACTCTAAGACACAACATCTTGGACAAGTAGCTGCTCAAGCACTTTTTGTGCTTTATGAAGTAAATCCCATTTGACATACGTGTTGATGAAGGCACTGCTAAGCACCACATTTTGTAAACTCTTTTGCCCATATCCTTGTTTTGCATCGTGCCACATGCCTTCAAAATTCAAGCTAAGGTGAGTACATGTAGAGAGATGTCCTAACTTTGCATCCTCAAAAATCCTAGAGCTTCCTAGTCCTCTCCTTCCTGGGCATATCTTGGAATCAAAACACTCCATGAGAGGGAATCCCATACATGCAACTCCTCAAGCACCTTTTGTGCTTTTTGAATCAGGAAACATTAGGCAGACATGTCAACTAGGGCATTGCCAAGCACCATGTTTTCTTTCAACAAACCTTGACTAACGATATGATCGTGAATTCTTTTGCCCATACCAATGTCTTGCGTAGTGCCACATGCCTTTAGGACAACGGCGTAGAGGATTTCATTGCATCTAGAGAGATGACCTCACTTTGCATCCTTGAAAAACAGCCTAGAGCTTCTTGGCCCTACTTTTGCTGGGATTTCACACAATCAAAACACACCATGAGAGGGCATCCTGGACGACAAGTAACTCCTGGAACGCTTTTTTGTGCTTTCTAAAGTAGACGACATTTGGTAGACATGTCGATCAAGGCATTGCCGGGCAATATATTTTATTTCAATAGCCCCTTATAGACAATAGGATCATGTATTGTTTTGCCCATATTAGTGTCCTGCATAGTGCCACATGCCTTCAGGACAAAAGCATAGGTGATTTCATCTATGTTTTGTTTCAGCAGCCTATGACTAACAATATCATCGTCTGCTCATATCAGCATTGTGAGTGGTTCCACATGCCTTCAAGATGCAAGCATAAGTGATTGCATATGGAGAGATGCCTTCAAGATTCCAACATGAAGAAAACAAAGAAGCTGTAGGTTGTTTCAATCGAGCGCCATCACCTTTGCCTATAACATTGAACATTATCAAAAGGCTATGAAAGTTGAGCCTCATGTGGCCCATGAAAGACCAAATCAGCCAAAAAACTCATATCTATTGATGGCTTGCCTTGCATGTGTAGTACTTGGGAAGGACACGTTCGCAAAAAAAAGCTTAGAGCTTTGTGGCCCTGCTGCTTTTAGGCATGACTACAAATCATGCACTCTAAGAGACGACATCCCGCATAGGTAGCCCTTCAAGCATCTTTGCATACATGTGGACCAAGGCATTGCCATGCTTGATGTGTTTTTTGGATAGCACTTGATTAACAATATCTTGCATAGCACCACATACCTTTAAGATGAAGGAGTATGTGGCTTCATATGGACAGATGTCGTTGGGGGGAAAGAATAGCCTTTATTAATGGCAAACAAGCCCCCCAACAAAGAAAAAACCCACAAGCAGCATGTTTGCCATTTATAAAGCCCCCTATTATGCCACCTCAAGCCTAGAGGAACAGAACCGCACGTTCCTAGACACTTGCTTCGGCATACGTACCTCAAAAACAAAGCACACACTTCTCGTCCATTCCACTATTACATTTGAAGGCAAGCCCTTTTGGTTTTTAATTACTTTGTTTCTTAATTATATCAGGATTGATATTGTAATCTCTTAATCATGTTGCCCTTAGGCCCATTGGCCCCCATGTTTGGGAAAATTCATTTTCACAAACATACAAAAATCCCTCCAAGGCAAATCTGAATCGGAAATTTTACAATACTGCAATATTTTTGCAAAATTACACTATTTTTCATGTATTTTAAGGGAAATTTTATCCTTCTTGCCCTCCCCTCAACCGGCTGCTTTGATTTTGCAACCGGCTCAAGGCTAAGCTGAGGCACACTTTTCTCGAACACTGATTGGCCCACTCTAGATTTAGATGTGTGAGCACACCCTCTTAACGAAATTCTCTTCAAGCATTCTATTTCAAAAAGGACCATTTGCAACCACCTCTTTGAAGAAAGACGCTTGGTACTTTTTCAATAAAGATACACAGATTGCTAAACAACACAATGCCATACCAAATTATCAACATTCTTTGAAGCAAGACGCTTGGTACTTTTTCAATAAAGATACCAAATTGCTTTTAGTATTAGTCTTGATGAGTCCAACCAAATTAGTATCCATGTTCTTGTTTACGTTCTTTCATGTTTTGTCATGATGCCACAATGTATGTGCCCACAATTTTGGAACCGAGTGTTTTTAGAGGGAATCTTTGTAGATGTTTACGGTCTTCAAAAGGGGTTGCCTTCAATTTTAAACCGAGGAAAATTATGGTTTCAACACCTAATAATGATATGATTGTAATTCAAAACATTTTATATTCTCAAACAACTAAGATACTATTGAGATCATTTTTTTAGGGCAGCAGTATTCAAATTGGTAAGGATTGACTCTCTCTCTCTCTCTCTATGTGTGTGCGTGTGTGCACGTATGTCTTTAGTTGATGAGAACGACAAGTACCAATTTAGAAATAGAATACTGAGAAATCAAACTTGATTGAACGTGATACCCAAAGTTTATCACTTTGAAATCTCAAAGGAAGTGCATGTGGCGTTATTACAAAACTTTTCAGTAATCTTGGGGATCCCCCCTAGTATGTCCTACTCAAAGACTTAAGCTTTCATCTCTTCACACCATGCTAACTTATCTAATCTCTATAATTAAGCTTGGCAGCATTGCTAGATCAAGATAGACCAAAAGGAGGACTCTCTCTCTCTCTCTCTCTCTCTCTCTCTCTCTCTCTCTCTAACCACCCCAATAGAATTAGAGCACTCATAAGGGCTATCACCGCATAAAAAATAATTTCTATGAGGAGCTCCCAAGCTTGGTATCAAAGAATGCTTTGGAAAGTCTATCAAGAGGTTGTATCATGCATCATTTTTAGAAATGCAATAGACTATACATGTAGAAAGAGAGTATTGATAGTGTTTCACTTGGAAGAAAAAATAACCCTATGACAATAGAGGTGATGTTTCCTTGGCCATAGCAACGTGCGGGTCACATACTAATTCCTTTCAGATCATGTAGACATGTAGTGTGTTCTCCAAAATGGGACAAAAGTAACGAGTCTAAACTTGACGTCATTCATCGATATCATTCATTGGTCAAATTATCCACAATAAAAAATATTTTTAAACAATGGAGACTGTTTCTTAGACATGTTGTGGATATTTCTCCTTTTAAGCATCTAGATTCAAGCTCATAACAAAAAGTTGAGTCCCTTTTTGGAACTATGATTTCTGTTACATTGGACCCTTGGAGTATTGGCTACCCTTTTAAACATGGACTGTCTTTGCTTAAGGTTGTAGAAAACTTTTTATGGCAAGGACCCACCTCTCTAAGTGAAGAAGCTTTATGTGTACTAGTCTGACCGCCAAAGCTCTCTCTTTCCTCCGTGTGTGTGTGTGTGTGTGTGTGTGTGTGTGTGTGTGCGTGCACGCACGTGCACGTGCTTGCTAGCTACTTGTGATGTAATTGCAAGTCACAGTGACCATATGAATGTGCTTATGACACATGTTCGAGGGAGGGTCGGAATCTCCTCCCCATTATAATAGTATAGATGCTAGAAACACCTTTTATAGCTTAGAGAATGTCAATATAGATAAGCATATATGTCTTTCATGTCTTTCCCCCCCCCCCTCCCCCCCTTTCAAAAATAATAAAATAAAATTCCAAGCGAATATCCTGGCTTAAGTTATATTCTAATTCTTTGTCTTGATTGCTATTGATGTTATCACCTTTAGCATGTGTAAACTGGATGAAGAGCCACGTTGGCATTTCAAAACAATTCTATGGAATGGACCCAAAAAGAGGCTCTTAAATAAAAAAGTTTTATAAACTAAAATATATTAAAAAATCCAAGAATATTTCACATCCAAGAGTCAAATTTATGGCCAGCTAAGAGCCTTAGTATCATATTGGTGAAGGTCTTAATCATATGGGTGAAAGTCGTTCAATTCTCATTGTGAGACATGTGTCCCTCAAAAAGTCTTGACGAGAAAGCAATCATGAGATGCATTCATTTTTTTGGTATGTTCAAAAAAGCGTGTACTTATATGAGTGTTTTCCCATGATGTCAAGTATTGATTCGATAATGTTTTTTTAATGGTTTATTTTGTAAAGAGTTCTTTGAAAGTTTCATTTAAAGACTTCACAAAGATTCATTCCATTAAATTGTTTTACTATTTTTTGTGTTTATTAAATCTATATTTTTTATGAAGGTACTAAAATATACTTATGTTTGAGTTTTTCAATGTGTCTTTTTATTTTGTTATTTTTTTGAAAACTTTTAATTATAATTTGTTTTCAAATGATAATTTCCAATGTGCACCTTTCAACTTATTACAAAAGTGGGACATTTCTTAATATATATAAATTGTTCGTGATTATGTATGTATAATGGATAATATATTATATGTTTTTATATTTTATATTTTTTATTTTATTTTGTTTTCAAATGATTAGGGCCCGCAATCTTGGAAAAATAAAAATCATTTCAAACATCTTAAATAATAATGTTCAATGTGTACATTTTACTTTATAATGTAAGTGGAACCTTTCTTAATATGTAAAACATTTAAAATTATGTATGTATAATGGATAATATAATTTTATATTAAAACACAACAAAAATTTCATGTGATTTTAGACACTCAATTGAACTCACTTTCCATAAATCTCATCCCCCCCTTAACTTAGTGTTAGAAGCTGGACACACCCCACAGCATCTAACTACTCGACGGACTATTATTTTTTGTAATTATTCATTCGTTAAAGAAAACCCGATTTTTCACCTTGTAAATATTAGAACTTATAGAAGTTTCCAGCTTGTATCCCAGTTTTGATAGTTAGATGGAGTAGATGGTTGATTGTGGAACTTTAGGGCTTGAGAAGTTGTAAGGTATATATACCACTTTTTGACCTTAATGAAAAACTTCTTGTCATTTTAAACAAGTTTTAAGTCTGTGAGTGAACGTGATGTGTACGTGACAGAGAGTGTGAGCTTCGTCTTGACGCTACGTGTGTTATGGTGGTTGGAATCGAGTGCGGAGAAGTGCAGCGTGTTGCCCCCGACTAGAGCTATAAGCCGATACCAACATTGCGCACGTCTGGTCCGGCTTTGGGAGCTCCTTCTACGAGCTTCATCGGTTGTTTGGGTGAGCAATATATGTTATCTGATTTCGCATTGCAGCATATCCACGCGTTCACATTGAGTAGAGCTACACATTAGGCACTTCATATTTCGAAAACGAAGACCTACAGATTTCGGCCAGACATCCTACGTGTTTCTGCACCGGGTGTTTTGGGTCGTGATTTTGGTTCATAGACCTTAGGGAGAGCGGCCTATAGGTATTAGTAGGGTCTCCTTCAAGTTCTATGGTGTTTCGAAAGTGTTTGATGGGTGTTCGGCTTTAACAAGCGTTGTAGGAAGAATCCTCTTTTGCACTTTTGAAGACTGTGACTTAGACAAGTGGTAGGGACCTCTGTAGGAATTAGTTAGGAGTCGATCGAGTGTAGGTTGACATCTTATGCTTGCTTCCACGCACTTGTGGGTCGAGCTTCATCCTTAGGTGACATTACTTGTTAGGTGAGTTCTCGCTGTGATGACGTCCGTCGCGGCGTACCAATCCAACATTGGCGTCGCTGTCGGGGACGAAAACCTTAGGTAGGTGACCGAGACTAATCTTTGAGGATTGGGATTTTTGGCTTGCCAAGAGTCTCTCTTTACATTTAAATAGGATCAGAGGGTGGAGGACTCTCTAGGTCTTAGAGGGAGTCTAGGAAGTGTGTGTCTGGCCTAGATCCTTCGACTTAGGTAGAGGAGGTAGACATAGGTAGTAGTCGAGTTCTAGAGTAGGAGTGGGAGTGGTAGAAGCGGTGAGAGGAGAGCTTGAGAGTCCGGAGAGGCCAAAAAGCAACCAAAAACACCATTATCACCATTTCTTCATGATAGGTAGGAGTAGAGTAAGTAGAACATCATGATTCAGATCTAGAGCATTTCATGCATGTACACTTGCTTGGTAGAATCATTACAAGTTTGTAAAAGACGCAAAAGTGTGGTTAAAAGCCTAATTGAAGTCCAAAAGTTACTGTGAGTGTTTCTGATAGGTCTACAGAGCATCAGGAGCATTCCTGTTAGAAAAAAATTTAATTTTAAGCCAGGAGACATCCTACGCGTAGGATGTCTACAGGCCAATCTGGGAGAAATTTTGGGATTTTGAGTTGACTAGTGTGTTCTGAAGGTAGGGTTTACCCTAATTTCAACTGGAAAGTGGAAATTTGGCCATCTCTTGACAGGATAAGACCAGAAAGACTGAAATTGCTAGACATCCTACCCAATAAGTGCCAAAACATTAACTTGAAACCAAAACCATAAGAGGGCTGCCTGAGTGTGTCTTGCATGATATATTGAGTGACTGAAAGAGGTTTCACCTCATTCAGGTAAGAAAATTGGGTTCAAAGTGGAATTTAGCACTTTAACAGCTGAAGTTTGGGACCTTTGACATCCAAATCAAAATCTAAGCATACCACTGGGATACTGACATCAAAGGGAAGCTGTGGAACCAATCTGGGGTCAAACAAGCCAAAAACACATCCTACGCATAGGATGTCTTCTGAGTGATTTGGGACTCCAAACTGAAATCTGAGTATACCAAGGTGATCAGCAGCTCAAGGAGCGCTTAAGTCTTGAGTTTAAAGCCATTCTGATGAAAAACACATCCTAAGCGTAGGATGTCTAATGCAAGCAAATGAAGCCATAATTTGACTTTGAGCAGTGTAAGGTGTTCTATAGCCTAAGGAAAACCTGCTAGACAATTTGGGTCCAATTTGGAGTTGATTAGACTGATCAATACCATCAATAGGCAGTCGGAACAGATTTCTGACTCATTGACCAATTTATAGAAGTCCAAATCAAAAAGTAAAAGCATCTGTAAGCTCAGCACAACAAGGGGAAACAACAGTGCAAAAAATCCAGGCAAAATACAACAGGAGACATCCTACGCGTAGGATGTCTATTGGGCCATACTGCAGAGAAAATTTGACCTGGCCTAGACAGTGAGGTTCCATTTGGCTTAAGGGTTCCAGAACTTCTTCTAGAAGTGAATTTGGACCTTGGTTGCCCATTTGACAAAGCAAAGACTGAATTCAGACTTTTTCGCGTAAATTGGCCAACATCAGAGAAAAGTACTGTTTCAGATTAGCAACCTAATCAGGAACATCAGCAGTGTATAAAATATAGTAGTGGTTGAGATTAACTCTCCAGTTATACCAATCATTACTAAGTTAACCTCTAGCAGATAAATGCTTTGATTCAATTGTCGAAATTAAAACTCTTGTGTACAGGTATATTCAGCAACAAAGCAAGAAGTTGTGCAGAAACTGACCCATTGCCAGGTGAGTGGTTGGAATTGTGCTAAATTTCATTGATAAGTTTGATGAATTTAAGATCAGGAAGATACATTGTTAGAGACCAGAAGGTGGCAGGTGACCAGGGTAGCTTAGTGTCCACCGAAGAGAGTGTAACTCAGGCAAGGTTAGATCCGCTAGCACCGATTATTGAGGAAGGTAGTGATACTGACACTTCGTCAGACAAATCTTTCTTCATGATGGATAGTCAACAGCCAGGAGGTTTTACCTATGATGGACCTATGCGAGGAGGAAGCACCTCCCAAAATCCTTTGAATGATTCCAGGCTTACGGTGATCTTCTTAGAGGGAACAAACTCAAGAGGAGCCCTAGTCTATTCTGACTATCGAGGCCACAAGTGCATTTGTATCGAAGAGAGGCCAGCACAAAGATTGGAGATAATCAGCTTGTATGATGATGGAGATAGATTCCGAGACAAAAAGGGGAACCACTATTTAATAGTTAGCAACCCTGAAGATTACAACATATATGGAGATAACGTGGCTAAAGGGAAAATGGTTTCAGAAACTCAAGAGCCGCCACCAAACATTGATCGACACAGAGCTATTTTTATGTACGATAAGAGAACAATCATGATTCCAACTTATAACGAGAATGTGGGAATCTACAAACACGAGAGCGAGGGTATTGTCTCTTACTTTCGCAGCAAAGAACCATACGTAAACGAACTAAGCAAAGAAAAGGTTCTTTACTTATTCTCTTATGAAACTGCTATGGGGAAGGGCATAGTTTTTGTTGATAGATATGGGAGAGAATACCAACGTATTCTCCCAGAGGAAGTAGAAAGAGCAACAGGTTCAGGAGCATCAGCATATGCCCCTGAGGAAATGCCGAGAGCCGTCTACACCCCAAGCAAGTCAACGAATCCATTTTCAGATGAGTATGACACTACATCACATTCCACCAGACAGCAAGTATTCAACAACCAAGACCAACCAGCAAACCAACCATCATTGCAAGCATGGCTTCAACAGAGCGCAACAATGGAACCAGACCGAAACCGAGATGGTTATCAAGCCGCACGAGGGCTCAGGGATTTGCAAGAACCACCACACTATTCAAGGTATCAAGCAGAGCGTAAGCTAGCCAAAGACACAAGGGTCAACCGAGCTTGGAGGACCACCCATGGAACGAGTTCGAAGAGAAGAACCACCTCCAACGAGAACCGTTAGGAATTATGTCTTAGGAGCACCGTTGGGCGAGAAACCAGCCTATTATAGAAGGCCTGAGGAGGTGTATAGACTTGGATGGGACGATCCAATGATGAGGTTTGTAGACCATCGCAGAATTAGACCTTCTCAAGTGCAAAAATGGGTAAACAAGAAATACACAGGAAACATAGACCCAAGAGATCATGTAGCAGCCTTTGTACGTGTAATAAGAGCCGAAGAGGTGTTAGACTTTCCTACCCAATTTGCAGGGTTTGGACTAACCCTAGAGGATGATGCTGCAACTTGGTTTGACTCTGTGGAGCGTAGAGACTTCGAGTCAATGGAGGAAGTGTTTGACAAGTTTATTGAGGAATTCTCTCAAAGGGGAATAGCTCATAATACTGTCTCACAAATCCATAAATTCAAACAAAAAGATGGAGAATCTCTACGAAAGGCAGCCCTAAGATTAGAAAGATATGTTAAGTTCTGTCCTGTCAAAGAACTGCCAACTCAGTCCAGACTTATGTTGATATTCATCCAAGGACTGAGGAATGCAGATCTCCAGAAAGACTTACATATGAAGAGGAGCACGACGTTGAATGAGTTGACCAAGGAGGATCTGTACCTTGTGGACAATTGTGCTGTCTACAAAGAAGGGAGTTCAAGGACCTTGATGACGATTCATCTTCACAGCAAAGTGGGAGCAAGTCTTCCAAGAAAACACTGAAAGGAGAAATAGCGGTAAACCAGGAGTAGCTCGTAGATGAAGTATTAAAAAAGATCAACTTGTACGCCAAACCCCAGGCTAAACAGCCCAAGTGGTGTGCTAATGAACAAAAATGGACAAACCATGGGACCGAGGATGTTACTATAACAAGGGATATGTGAGGGAGAGACCTTACGCTCCCCAAGCTCCTGTAGCTTCCCCTCAAGTTCCACCGATGCCTAGATATCAAGCAGGCAACTTACCAGAACCTGTAGGCGTAGAAAGACCACAACCGGTGTTGGGGCAACAACCACCCCTACCAGGTTTACGACCATTTGGTATAAGATACACACCAACGGTAACTGAATCAGAAGAAAAGTCTTTGGTGCCTATGCATGCATATTATGAAGATCTCAATGGATATGCGGCAAACCCTGTCTATTATCCACTGGAAGAACCCGCGACACCAGAACCATGGAGCATAATAGGGAATCAAGGACCTCCAACTGCTGCACAGGCATCAGGAGAAGGAAGATATAGCTTAGATGAACGAACATTGTTGTTCATAGCCAATGGAGGCATGGGAAGACATAGACTGGCTTACCATCAACGAGGGGCTCAAGGAGCACCTCAACAACCCAAGGGCCCCTGTTACAAGTGTGGCGGAGAACATTGGCTGAAAGACTGTCCTCATGATGAAATCATTAGAGTCAATGCGCATTGCCCAGAATGTGGAATTACTCATTTGATTCCCGACTGCCCTAAAAACCTGAGCAAAGGAGAAAAAAACACCTTGAACCTGTTGGAAACAGTACCTTCCAGTGGAGTATCGGAAAATGAAACAATCATACCTGTTCAGGCGGTAACACGGGCCCAAGCCCAAAGAAGGACGAAAGAACCCATAATAGAAGAACCAAAAACAGATGCCCAAAGTTCAGAAACGAAAAATCAGAGAAGCACTTGGAAAGCGAGAAAGGCACGTAGGAAAGCCAGGAAAGAACGAGAGCAAATATCCCTATCTGATGAGTTGAAACATACAAAGAATAGATTGGAGCGGTTAGAAGATCTAGCTAGCTTAAGCTCACATACCACAACAGCCATAGCACCTAAGGAAATAGCAGAGCCCAAAAGTGCAGGATCAAGAGGATCTGTACTGGCAGACAAGGTAAACAAGCAGCTGGATGCACTTCTAAAAGCTTATGAAGCTCGACTTAAAAAAAACCAAACCCAGGAGCAAATGTGGATGACTTATCCATATGCGGAAATAGAAAAACAAAGGTTGGATATGTGTAAAAATATGATTGAGACGGCTCAATCATTGATGGAAGACCCGTTGGGTAAACCGAAAAATTTCCATGACGCACCAGCTTCAACCCCTATTCAACCAACATTAGAGAAACATGAAAAAACAAAGGAAAGACTCACTAATGATTATGAGTGAAGAGGAGAGCCTATCATAGTGCCAAATACCACCGATGAGGCAAGTGACAGGGTCCATCCTAAAATATTGGCAGAAATGGGAAAGGACAGTAACGGTCTAGATGATCTGTGGAAGCAAATCCGAGAGGCCAACGAGGCTAATAGGATGAATGACCACATGAATAGCACGAGAAAAGTAAAGAACGTGATCTTACCTCCTATTGAAGAATTTGAGGCAAAATCACAAATGAACTTTGAGATACATTCACAAGGGGGAGACCAAGGATCTATTAGTTTGAGGCACAGCCAACCAGACTCTTTGAGAACTTTACCCTCTTACCTAGGAGAATATGAAGCTAAGTCGGAAGTGAGAGCACTCCCATCTCAAAGACTTTCTTCTAACAAGGTGATGGATTCACAAGGATTGATTGAGCTGTTATCCACCCCGGTGGCATGCACAATCACGTTAGCAGAACTCCTAAGGTTAAGGCCAAACATGTGGACCACATTAGGAAAATGCCTAGAAAAATTTGGAGTGAAAGACCCCACCTTGAAACTACAAGAAGGAATCAGGGAGTTGGATAGGCCTAACCTAAACACTAGGCCGATACCATTGAATAAGGTTGGAGAATATTGTGAGGGAGAAGACGGAAATACAACGCTACCGGTAGAATTCCAAGGAGTAGTTTCCAAAGCTATTCTTGACAGTGGAGCGGGAGTTGCTATCGCCACCAAGGAAATCTGTAAAAAATGGGGAAAACCAGCTCTGAGGGCTACCAGGATGAAGCTGCAGTTGGAAGATGGGTTCATGGAGAAGCCTCTCGGACTCTTGGAAAAAGTAATTGTCACTTTGTGCGGGATCGAGTATGAGCATACATTTGCAATAGTCAATTTCGACAAAAAGAACAATTATGAGATAATCTTGGGATGACCATTCATGAGACAACTGAAGATGGTCCAAGATTGGGGCTATGACCACATATACCTCAGACATGGTGAGACGACAACTAAAATACACCTAAAAGATCATAGTTACAAAGATGTAAACCAAACACTTGTGGAAGAATTTGATTCGGCTACAGTAGCAGGATCAGAACTACCAGCATGGTTAGGGCAACCAAAAGAGCTATGGATGTGTGGAGCTTCACATTGTGGAAGCTTAAGAAAAAAGGAATGCGTCTTAGAAAGAGCAATTGAGGACAAAGAGTATATTCCGGAACCTTTCCCTGAAGATGCCTTGGAGCCTCTAGAATGGGAACACATACTGGCAACATTAGATGTCTGTACCATTACCGACAGTCCAACAACAAAATTTTGCGATAAGGATGGCTACGATGTGCTACCCTATTACATGGTAAGCATTGTGCCAGAGAAAGAGACGGTAGAACCTCCAGAACAAGAAGAGTTTTACAACTCCTCTGAACAATTGGAAGTAAATGATGAGGCAGATAATGAGTGTTCAGACACCTCAAGTGAGCGTGGGAATGAAGCCGAGAATATCAAGTTTTATGATTTTGCTAATCAACACCCTAGACACCAAGAACGCTATAGGAGGAAAAGAGCCGGAAGGCAAGCGAGAGAGAACCTAATGCCCAAGATAAAAGGTAAAACTCACTATTTGATGCTTGTAAAAGCAGAGGATTGTGTGAAAGATCAAATATCAGGGAAATTCTCAGAAAATAAAAAAGAACGAATACGAGAAGAAATAAAACAAGAAAGAAAAGCTAGAACCGAAACAAAATCACAAAAATCAGAAAAATCAGAAAAAGAACCAACAAAAGACCACGAGTGGACCAAAATGGAGCGTAAACAGAAATACCAAGAACTGAAAAGGTCTTTGAGAGAGATATGGACTACTGAAGAAGATAGTGATGGTAAAGGGGAGTCAGAACAGGGCAACATGAACGTACCACCACACTATAGGAAATTTACTATCTAAGATAGAAAAATCATCATGACACCACCAATCAGGGAGAGAACCAACCAATAATCTTACGATGGGCCTGAAAATGCAAAAAGAATAGACCTCGCAGAACCAAGTGAAAAGCCTCAGCCGGTCTATATAGCTAACGATTTACAGCCTGAGGAGGAAGTGCAGCTAACACAACTTCTCACGAAGTATAAGGATATGTTCGCCTTGTCCTATAAAGACCTCAAAGGAGTTGATCCATTGATATTCCAACATACAATTCCTTTAAAATCGGATGCAAAACCTAGCAAAAAACATCCTTATACATATAATGATACATTTGCCAAACGAATCAAGGAAGAGATTGATAAACTGATGGAAGCAGAGTTTATCTATGAAATAGAACATACAGATTGGGTTTCACCCATTGTGGTAGTTCCCAAGAAGAAAGGAAAACTGCGGGTGTGTGTAAACCTCAAAAAGGTGAATGCAGCAACCATAAGAGATAATTATCCCTTGCCAGTTACAGAACATGTCCTTGAGCGAGTGGCTGGGAAACGGGCTTATTCCTTTCTGGATGGGTTTTCAGGATACAACCAATTGGCAATAGCAAGGAAGGATCAACACAAAACAACATTTGCAACAGAATGGGGGATTTATGCATATCGTGTTATGCCATTTGGCTTAACAAATGCACGAGCCACTTTCCAGAGGTTAATGACTCACGCTTTCAAGGAATACCTAAGGATATTCTTAGAAATTTACATGGATGACCTGTGTGTACACTCTCTTCTGCGAGAGGAACATATTGACCATTTGCAAAAGGTCTTTGAAAAGTGCAGAACATATCGAATCTGTCTAAACCCGGAAAAGTGTGTATTTATGGTTAAGCAAGGACGAATCTGAGGACACATTGTCTCAAGAAACGGCATAACCACAGACCTAGACAAAGTCAAAGTCATAGTAGACCTGCCCAGGCCTACTAATGCGAAACAAGTGCAATCCTTCATGGGGCGCTGCGGATACTATCGAAGATTCATATACATGTATGCGGTTATCGCACAACCTCTGTATCGTTTGCTAGTCAATTTCGAATGGACCAATGAGTGTGAAAATTCATTCCAAAGGCTGAAAGAAAACCTTATATCCGCACCTGTATTAAAGGCACCAGATTGGGAAAAGATATTCCATGTGCACATAGATGCTTCAACATATGCCATTGGAAGTATTCTAGCTCAACCTGGAGACGAAACAATGGATTTTCCGGTTTGCTATGCAAGTCGACAGCTAAACAGTGCAGAAAAGAACTACACAACCACCGAGAGGGAAGGGGTAGGAATGATTTATGCTGTAAAGAAATTTCGGCATTATTTGCTTGCAAACAAATTTGTGTTCTTCACGGATCATCAAGCTCTTTTATACCTAGTAAATAAACCTTGCAATACAGGAGAATCGTACGCTGGTTTATTATATTGCTAGAATTTGACTTCACAGTGGTGGTCAAAAAGGGTAAAACCCATCTGCGAGCGGATCATCTTTCAAGAATACACAGCGGGGAAGCTCCTCAAGGGGTAGATGATGACATACCAGATGCTTATCTTTTCAACATTGAAATGGTACCCAAATGGTCTACGTATATAGTTAGCATTCTCTCCTTTGGAAGTGAGTTTGATAATACAGGATGTAAATCCAAACAGCAAACAATTCGACAAACAAAAAACTTTCAGTTGATAGCAGGACGGCTGTATCATCTTGAATCTGACTCAATCCTCTGATTATGTATAAATCTGGAAGAATTCGAGTACTACCTTGAAGAGGCACATGTCCAGGGATGTGCATTTCATTGTTCAATAGTGAAAACACACCAGAGACTGAAACAATTAGGGGTTTATTGGCCAACTATGTATGCGGATACACATTCTTATGTTAACAATTGTACAATATGTAGTGCCAAACGACCAGTGGATCACGCAACTTTGTTTCGGGCGAACATAGCACCTGCATGGAGTCAATATATCATTGACTTCCTAACCACTAGAACGTTCCCTGAGAACATTACAAGAGCACAGGAGAAAGCTATAGAGCTGGAAGCTCGTGACTTTCAGTTAATTGGAAATCAACTCTATAAGCGGGGAAAAGACAATCAACTTAGAATCTGTGCAAGTGAAAGCGAATACCTGCTGATTCTCAAACATGCACATAGCGGAGTAAGTGGAGGCCACTTTTCGGGCGATAAGACGACAAAAATTATCTTGATCGCAGGAATTTGGTGGCCTACATTGCACATGGATGTCGTTGAGTTTGTAAAGCGTTGTGATGCATGTCAACGCACCAAGATACCAATCAAAAGAGATGAGATGCCACTAAGGCCAATGATGGGGGCAAGAGCATTTGCAAAATGGGGCATTGATTTTGTGGGACCTATATCACCCCCTGCATATCACACCCATACCCAATATATCATTGTGGCTACGGACTATCTCACAAAATGGGTCGAGGCCAAAGCAACACAAAAAGCTGATGCACGCACCACAGCTCCATTTTTGTACGTTACGGGTTACCAATAGAAATTGTCAGTGACCGTGGAACACACTTCCTCAATGAAGTCATTGAATATCTACTAGAGGAATTCATGGTCATACATAGGAAATCAGCACTATACCATCCACAGGCCAATGGGCAAGCGGAGGCCACGAATAAAACACTATGCACGGTTCTCACTAAAATAGTGTCAGAGTCAAGAACCGATTGGGATCAGCAGCTACACTCAACACTATGGGCATACAGGGTAGCTTACAAAACCTCAATAGAAACAACACCATATAACATGGTGTTTGGGCTAAATGCTATACTACCCATAGAGTTTTTAATCCCAACTCTACGAGTAGCAACAAGCTTGGAATGGACAGGGCATGAACTCTCTTCAAGAATTAATGATCCTGAAAGGCTAGATGAACTCCGCTTACGAGCTGTCGCTTCGATCTATGCTAAAAAGAGAAGACAAAAGGAATTTTTTGACAAACATGTGCGTACCAAAGAGTTCAAAACAGGTGATTACGTACTTGTTTATACCTTGAAGCAACATGCCAAGAAACTAAAAAAGCGAGAGATGGGACCATTTGTGATTCATGATCCATCACAAAGTGGAGCTGTCAAGCTTGCTACATTAGCAGGTGAAGAAATGCCAAACTGGATTAGTGGGTGTCGACTGAGGAGATATCATCTACCACTCACACAGGAGATGCTCCAACAAATTCACCAAGGGAAGCAAAGAATGAAGGAAAAACAGAGAGTACGAGAGGAAGCTCAAGCCGAAGCACAAGAATGCATTGCAAAAAGATGGCTTCTGCGACAACAACAACAGAGTAAACCACCATTGATAATCAATGCCATTCGACTGATGAACTTGGAGGAGGAAACAGTAGAGCCAATAATTACAGTCAAGGTGGGCAACAATCAAGTTGAATCAACAGCCTTGCTCGATTCGGGTACTCAAGAAAATTTGATCTCTTACGGATTATACCAACATCTCCAAGTCACAGATCAACTTCATCCTACTCAACATCACACGCATTGAAAACATTAGGATGGACTATATTGCATGTACAACTACATCAATATATTTACCCACACAAATTCTATGTGGTGACAGATGAAAGCACACAACAACCAATGATGCTAGGGCAACCTTAGCAAAAAGCATACAATGTCCAGATAGACTGGAAAGAAGAGGCGGTCAAAATTCAGCATAAACATGAACAACAGGTAATAGCTTTTACTCAGAAGTACCATCATGATCAACTGCAAGCCATGCAAACACCGGCAACAAAGACAAAAGAACAAATACCATCAAAGAACAACATGAAACCTGAGACCAACAACCAGGTAAAGGCCAACCATGCTAATCACAGACAGCTGAAGTCACCGGCTACACTGCAAAAATCTAGGCTACCAAAACAAGGAAAACAAGTATGGATGCGGAAGGATAGAAAGGCCATGGCGGGAAGGAAACAATGTAACAACCGGATTCCAACAATTAGACGGTGCAACCCAAAACCAAGGTAACCAAGCAGATATGGATCCCAAAGAAAATGCTTAGCCATAACCCAAATGTCACTCACATTTGGATACCAAAGCAAAAGCCAAAGGAAATACTTACGGTACAAGAAACAATAGAAAGCAGACATCTGCAGGTCAACAAGGAGAACCGATATATGTGGATGCCGATGACAGACAAACCAGTGGCAAACAAGAAAGTGCCAAACCATCTACAAAAGTTGGCAGCACCAAACTACCAATGGAAAGCCAAGGCCATAAGGCCCATAGCTATCACATCCAGGCCATCTCTATCCTCAGATACAGATACGACTCCAACAACAGTGTCGGCAAAGCACTTTCCTCTTGCCAAAAAGACAATTAAAGAGAGAGCAGTAGAATTACAACTGCTACTTGCAAAGAAAGAAGGAAGCCTCGACGGCGAATGCCAATAAGCATCTTGCTTATTCCCAACATTAATTTTTCCATGCATTGACCGAGTATGCATAAAATAGGGCCACATTAATTGGCCAGGCATTAGCACGACTTTTTCAACCTATGCACGGCACATACTCCGAGGCGAAACCTTGTTGTCCGGGAGGACTCCGACTAGGAGGAGGGGAGGCATTCTCAATGGGAACCAATAACAGAAACAGCAAAAAAAAGGGGCATGATTTTCAACTATTTTAAGGGTTAACGTTTGATTGCGAAATTTTCTGGAGTAACCCAAGTATATATGCCCTTATACAGCATGAAGCTACAGGTATATGGGGCCAAACGCCAAATCAAGCCCCTAGGTGTGTGTATATAAGTAGAAATAGCCATTTTTAAGGCAAAATATTGGTAAAACGGAGAAATCCGGCCATAAAAAATGCATGTGAGTGTATATAATGTGTTGCGGTGATGTTTGTGATCTATTATTAATTTTGGGGATTTTTTGGGTTTGATTTGCTATTTTCCTTTTAATTTTGCTAATTTTTGGCAGAAAAACTTCAAAAATACAAAAAACAGGTGAAAAACAGTTGTAATGAAAAACAAAAAAATATGGGGATGACCAGTGACTAAAGAACAACCTATGGTACAGTAGGGGTGCAATTATGAGACTGGAGCGGAAAGCGTGTTTTAGCCAGGTTTTGACCGAAATGACAAATTTCTGGTAAACAGAGCAAATGGAGTCCAAATCAAGAAATTTTTGAGCCTAAACTGCATCTTGTAGAAAGATAGGAACACATGTCAAATTTCATGAAAAATGGTTCGGGGACTTCCATTATAAGAATTTTTCACCCCATTTTTAGCTCATTCTCACTATTGACTTTGTGGAGAGAGCTTCTGTCACCTAGAGCGGATCGACCTTCCAGTAGCTTCTACGACGCGCATGTCTACCCAACTAGCTCCAGACATGAGAGGTAGGCTCACCACCTTGAGCTTTTCGCGCATGTTAGTCATTCTGTCGCGAAAACTAGCGTAGAGGTCACATACAAAGCGAGCGGTAGAGACCTGCAAGTAGAAACAGCGGCCTAACGGCTAACCCGAAAGCAACAAGACTTCATTGGCAGCTTACCCTAATCTAGGAGACCAGTCCTGGATAGCCAAAGGCAGTGGGAAACCATCGGGAAAAACCCTAATTCCCAGAAACCCGCAAGAGGCCACCAAATGGGAAATCAGCGAAACGGCAACCAAATGCTACCAAAATTTATGGGTAGGAGCATCTCAACATGCTCGACAAGTCCATATGACCCGCACGACCAAAAAGTGACCCGAAGCGGCACTAAACCTCAGAAACGGCATCAGACACACAAAGCGTCAAAATGCAGTTGTGGCCAAACCGCAAGTCCGTTTGCCACCAAACTTCACGAGCGGCTTTCCTAGACCATCAACAACCAAGTCCTATGGTGGTAGACCACCACAAATCATCAAAGGTATGTAAATGCCACCACAGGTGCTTCTAGAGCGACAAATTGCCAAATGGAGCTCCGGTGAAGAAAAGTCAACAAAAACCATACGGTAAGGATCCCCAAGGGATTGGGAAGCTATGGAGACCAACATCGAGGAATTTCATCGCCAAAAAGCACTCCAAAAGTCAAAAAACAGCTCGCAGGCTCTGAAGTCCACACAGGGAGTTATACTCTATCCATTTGAATTTTTTATTGAAATTAGGCTAAAAAGGGACTAAGGGGGGCAAAGGGCAAGCACTAGGAGCACTAACACTGGAAAAATCATCAGGAGACATCCTACGCGTAGGATGTCTTAAGGGAATTTTTTGGCACAAAACCCAATAATTCTTGTCATGCACATGTTCTGAATGACAGTTACAAGCCGTACACCAAGTTTCATCACATTTGGATCAGATTTGACCTCATATGCATGGAAAAATGCAAAGTTAGGGCATAAAGGCACTAATGGGCCATTGACTTACCAAATCTTGTCCAAATCTCATGAAATCTGCACAACACATTCACATACACATCAGCTAACTTTCTGTGTGGTAAGGGAGTAAAAATGAGGAATAAGACATCCTACGCGTAGGATGTCTAATGGACCTTTTTGGCATGGAAGAAAAGTTGTCATTCCAGATTTGATTACCTCATTAGCAAGAGCCCATATGTCAAGTTTGAAGCCATTCTAATCTTTTTTGACCCCCAACACCTTCAAGAAACACTTTTTGAGCCCAAAAACACCTCACAGAGCCCTGCAGGCATCAAATCTTATCCAAATGCAAATCCAAGAACATGGCCATGTTCCATAGGCCAAGGAAAACCCACAGAACAAGTTTCATGCAATTCTGATGAAATAGACATCCTACGCATAGGATGTCTTAAGCTTGAATTTAGCCTTCTGTGCAAGAAATGACATCATAGGAGCCAATACCATGATGCATTGAGCCCATACACCAAGTTTCAACCCATTTGGACATCAATTGCTACCCATGATAGACAATCTACCCAAACTGTGACCTAAAGCCTAAATCAGCCCAAAAATCCACTTTTTGACATTCAAATTCAAATCCAAGCTTATAACCATGTTCCATGAGTCTTACACTACCTACATGTCAAGTATGAACCAATTCTGAAGAAAAAGACATCCTACGCGTAGGATGTCTAGATGGATTTTTTTGGCCAGATTTGCACTGTGAGCACATGCACAGCTTCACAAGTTCCTTTTAAGCTATAATTTCAATTTTCAAGTCATTTGGATAAGTAAAACTCAGTTTAGTAGCTGATATGGAAAAAACGCTAACTTTGGATTGTTGAGTGCAACAGGATCTATGGCAGCCTCGAAGTCACCGGCAAAGAAGAAGAGAATGAAAATCAAAGATTATCTGGACGAGGTGGAACCTTTTGTCATTCCAAAGGGAACACTAAAGCCCACCAGCACCTGAATACAAGAAGATCTGTTAGAGTCAAACGACCTAAAGATCTACCAGGGGGTGTTCAAAGACAATGACGGCAATGTAATAGAGCTGCCAATGCTTCCAAGAGAGCTCAATGAATTTTTCTGAAGCAAAATGGCCGGCTACTTGGAGAAAATTGACCTCCATAACTATTTCGAAGCAATACCAGCAGAAGTGGACGTCAAAAGAGTATGGGAGTTTGTAACAAGCATCAAAGAGGATGGAGTGGCCAAAGTGACAGATTTGCACCGTAGACCTGATACAGAGATCATTATCACGGAGCGGGTTGTAG
Organism: Adiantum capillus-veneris; assembly: GCF_014529385.1. Classification (NCBI taxonomy): domain Eukaryota; kingdom Viridiplantae; phylum Streptophyta; class Polypodiopsida; order Polypodiales; family Pteridaceae; genus Adiantum; species Adiantum capillus-veneris. Next base: position 53,359,782 of record NC_140957.1, read on the forward strand.
CCCATGCACTAGATCTTTCCAATCAGGGAGACAGTGTGACAAAGAGAAGGGATGAAGTCAAGGTGTACAAAGAGAAAAAGGCTAATTACACCTTCGAAGACATCGCCAACCCAATGGTGGCGATCATGAGCCAATTGTACAACTAGTACTTCCACATGTGCACGAAGAGGCCACAGAAGTACAGGATGCCGCCAGGTGCAATTGCCACAACGTTTACTTGGGCAATGACAAAAGGCACCCCAAAGATAATCAACTATGCGGCATACATACATGATAGCTTGGTAAAAATGGGAAACAAAAAGCCAACCTACATAATGCCAGGAGAAATGATAACCAAGGTAATTTATGCAGCACTACATGCCAAGGGAAGGTGGCCTGACCCCCCATCTCAGAATGACTGGCTAAGGGTAAAGGAAGACAAAGAAGAAGAGCCACAACTAGCACCAAGGGTGGCTACAAGGTTGAAGAGACAACTAGAGCCAGTGGCAGAGGAGCAACCTGAGCAGAAGAAAGGAGAAAAGGAATCTGCTCAAGTGCCGGCCAAAGAGACAAGATCACAAAAAGTGGATAGACTCGAGAGGCTGATGGAGAGTTTCCGAGCAGAAAGAGCTCTAAAGGGTGATTTAAAAGAATTATGGAAGCCATCTCTCGAGTCTATGTCAGGATTCTCCAGAAGAGTGCAGAGGGACCGCTTCGAAGACTATATCAAGAATTTCAATATTCTTGATGCTGCAGCGGAAAACATTCCCCATGTCTCTTTCACCGAGGAAGAAGTGGAGCAGATAAGGCAGACATTGCTAGATGAACAAGAAAACCAAGAAAGGGAAAGAAAAACAAAAGCAGATAGAGAATTTAAGGGCAAACCTGTAGCTTTATCAGATAGCCCTAAACCCAGCCCATAGCCATCACCACCACCATCACCACCTCCTAGCAGCCCTCCACCAGAAGATAGGGAGGCTGGGGACAATCAAGAAGAACACCAGGCTGAGCAGCAAGAGCAAAGGCCAGAACCTGAGCCCAAAGAAGAGACCAAGCTTGCGTCTGAACAAAAAGAGATCAAGGAGGCATATTATGCATTTTTGGACCTGCTAGCTGTAGGTTATACAAGGGAAGAAGCCGCCACAGTCGCATTCGACTTGGCGAGAACAAAGCATAAAGAACAGATGCCAGGCATTCGGCTAGTCGAGCTAAAGGAAATTGCTACCGACACGGTAGACCTGCACCCGCCCTCGAATGATTGGGACGTGGTGATGACAATGCTAGCTTGAATAAGAGAACAATCGGTGGCATCAGACGAAGAATTAATAACTATAAAGGCCACCGAAGAAAAAACTAAGATGGAAAGAGATATTCTGCGGCACAAAGCCAAGGACAAAAAGAAAGAGAAGCTAACCTCCAGGCCAGCTTGGCCACGGCTCTACAAAACTGCCAAGCAAAGGAAGAAGCAAATGTGGTAGCAGCAAAAAGATTGCAAGCAGCTGAAGAAGAGTGTCTGCAACTCAGCAAGTCATTGCGAGATGCCGAAAAAGAACGGGATAATCTGACACTCCAACTAGCAAAGGAAACTAAAGAAGTAGAGGCCATGAGAATGCAAAGGAAAAGGCAGAGATAGAACAAGAAGCAATCCTGGATGAAGTCCTTGAGCTCAAGGACCAATTAAAAGTTAAAGATCAAACCATCCAGAGGTTGCGAGCATCACCTGCGAGAGTTAGAGCTACAAGCTCGACTCAAATCATTTCCGAGAGTCAAATATATGAGGAGCAGATGCAAGAACTCCAGAAGGAGTTGGCTCTCGAGAAGAAGCAGAGGTTGATGATGGCTTAAGGTTCTATCGCAATGCAAACCAGACTGGAGGACAGCCGAAAATACCTACAAGAAGAATTGGAGAGCATAAAGATAAAGCTCGAGGAGGCCGAAAAGGTAAATGCTGAACTTAATGACCTCCTCGTGACTATGGGTGGAGAAGCTGAAGCGAAAAAGCAGACACTCCTCAAGCAAATAGAGGAATTGAAAGGCCGGCAACAAGCATAAGCATAGAGCTCAGGGCCAGCTGCCAATGAGGGCATCGACCTCGACAATGTGGCAGATCCTGTGGACACACCCATGCCAGAGGAAAGCATAGCAGGCTCCTCTCAAGAGCTCCAGGATCTAACACAAGAAGAGGAGGAAAAATTGCGTAAAGCAATAGAGGCAGAGCTCAGAGAAAGCACAAAGGAAGCCTTGGAATGGGAACAGAGGGTTTTCAAATCTATGACAATTCAAAAAATCGACGCCAGCAATCTCAGGCGTGAATGGCTTCAACCCTCTCTCCCATATCCATTGCTGAAGTATGAGGCAGCAACAATAAACAGGCGAATCAGTGAAGAGCCAACGGTCCCTCTCTACAACGCAGACACCTCAAGGCCAGAAGGAGTAAAGTTAATAGTGGATTCTTAGCCAAAGTGGAGGAAGGCTTGGCTTACCAAGTACCCGCAATACCTAATACACTTGGTAGAGGCACCAAAACACATCAGAGATAACCTCAGCTTCTATCCTCTACCAAGGGTTAGGACGTGGAAAGCACAAGAAATCTTACAAAGAAGCCAACCCACTTGGCTGAACTACCCAAAGCTGCCAGGCGTGAAGGCAGGTGAGAGAATAAGTGTACAATACATGGTGAAAACCCTAACGGGCGCCATAAATTTGTTCACTGGCTCACCTGACCTTACATGCATTATGATGAGAAAGATCTGCAGAACCATCCTAGCAGTGTTTGAGACCTTCGAACCAGGACAGGTGACTGACAACATATTCTTCTTCCAGGACACATACAGATGTGCTTATGATATGTCAGGTCAGCCTTCCAAGGAGGTGATACATGCGTTGTATCAAAGAATTATGTTTCTCCCATCCTATCACCTCCAGGCATTTGAAGAAGCATTCTACACGGGGTTCTTCACCATGCATACAGATATCTTCGGCCCAACAATGCTAAATCTACATGCACGGTACGAATCACTACTAAAGATGCGGGAGACTCTAAGATGAAGCAAAGGTTCAAGGCCATGACGGGGACGACATGAACAAGGAGGGGGGGGATGTTAGAAGCTGGACACACCCCACAACATCTAACTACTCGGCGGACTATTATTTTCTGTAATTATTCATTCGTTAAAGAAAACCCGATTTTTCACCTTGTAAATATTAGAACTTACAAAAGTTTCCAGTTTGTATCCCAGTTTTGATAGTTAGATGGAGTAGATGGTTGATTGTGGAACTTTAGGGCTTGAGAAATTGTAAGGCATATATACCACTTTTTGACCTTAATGAAAAACTTCTTGTCATTTTAAACAAGTTTTAAGTCTGTGAGTGAACGTGCTGTGTACGTGAGAGAGAGTGTGAGCTTCGTCTTGATGCTACGTGTGCTACGGTGGTCAGAATCGAGTGCGGAGAAGTGCAGCGTGTTGCCCCCAACTAGAGCTATAAGCCAACTAGAAGGTCCGGCTTTGGGAGCTCCTTCTAGGAGCTTCATTGGTTGTTTGGGTGAGCATATGTTATCTGATTTTGCATTGCAGCATATCCACGCGTTCACATTGAGTAGAGCTACACATTAGGCACTTCAGATTTTGGAAACGAAGACCTGCAGATTTCAGCCAGACATCCTACATGTTTCTGCACCGGGTGTTTTGGGTCGTGATTTTGGTTCATAGACCTTAGGGAGAGCGGCCTATAGGTATTAGTAGGGTCTCTTTCAAGTTCTATGGTGTTTCGAAAGTGTTTGATGGGTGTTCGGCTCTAGCAAGCGTTGTAGGAAGAATCCTCTTTTGCAATTTTGAAGATTGTGACTTAGACAAGTGGTAGGGATCTCTGTAGAAATTACTTAGGAGTCGGTCGAGTGTAGGTTGACACCTTATGCTTGCTTCCACGCGCCTGCGGGTCGAGCTTCGTCCTTAGCTGACATTACTTGTTAGGTGAGTTCTCGCTGTGCTGACATCTGTCGCGGCGTACCCGTCCAACACTTAGCAAGATTTTGTGCCTTCTCACCTTATTTGAGATAGAGATGCGCGTACCACTACGAATGGAAACATGAAGACATTAAAGTCAAGGAAAGTATTGACTCATGTATAAAACTAAAGTTTTGAAGTAATCAACATTAGTGGCTCTTTCCAAGGCACTCCCAAAAATTATTTTCAAGAAAGATATGAACAATGTTTTTTCCACCTTAGAAAGCCTTACTTGTCTCTACGTACAACTTGAGTATAACGCATCATATATTGCTAAGTGTATGCTCCTCGAACAATCAAACACGATGCACGTGCACGCGCGCGCGCGCACACACACACACACACACACACACACACACAAATAGACTTGTAAAAATCAACTCCTAAATCATAAATCAAATGATGATTCTAAAGGCTTGAGTGGCTTCAAAAGGGGGGTAAAACCTTACGTTGTTGAATGAAAAAACTTACAGCGGTGCGAGTATATTGAAGCAACAACTGAACCCAAAAATGCATGAGTGCATGAGTGGACAAAAACACACATATTGTATGCTCTTAGCACAAGCTCTCATAGCCAAATTGTGATACCCCTTGATGAGATTGAAGAGCACACAAACAAGCAAATAGCATAATATGTGGCGAGATGGTACTCACACAACAAATTTGCACGGTGAGTATGTTTATTATGTGATGGATAATAAATAAGTTGTACACACATGCAACCATGCAGCAGTGTGGCTGGGCACATTGGCCTTTCACCCAACACTTGACTCCTCATAAAATAGCATTATTGGCACCAAGGCTTGGCTTCCTTGTAGTTCAATTGGCTGTATATATCCACCAACAACTTGGTCATCATTTGGAAGTGAAGATTGATGTCCTGAGACTAAGTGAGGTTTCTCTCCACCTTGTGAATCAAGATTTTGCCTCCCAAAATGTTTGTGTGGTGGTGGTTGAATATGTTTAGGAGATGGCACATAAGGTCTCTCCCCAACGTAATTTAAATCATGTCCAAGAGATTGATTCATAGGAGGTGGCACATAAGATCTCTCTCTAACGTAGATTCAACTATTATCTCCACCACACATACATCAAAATTTCTCTCTCTCGATAGTATCTAGGTGGTGGTAGTTGATTCATAGGAGGTGGCCCATAAGGTCTCTCCCTAACATAAATTCAACTCGGTTAAAGCCTTCTTCCCAAGCCCTGAACCCCCCAACATGGAGAAAGAACTTCTGTGGGTAAGAGGTAGATGAGGGTGAAAAGAAGTATTTCTTAAGCAAGGAGTAGTATTTTGTATATGCTTACTCCATGGGAAATATTTAAACATACTAGAATAATAAGAAGAAGGAATAATATCTTTTATGCATTCACTTGCTTGGATTTGCATCCAAATCCAAGAGCTTGAGCATAGAAACTTACACTTGTGCTCTCGTGTGTCAGAGAGAGAGAGAGAGAGAGAGAGAGAGAGAGAGAGAGAGAGAGAGAGAGAGAGAGCTTTTGCTTTGCCACATTGAGAACTTTGAAAGTGAGAGAAAGAGCATGAAAAATTTCCTATAAGTCCCCCTCTTGTGTTCTCTTGCTCACTTGCCAACAATCTCAAAGTAGAATGCTCACCACTTGGACTATTGAAAATTGAACACTTTATAATGCAACTAGGTACATATATACAAACACATGTACTCTTACTTCCTTGCTAATCTTGAACCAACTTTTCCACTCTTTCTTTTGACTTGACTTTAGCAAGAGTATACTCACATACACTTGCTAACTTGACATAAAGCAAGTGCAAGCTAGTTGGGACATGTGGCCTTGTAAGGTATGAGCTTTGTCCTAAACTCAATGAGAGAAGAGGTGAAATTATACCACATGTAATGGTGCAAAGCTATAGAGCTACTTAAATATCCTTTCATGAATAAACAAATCCATTCCAAGTATGCATTACATGTCTCTTGTTTATGGTGAGCTTGTGATGGGTTAGCAAACTACTCAAGGTGGGTATGAGTCCAAGTTCATCTATCTTGGGGCCTAGTTCGCTTGGCTAACAATCTAGCCTACACACACTCACTTGTCTTCATTATGTTTGTCTTCCATCCACCCTAGCTAGCACAATCTCGTTCTTATCAAGTGGTATCAGAGCCATGGTATGCTAGTTAGGATTGTTGTTATGCTTTTGTGTGTTGGTGATTAGCATCTTCATTAGAGTAACTAGTATTTCTTAATTATTATTAGGGTACATTGAATTGTAAATAACTAGTTGCATCTCTCACTAACTAAGCCCTAATCTAGCTATGTGTGGGCATTTCCTTGGCACACCAGGCCACTACCCTCCATGCCTAGGTAGGATTGGTTAGGGAAAGGATTAGTATTCAATTTTGTGTTTGTATTTAGATTGTTTTATGCTGATTTTTATAAAGCTTGCACATTTAATTAGTCTTTCCCTTCTTGAATTCATCAAGCATTAGTCTTATCATCCTGAATCTCTCCATAGAGCCCTCAATTGCCCCATGCCGATACCATATGCCCATTCAATTTAATTTCCAATTATAGGTGTGTGAGAGCTTTGTGTGTGTGTGTGTGTGTGTACGCTCTACTAGACCCGGCATATAAATTAAATCATCGAAAACCTTGACATCTAATGGCCTAGCCTTGTTGGCTAGCCCAATATAGCTCACCTAAATCAGCTACACTGAGGTCATGGACTCAAAATGCTTCATCCCGGAATAGGGGAGCTTGGGCGTGTTGGAGCTATATATGGCTCACTCTACTCAACTTGGTCTCACCTATATTTGTATCTTGTCCTCAATATGGATCAGTCTTTGGGAGCGTATATGGTGTGTCTCTTGTCTCGTCTCTCTCTCTCTACATCTCAACATGGTATCAGAGCAGTAACGATCACGCGCCGATTCAATTCATGGTGACAAAACAGTATGTGTATGTGATTCGCATGTAAGATTCAAAATTGCTACAAATTTTATTTTTGAGCGTTGATTCTTGTTAACTGTGGTTGTTTTGTGTTAAGAAGAATATGATTAGTGTTTTGTGTGGCGTTTATTGCTAATCAATCTAATTGTTGATTACATTTTCTTGTTGATGACACCCTGAACTTCATCTCAATTTTTGGGGGTGTTCTGCTCAAAATTTGGAGAAACGGGAAAAGTGCAATGGCACGTCAATATGATGAAGAACACAATATTACCACGAAACAACCATGTTTATCTAGAGACTCTTCTTCTTCTTCTTGTGAATATTGTGGACGATTTGATCATCCCACTCATATGTGCTATAAGCGTCGATTTGACACAGATCGGAATAGAGCATATGCTACTGAACATCGAAACAACATTGTACCAGAAGCAAGCTGTGTCCTATGTTTAGTTTCTCTAGACAGAATACTTCATGTACGTGATGGATCACTTTGTATTGTCGATTCTGGTGCTACAGGAAATATGACATATCAGTCTAAGTGGCTCCATAACTATCATCCACTACCAGTTCAACTTGTTGTTTATCTTGCTGATGATACTACTTGTCAAGTAAAGGGTGTTGGAGACTTATATCTTGGTACGTTATCTTCTTCCACTCGAATTTGCGAGGAGTATTACATGTACCAGATCTTCAACGTAATCTTCTTTCAGTTGCTAGACTTGTTGATCTTGGTATGTTTGTTGGATTTGATCATACCAAATGCCAAATTGAGAAAGATGGATAGACTATAGCCACTGCTCCTCGAAACGGTAATTTGTTTGAACTCTCTCTCTCAAAGATGCTGTAGCAAATGTTGTCACTGCTCCAGGTGATCATAATTGCAAAGTATGGCATCACCGTTTTGTTCATGCTGATTTCTCAAAACTCCTTGATCTCCAACGTCGTGATCTTGTTCATGGCATGGATCTTAAAGCCCATCCCCATATGGGAATTTGTGAATTTTGTGCTCTTGGAAAACACAATCGAAAACCCTTTCCTCTTTCAAATACATCTCATTCTCATGACATATTGGATCTTGTTTATACTGATATATGTGGACCTCTACCATCTTCGAGATCACAATATCGCTACTTCATTACTTTCATTGATGATTTCTCAAGGTATACGACTGTATTTCTACTTAGACAAAAATATGAAGCCTTATCTGTTTTCAAACAATTCCACAAGGCTGCGGAACTTCAAACTGGTCGTCGCCTTAAGAAGCTTCGTAGTGACAATGGAGGCGAATATGTTTCTCGAGAGTTTGTGAGTTACTGTGCTGACAGTGGAATTCATCATGAACACACTATTCCATATTCGCCTCAACAGAACGGCGTTGCTGAACGAAAGAATCACACTATTCTCAATGCTGTAAGATGTATGCTGATTCATTCTGGCTTATCTCGTGTTTTCTGGGCTGAAGCTACTTTGATAGAAGTATTTATTCAGAATCATCTTCCTACTACTGCACCCTCTGGTAAGATACCCATCACAACATGGACAGGTGACATTCCTTCTGTATCTCATTTTCGAACCTTTGGATGTATTGCTTATATTCATGTTCCCAAAGAAACACGAACAAAGCTTGATGCTCCTGGTCTTAAAGTTATTTTTATTGGATATTCTAACACTTCCAAAGGCTACAAATTCTATGACCCTTCCTCCCAGAAAGTAATTGTGAATCGTGATGCTAATTTTAACGAACAGCTTATGGGAGGCTCATGGTCCATGGATGATTCTGATGATACTAAATCATTGCTTTAAGCTTTTCCATTTCTTTCAGAAGATGAAACTCTTCCTATAGAGCAAATTTCCTCTTCACAACCATCCATTCCGAATGTTGCCAATGATGATATTGATATTTTTGTTGATCTGCGTATTGATTTTGAACATGGCTCATGTCATGTTTATGATGACGATTTGCTGATAATGCTTTTTCTACTTCTGAAGATCCTGTTACTTATGATGAAGCTATCTCTTCACCACAAAAGGATCAATGGCAAGAGGCTATGGAAGCAGAGTACGATTTCCTTATCTCTAAAGGTACATGGATACTAGTTGAATTACCTCCTGGTTGTATAGCTATTAAATGTAAGTGGGTGTATAAGACAAAAGTAAAAGCAGATAGATCTTTTGACAAGTTCAAGGCGCGTTTAGTTGCAAAAGGTTACTCCCAAGTAGCTGTGTTGATTATCAAGAGACTTTTTCACCAGTTGTTCGCATTACAAGTGTTCGAGTTTTATTGGCATTTGCTGTTCAATTTGATTTAGAAGCTCATCAAATGGATGTGCGAACTGCTTTTCTTAAGGGTGACTTGGAAGAGGAAATTTATATGGAACAACCAGAAGGGTTTGTTATTCCAGGTAAAGAAGACCTTGTTGCTCAACTCCATAAGGCACTATATGGTCTCAAACAAGCTTCGCGAGCCTGGTATACAAAATTTGATCTTTTTCTCACCTCTAAAGGATTCATCTCTTGCTCTTCAGACCCCAACTTATACATAAAATGCCAAGGTAGCAGTTTTGTGATTCTTGCTCTTTATGTGGATGATACCATCCTTGTTTCCAATGATTTGGGATTTCCTCAGCAAGTGAAAAAGTTATTGTCTTCTGCATTTGATATGGTGGATCTTGGAGAGATTCACTCGTGTCTTGGCATTCAAATCCAACGGAACCATACAAAAAGTATTTTATTCCTTCGATAGTCAAAGTTTATTGCAGATACTATTCAAAAATTTGGTATGGAATTTGCACATTCAGCCAACACACCTTGTCTTGCAAGCTCTACGAAGAACACTTCTGACAATGGCGGTCAACTTGTCTCAAATCAACCTTATGCTAAATTGATTGGATGTCTTTAGTTTGTTGGCATGAACACTTGTCCTGATATTCTGTTTGCTGCTAATTATCTTGGACAACATCTTGCATGTCCTTATCTTAAGCATTGGTCTGCTGCAAAGCATGTATTGAAATACTTGAAAGGCACTACAGATTTTGGTTTAGTCTATCGACAACAACTCACATCGGATTCTATGCAATCTCTTTCTCTTTTGGGTTACACAGATTCAGACTAGGCAAGCTCACATTTATCTATGCGATCTACTAGTGGAAATTGCTTCTTTATAAATGGTTGTCTTGTTTCTTGGACCAGCAAGAAACAACGTTGTGTTGCAGTTTCTACGACTGAGTCAGAATATGGTGCGGCATCACTTGCAGCTCATGAGTTGATTTGGCTTCGACAAATACTGGTTGATATTGGTCACTCTCCTCTTTCTAGCACACCCTTGCAGTGTGACAACCAAAGTGCTATTAGTCTTGCAAAAGACTATGTTCAACATAATAAGTCAAATCAGATTGTTGTCCATTATCATTATGTCAGGTATGAAGTACGCAAAGGAACCATTATGGTTGAACACTGTCCAAGTGACTAGATGATTGCAGACATTTTGACCAAAGGCCTCAACGAATCACGTTTCATCCTCTTGCGCTCAGAGCTTGGAGTTGCTTCGGCCTCACTCTTTCTAGATTAGCTTCTTTGCTATTGTAATAGCTTTGTACATATGACATTGTAATCTTTTAGGTACCATGCACTATGCACACTCCACATTTGCACATTGTGATCTCTAAGTCACTTGAATGTTTGTACATAGATGCACAATTCACTTTCACATCATCATCTCGCTGGTTCATATTTTCATATTGTATAGGGGCTTGGGTTTTTCCCTTGAACTCCCCAAGGGTTTTTTCATCCAAAGCTAGAGACCTTTTTTTGAGTGGAGGTGTTGGAGCTATATATGGCTCACTCTACTCAACTTGGTCTCACCTATATATTTGTATCTTGTCCTCAATATGGATCAGTCTTTGGGAGCGTATATGGTGTGTCTCTTGTCTCGTCTCTCTCTCTCTTTCTCTCTACATCTCAACAGGATAGACACATCTATTGAGCCTTTTGCATCCATAGGGGACTGCTCCCATGTGGTTAGTTTGCTTTTTGGTGGATTTCTAGACCTCATAAAAGGCGGCTTATGCCTTTTGGAGGATCTAATACTAGCGCCCATTCCTATGCACACATGGACTATCATCTGGCTTACTAGGGCTGTCTTCCCATGCGGATCTCCAAAGCCCCTTTAAGAACTTGCTCCCATTAATCTGCAACCAAGCACTTTAAAAGGGGCTCCAAGGCCATTCCAATCCAAATCTCAAAGCTTCAAAGAGGAAGACCAATGCTTCCATAGCATCAAACTTCAAGGATTTTTTCAAGCATCAATTGAGATCCTTCAAGCATCAAAAGCAAAGGGAGTTCTACAAAGCTTTTCACTCCAAGGCAACCAAAAAATTCCAAGGGCTTCAACAAGAAAATCCTCCAAAGAATTCAAATAATTTCAAAACCTCAAAGACAAGCATCCAATAAAACAACCAAAGGTGACTATTGTGAAGAGAGGCTTCACCCCGGTGAAGAGGAACTTCACAACGTTCAAAGGTTTTCTCTCAAGCTTCAAGAGCAAATGAATCAACAAAATTCAAGAATCAAAGCAACAATCAAGTTCTCAAGCCTCTCAAGGAAACATCATTGAGGGAAGGGGAGACATTAGTTTTTTGCATAAGCTTTTTCGTAGGATCTTTTAGAAAATTGTTGCCTGACATTATGATACATGGAATAAATCTGCACAATAAAAGAGGAAAGAAGCATCTCTTTGAGGGAAGAGTATGGAGAAAAAGACCATGAAGCAATTAAAGACAAAGAAGAAGAAGAAGACAAAGGTGAGAACAACCTTGTCTACTATGATGACATACAATGAAGATTGAAGCCGAAGCTTCTCACTTTCAAGGGGAGGACTTATTTTGTCATCCTTAGTGGATCTGTATTGACACCCTTTGTGGATACCATGTGTCATCCTTAGTGGACATAGAATCTTCAATGTGTTGTTCTAGTCCAAACCTCAAGGGGAGGATTGTAAGATATGAGCTTTTTCCTAGAGTCAATAGAGTATGAGTCATTGAGAGAAGAGGTGGAATTATCCCACATGTCATGATACAAAGATGTAGAGCTACTTAAAGCTTGTTTCATGAATAAACAGATCCATTCCAAATTTTCATTACATGTCTCTTGTTTATGGTGAGCTTGTGATGGGTTAGCAAACTACTCAAGATCGTGTTTATGAGTCCAAGTTTATCTATCTTGGAACCTAATTTGCTTGACTAACAATCTATCCTACACACACTCACTTGTGTTCATTATGTTTGTCTTAGATTCACCCTAGCTAGCACTATCCCATTCTCATCAGGCCTAGCCAAACTTGGTAAAGAAGAATTAGGGTCAACTTACCAAATATGGTGGGATTGATTTAACCTTAGGATTCTAAGTTTCTCTAGCATTAATTAAAAACCATAAACTTATCTTGAAATTTACTAGCTTGTGTGCACTATCCTTTGGAGGCTTTATGCAGCTGACCTGAGCTAGAACCTGTCTGCTAGTTTAGAACCTACTAAATTAAGATAGACTCTGGTAAAGTTTATACTTACCATTGGCTTTGGAAACTTTGGCTGCTTTGGAAAACCTTAGCATAGTGCTTTGGAGGTATGACTAAGCTAGTCTCAGAACTTGCTAGATTTAGGCTTATACATTATGACATTTTTTTACAAGTTTAAATTTACTCTAAGGCTTCCAAAAATTTATACTTAGACTCTAATGAGTAGATTTAATTACTTTATATTTACACGAGTAGTTTTTATTTTTAGACTCTTATAATTACTCTAATTAATCTCCTTTTTTCTATACCTTTGATCACGGTTTCTCATGATAGCTTTATCCTCCCTTGGTATGTACCTTTGACTTAAATAACTAAATAGCAATTAGACCTTTCTCTTTTATAGACTTATCTCCTATGCCCCCAAGCCTTTGAATGAGCTAGTCTATAAGCACTTCCGTTCCTTTGGGTAGAGGATCCCTTTTAACCCATCAACATGCTTCCATAGTGGTGACTAACTGACTTTGGTGCTTGAAAGACTTAGCTATCGGAAGCACGTCTTACTTAGCCCTTACATCTTCCAAAGTAGATTGGCAAGGTCTAGTTACTAGGTTTCCGCAAGCATGCATTCATTGTATGCATACACCTAAATAACTTATGAGCATTGAAAAAAAATCTTAGAGCCAAAAAAAGATAAAATATTAGAGATAAAAAAACATAGATTCTTTCACCATCCACCTCCAACTTGCATCCAATAACCATACACATAACACACAAAGAGCTTCTCCCGTAGAAGCAAAAGCCCATATGCTTACAACATCAAACATATATCTTTTCCCTTTGTCATACACATAATTTTGAATTCAATCTAATCCAAAATTTTCATGCTTAAATTCATACAAATCTCAAACCTATCCATCAAAGATTCTACATTCCCAACCATAACTCAACCATAATTTTCAAGTGAAGACATTCAAGAAATATTTGCCTACCAAACCATAAAAGAGAACTTTTTATTTTCCCTTACACTTGAAACTATGAGGCATGCTATCATGCAACTTGGTAATCATATCAAAGCCACTAAATCAAATCATATGACCATTAATTTCATCAAGCTTTCCAAAGAAAAGAACCTCTTTCATTATCCTTCAGAACTCCTCTAAAATTATCTCTTGCTTGACATTAGAGCTTGCAACAACTAGTAGCTCACCAAACAAGAAACTTATAAACATATTGTCATCAAAGATCATAACATCATGCATAAATGTGGGTTGAGAAGTAACATTAAAATCATCTAAACCAATATTTTCAACCTCATATGGGACTCCATAGAACCTTGTGAAACACAACCTTCCACATAATGGACAACCAGAGGCATATCATCAAACAAGCCATTAGTGGAAGCATCATCTTTGGACATCATAGTCCCATGCATAACCATAGGATCCATGTCAACCTTAGAGGAATGAAAATAAGCAACTTTAAGGTCACCACAAGATTCCATAAGGTCATTTTTAGTGCAACTATCTTTGACATGATTTGCATCCATAGACATCTCATCAAATAGCCCATACATTGCAACAAATTCTCCATCCATTGCTACATCAAGGTCATGAGAGTCTTCTTACCCATTAGGATCATCAAACGTAGCACTCTTATACTCAAGAGAAGAGTCCAAAGAATTCACATCTTGATCTTCAATTGTAGCATATGCTTCCAAAACTTCTACTGCATTGTCATCAAACAACCCACATGTAGACACATAGTCCTCCTCCATCTCAATGTCATTCATAAAAAAGGTCTTCAAATTTGTATTTGAGTCATCAAAATCATCACTTTTATCACCAAGAGATATATCCATGAGAGTATTTGTATCATCCAAATCCATAAGACAAGTACCCATCTCATCTATAGGTTCATCTTCCACAGAATCACATGATGATTTATTTGCACACTTGATTTCATGGTCACAAAGACTTACCTCAAGCTTCCACAATGCATAATCTTCCATATACTTATTCAATTTAACTTCTTCATAGCGAGAATTCACATTCATAATTTGCATAACCTCCTCCCCTTTCATGTGCTATCAAACACAATGTCTTCCTTATCCCACTGTTGTGGGAGAAAATCACACAACCCATCAAGTGCATGCAACACAACCTAGATCAACATAATGTCAATCGAGCACACTGATGACGGTGCACAGAGGCAATCTCTTAGCTTGTCAGGTTGATACCATCCCACACATACAACACTCTGTAAGGAAAACTAAACCACAATCTAGAATCTCACTACTCTCAACTACACCACCCAACCCGGATACACACAAACTCACCAAACCATACCAGAATCGTATGAAACTCAAGGAACACCATCCCCTCACAAGGATACACCTGTCCCAAGCCTCTACACTCAAAATCCTAACTCTAAACCCATCTGCAAAAAATGCGTGTGAAGACAGATTCATATTTTGAAAGTGCCCAAAATTGAAATCTATAAGTACCTATGTGTAGCTTATGTCACCATGATTCTAATGACTACTTGCAAGAAAAGAATAGACATTGTTTGATATACTTACAACCACAAATTGCTTGCAGATGTGTGAGCAGGTTTGCTCCGTTCCACAAGGAATGCTTGGCATTGTCACATAGCTCTCATCGAGCCTACCACAATGGTGCAGCCGGAAGATCTCCAATGTGCTGAAAAAGTGGGGAGTAGCGCCAGGATGAATCTCACGCTCTATCTCTTTCTCTCTCACATACATTCGACGGCAACATAGAACTTGATTATGATAAAAGTTCTCTTTACAAAATGACTAGGTACGTTATATACTAAGGCCACCATAACCTAAAATGGAATTGAAAGGGTAAAATGGATTTGTATGTACAATTTGGAAGTGCCATTGCACCTCGTCTTCTGCAACTAGACCAACTATTCATTACCAATGATGTTTTTAACCATAATCTGCAGCATTTCATAACTCTCAAAAAATAAGGCTTTTTTGAGTTATGTCGCGTTGTTGACCCACGGGTCAACACTCCCCCCCTCCGAATTCATGTTGTCCTTGACATGACCTGGTTGTCGATGTCGGTGCGTTCTTTCTTGTCATTTTTTTAATGTAAAGAAAGTATAGGCTGTAGCCTTTGCACGAGCTCGTCCTTTTTGTCCAATCCGATGTATATAGTCTTCACATGATTCAGGAAAATCATAATTGATGACGAGCATCTGCCAATTTTGTCGTTCTCATTTTCAAAAAACACTTCTACAATCTATAGAATTGAATGATTGGCTTTCAGATCTTGTGAACCAATGATAAGTTTGTAAGGATTCTATAGAAGTTTTCTAGGTAAATCTTCAACTTCTGTAGCCCAAGTTGCACTCCAATGCAAAGTCTGTCTGCTGTCAAGCCAAATCTGGGAGATACTTTTTTCTACCTTGAGGTTCAAAACCCATGAATAGCATTCGATCCACCTCATCAAGGACAAGATATGTAACCCTGTGAAGGTCGGTTTTGTCTACCATTTGTGTGTGCTCCTCTTCGTTGGTGACTCCTTTGTTCTTGCATTAAGGTCATCAAAGTTGCATCTTCCATTGTTAGCTTTTATGTGCTGTAAATCATTATATTGCTTCTACTTGATACATGACTTAATTAAAGCCCAACAAACCCGACTTAATTTCCCAAGTTAGTAACTTGCTTCAAAAGGGATTTATCCGACATCATTTATCATCAATGAGCTATCATTGTCCATTTGTCTCGAAAACTCATATACATGATGTATAGGGTATGTAGATGGATGTCATGGCCTTAGATTTGAAAAAATTGTAGTTTTGGCTAGGGGTTAGACTTTTATAAAAAGAAAGAAATAAATAAAAACCCTTAGCTTGTGTTCTCTATTCATAGCCTTTTGACAAAGTTTGACTTGTATTTGGCACTTTTTTGGATGTCAGTCTCGAGAATGATTTATGGGTATCTCTGGCACCTTACGGCTACTAATTACATGTAGAACTAATGATGATGACCAAAATTTGGCTCATTGGTTGCTCTTGCAATCATCTATCACAATACATGAATGAACAATCATCTCTGCCCCTTTGGTTCTTGTCAGTATTGTTAGTCCCTTTTGTTTGTTAGGCTTCATTAAGTCACATACGAGACAAAAGATTTACAATATAAAGATCTATTTTCTGTATACGGCCGTGTAGTCGCATGAAATATCTGATGGGCAACTTTACACTTGATGGGTGCTTTTGTTTAGTCGCATCGCCAACTTTATTTGTCCTTGTAGGCTTCCCTTTGACATTATAGCCTTGTGTATATGGATTTTGAGACATAGGTCGTGAAGTGTCGTCATTTTTGTGGGCCTTCTTCTCTTTGTATTGCTCAAAATCTCTTCAGTCTTTTCTTCATCTGGATTATGGATTTTTTCCTTCCCTTTTTTTTTGAAAATCTCAAAAATAACAAAATAAAACCAAAAATCAACTCAACACAAAGTAAAATCTTTCTAATAGAATTATAAACGCTATGTACAGTGTACAATGTCCTTAGGGGTTCATATATGGATTTTGTCCCCATACTCCTCTTGTAGCTCTACTATGAGGGCTTATACTCTAAATTTTGTCAAAAAATCATCGCAATCAAATGCAAAAATTCAATATAACTCACAAAAAATTTTCCCCTAATATTCATGTATTAGGTCCACATTTAGAATGATTCCTCCCCTCCTATTTGGAGTCTTCCTTGGCGATAGGGTATCACCAAGGGTATGTGTTGTGCTTGGGAAATCAAAAATTGTGCCTATGCAGGGCTTGTAATGTAGCTCTATTATGCAATGCATGGAAAAATTTATGCTATGTAAAATGTGGGTATAACCAATTTGCTTATTGGCATTTGCTGGCAATGCTTCCTATTATAAGCAATGTGATGATCTTTGAAGCTCATGTGCAATTTTGCTTGATTGAAGGTTGTAGAGCTTTTTTGAAGGCTTACTTATCTGTTTGATGCTTCTTTGGGATCTATTTTA
Source organism: Adiantum capillus-veneris (assembly GCF_014529385.1). Classification (NCBI taxonomy): domain Eukaryota; kingdom Viridiplantae; phylum Streptophyta; class Polypodiopsida; order Polypodiales; family Pteridaceae; genus Adiantum; species Adiantum capillus-veneris. The sequence continues at coordinate 53,377,223 of NC_140957.1, forward strand.
GCCTTTGGTTGGTTGTCGTATTTGGCATTGTTCCTCGGAGTGGTTTATCTTCTAATTGTACTGTAATTGTAGGAGGAATTGAAAGAATTCAAGCGGCGATACAGTAACATTTAACCGTTTTGGAATCCAAATAAATTCATGATCTCTTTGTGATTGAATCAACTTCTTTGGAACCCAAATTTGAGTTGTGAAATCTTGCTATTTTGCATTTTTCCTAGATGTTCTTGTAGGCTTTGACTATTTTTTTGTTGGCATTGGATCTTGTGATTTTTCATCATAGATCTTTGTCTTCTTGATCCATAGCTGTTTTTGGTCGAGTTGGCTCTTTGGTATCCAGATTTGTCAAACTTTTTGGTTTTGACTTGTTGCCTTTTTTTTTTTGGCCTTCCTTGGTTGTAACTGAAGCTGCTAGTAGTGATGGTTATGACTTAAGTTTCTGGTAAGGAATGTCATAAGAATCATCACTATCATTGCTATCCTCAGCAAGGTTGCATTCTAGCACTTTCCCTTTGTGGTTTGATGGGTATGGAAAGCTACTGTTTGCTTGCTCTTGGGTTGTTGTTGCGGCGATGACTTTGGTATCCACTTGATTAGAGTGTTGGTAGCTCATTGACATTCCTGTGTTCTTCTTGGTTGAGTTTTTCTTCATGTTTAGAAGCCACATATGAGGATGCTTGTTGCAGTTGCGTTTCCACCAAGGATTTTGAAATCCATTTTTTATGCACTTTTATTTTGTAAGTGATGACATTGTTTCCTGGGTCTTTGATCTGGACAATCATAAAACCGTGCATTAGTTAAAGTTTTGTTCTTGTCACCTACTGGGTCGTCCGAATTTTTGTTGTTTGCATCTTCTTGAATCTCCAAGTGTTCTACAAAGTCATAGAACTCATCTTATTCTTTGTCTTCATTTTCTTGGATCACACTCACTGCAAAGTAAGGAACAACATCATAGCCATCTTCATCACAAAACTTTGTTGTTGGACTGTCTTGAACAGTGCACATATCCAAATGTTAGCAGTGGCTAACACAGGCTACACCAAATATGCATCAAGCGGGAGATATGCTATGGTTGTGCATAATATTCCTAACTCCCTTTGTATAAGTCTTGGGCTCATTGGGAGTTCCAAAGTAACATATGCTAGTTAGAGGACTCAAGCTTAAACCCATAGTAGAAGGGATTGTGGTGAAAGCCTTTAAAAGGAAGCCTTTATGCAAGGAGGCTTCATTCTTGAGTATCCACTCTTAAGGATCCACTTTTGACAGCTCTCTCTCTCTCTAGAGTGTTCATTCTATGGCCTAGCCTTGAGCTTAATACCCATACTTAAGAGGCTAGTGCTAATCATTGTAATTAGATTAAGCTCTTCTTGATTAATCTAATCCCAATTTTCTCATTAGTCTACTTCTTCTCTACATGTCATGATGTAGTATTACACTCTCGTTATTCTAGATTTAGAAGAGGTATGTACTTCTTGCTATTAACCACTCCTATTCTTCTTGTGAGGGCCATACCCAAACTCGATCCTACTCACCTCCCTCAGTCCTCTAGACCGTTCCAGGGAATGACGTAGATCTATCTGTAGGTATCCCTCCCACTTGGGACCGACACTCAGACAGGACTCAAACCTATCTCAAATGCCAATCCAAGGGGGTACACCCCTTCATTCAATGCTTCTCATAATCAATCTGGCTTTGACAGCTTTCCGCACCCAAAATCGTGGTCCTTAGACTTGATTCTCTTGATCTTTAACTTGAGGATCTGTTCTTGCTTTCTTGTTCTCCCTTGGTTCATGGCGGTAACCCCTTTTTCCTGACAAGCAGGCACGGCAGTTATCACTTTCCCCTAAGAAGAGGAATCTTGCAATCCTACCTGGTCTCACTCGTCCCCGATTACCCATTTTTATCCCACGTAGTCCTAGCGTTTAACATAAAATTTTTAAATCAACATCCGGCCATTTGACCCTCCAGATCCGCCCACCCACTGAACCATTTCATGAAAATCCCTTCCCGAGGTAGTACTTAACTACTACAAAATCAAGAAGATAGTAGTCTATCAGACATCATCAAACAACAAGCAGCATGCAATCTGTTGCATATCCTCATTCAGAGAAATTCATCTGGTTGTTCCCACCAGATCTTTATTTAGAAACTTTTAATTCATTTCCTTTCCTTTATCTGCTATAATTATCTTGTAACTAGTTTTCTAACTAATCATGCAACACATTTAGTTTCAACCAATTCATCTTACCTCTCCATTCAAGCCAAGATAATCGGTTACAAGCCATCAAAATGGCATCACCTTCATAATATTTCCCAGAATTAAGTGTTTGGGAAAGGCTCATCAAGTAGTTTAATCATTCCTTCCTAAGCATTTTATTTCGAGAGGTATAGCACCATCTGGTGTGACAGATGCACGGGATAGCCCCTATATTCCTAGCCTTTCCAGTTCCTTTTTAAGCAACTAAGTCGAACAAATTTCTTTAATTAAATTCACATCATCCTCCCTGAGTATAACCTTCTCATCCAACTATTGACATCAGGCCATACCCGGATTATGGCCGATCTCCAATAAGATACCGCAGGTACTTCACCCGGCCGGGCAAAAATAAAACAAACCCATTCATCCCTTATCCCTCGGGCATGAATGACCTAGGTATAACAACTTGCCGGTTACGCTGCCCTAGCCAAAAGGGCCAATCTCCAACAAGTTCCCCAAGAGAATCCTCTCAATGGGCCGGCCTTTCAATCAAATTGACCCCAAGAAGATCCATCTTGGTTCCCGGTCATTTCCAGACAATCTTCAAAACTCCTAATTAAATCTATGTTTTGCAATGGGCTATCCCTATCACCTCTCGAGATTCCTTTTTAACTCCTAGTTGGTAATTTCCAGGTTCATTCATTTATCAACCTTAATTCCTACTTTCATTAATTATCTACCAACCAAGTTTATTTAGAAAATACAAGCAATTTTTTGATGTAGGCATTTAATGGTTAATGTCTCTTTCGAAATGCCAACTTTTTAAGTTCAATCCCCGTTTTGTTGATTCCCAGGTTTTTTGCAATCCTTTGCCATCCATGGCGCATCTCCATGGAAGCTTGTAGAGTTTTCGGTTCAAACAACACGGAGATCAATTCCGCGAAGTTATCCCCAGCTATCTTCCCCATCGTGTATTTGCAAACAAACTTGAAATTGGAAACTTTAGAAATACTCTTCAATACTAAAAATTGAACTACTTCTATCAAGCTTAGACAACTACTCTTTTCTTATGGTACCTAGCTTTCCATTTTAGGAAGCTAGAAGATCATCCTATAATTTATGAGTTTTTGAGCTTTCCATTAAAGCTTAAACCTAAAATACAAGGTAGTCTCACTAAAGCTTACATCTAAGTGCAAAGTTACCATTAATGCTTAGCTTATGAGAGAAAATCTACCTTTGAAACTTAACTTAATGATGTATAGATACTCTTAGCACTTAACCTATTTGCGAGGTTTCCATTAAAGCTTAAACCTAAAAATGCAAGGTAGTCACTAAAGATTACACCTAAGTGCAAAGTTACCATTAAAGCTTAGCTTACAAGAGCAAATCTACCTTTGAAGCTTAACTTTATGATGCATAGATACTCTTATCACTTGACCTTAATTGCAAGGTTTCCATTAAAGCTTAAACCTAAAAATGCAAGGTAATCACTAAAGCTCACATCTAAGTGCAAAGTTACCATTAAAGCTTAGCTTATGAGAGCAAATCTACCTTTGAATCTTAACTTTATGATGCGTAGATACTCTTATTACTTAACCTAAATTGCAAGGTTTCCATTAAAGCTTAAAACCTAAAAATACAAGGTAGTCACTAAATCTTACATCTAAGTGCAAAGTTACCATTAAAGCTTAGCTTACGAGTGCAAATCTACCTTTGAAGCTTAACTTTATTATGCGTAGATACTCTTATCTCTTAACCCTAATTGCAAGGTTTCCGTTAAAGCTTAAAACCTAAAAATGCAAGGTAATCACTAAAGCTTACATCTAAGTGCAAAGTTACCATTAAAGCTTAGCTTACGAGTGCAAATCTACCTTTGAAGCTTAACTTTATGATGTGTAGATACTCTTATCACTTAACCCTAATTGCAAGGTTTTCATTAAAGCTTAAAACCTAAAAATGCAAGGTAATCACTAAAGCTTACATCTAAGGGCAAAGCTACCATTAAAGCTTAACTTACGAGTGCAAATCGACCTTTGAAGCTTAACTTTATGATGCGTAGATAATCTTATCACTTAACCCTAATTGCAAGGTTTCCATTAAAGCTTAAAACCTAAAAATGCACATAAACCTTCCTAGTATTAAAACACATGGATTAATAATCTTACTAGAAATGAAGATTACCTCCTCTAAGCAAGAGGGAAGTGGGGTTGAAGTCCTTCTTGAAGAGATGTGAGGCTCAAGGAGGAAGGAAATGGATTTATGGTGAAGAGGAAGGAGAGAGGAGCTTCTTCACAAAACCCTCAAGGGTTTGGCCTTCAAGAGAGGAAGAGAGTTGAGGGTTTGGCCTTCAAGAGAGGGAGAGAGCAAGAGCAAGGTTTAATGGAAACCTTGAGTTACTTAAGCATAGTCTTGAGCATGGCAAGTATGTAAGTAGCTTAGCAATATGTGTGTAAAAATACAAAAGAGAAGGGGTGTTTATATAGGAAATGGTGGGTGGAATTATCTTCTCAATTCCTATTGGACCCCAAATTCTCTTCTCAAATGCTATTGGACCCCAAATTCTCTTCTCAAATGCTATTGGACCCTATTTCTCTTCTCAAATGCTATTGGACCCCAATTCTCTTCTTAATTCCTATTGGACCCCAATTTTCTTCTTAGTTCTTATCCCTTAACTTTATCTTTCAATTAAGTTAGTCCCTTTTTCTCCTAGTTCTCAATCTAAATCAGTTCCCATGCGGCTTTTGACGAAGAAGTATAAAAATAAATTTAATTTTAAAGGAAAAATATAGGGATGACGTAATTTCTTTTCTGAAATATCCTTGTCTTTTCATTCTAGAGTAAAGTTCTGTTGTCTGTATAACTTCTTTGTCGGTCTTACTTTTTCTAAATTATTTTCTAGGCCGAAAATTTTTTGATTGGCTCTAGGGTTTAGGGAGGGACCTTACACTTCTATAAGCATTCAATTTGTGATATTTAGCATCACAAATTAGGTTGATTAAGTTGGGTCTCTTAATCTTGTAATTAGTGTGTGTGCCCTATTGTTTGCTTGTGTATAGATAGGTTTTTATGAAACTCTAGCACCATTCACCTTATGTGTGTAGCTATTGATGAAGTTCCGTGATTGGCATGTGGTGATTGGAGAGTCCAACACCAACGTAATTAGTGTGTGCTTATCATTAGTGTGCTTGGGGTTTCTAGTCTATGGTAAGTCGGACTTTGGTGGGCTTGATATGTATAGGAGTTGATAGATTAGTGATTAGAGTATGTTTAGAGTTAGTATTGCCATGGCTATTATCTACTTGCATTGGAGAGGTGTTCTCTTGAATCCTCTATTTCTATTCACCCGATGCTCGTGCTTCCATGCCTTAGTCGGGTTGCCGATCCACGGATTTGATAATTTTGTGTGGGTTGTGATTAGGTCGTTGCAACAACGCCTCCCAACATTTGGCGCCGTTCCTCGGGGATCGACAACTTAAGCTAGTGAGTGTAGGATGTTTAGAATAGAGTAATTTCATTAGAAAAATAGGAAGTTGGTGGATATAGGAGAAACCAACTATTGCATCCACCTTGAAAAATCTGGTTAGAATGGCCAATTGGTGGATCTTGGATGCACCCAACTTCAGGAATTGGCTAAAATCACTAAGGATCTAAGGTCTACCTTTCTTACACACTTTGTTGAAAGTTATAAATTGGAGAATTTGAAGACACCAACCATTGCACCCACCTTCCAAAACTTGGCTTGAATGGCCAACTGTTGGATCTTGGATGCATTCACCCTCTAGGAGTTGGTTAGAATGGGCCATTGGGGAATCTAAGGTCTACCTATTTCACACACTTTATTTGAGATTTCCAGGTGATGGATCTAGGAGACACCAACAATTGATCCACATTTCTAGCCTTCTTTATAAGGGCTAAGTGGTGGATCTTTAATGCACCTACTTCCCAATTCTTAGTCTAAATGGCCAAGTGGTGAATCTAAGATCTACTTATCCCACAAAAATTTTGTAAATACAACTGTTATGATGGCCAAGTGTTGAATGCACCTAGCTTAAAGGCATGGCTAAGTGGTGGATCTATGGTCTATCTTTCCTATAAATACTATTTAAAGTTGATAGATGGTGGACATAGGGAAACCAACCATTGCATCCACCTTGCAAGATTTGGTTAGAATGTCCAAGTGGTGGATCTAAATTGCAACCACCGTCAAGCCTTGGTTAGAATGCCAGGTGGTGAATCTAAGTTTTGCATATTGCACACACTTTGTTTAAAATAAGAAGTTGGTGGATGTAGAAGACACCAACCATTGCATCCACCTTGAAAAATCTGGTTAGAATGGCCAAGTGATGGACCTTGTATGTACTCACCTTGAAAAATATGAAGTTGGTGGATGTAGGAGAAACCAACCATTGCATCCACCTTGAAAAATATGGTTAGAATGGCCATTGGTGGATCTTGGATGCACCCAATTTTAGGAATTGGCTAGAATGGCTAAGGATCTAAGGTCTACTTTTCTTACAAACTTTGTTGAAAGTTGTAAATTGGAGAATTTAGAAGACACCAACCATTGCACCCAAAATTTCAAAACTTGGCTTGAATGGCCAACAGTTAGATCTTGGATGCATTTATCCTTTAGGAGTTGGCTAGAATGGCCCATTGGGGAATCTAAGGTCTACCTATTTCACACACTTTATTTGTGATTGCAAGGTGGTGGATCTAGGAGACACTAACAATTGGATCCACATTTCAAGCCTTCATTATAATGGCCAAGGGGTGGATCTTTGATGCACCTACTTCCCAATTCTTAATCTAAACGGCCAAGTGGTGGATCTAGGATCTACTTATCCCACAAACATTGTGTAAAATTACAAGTGTTATGATGGCCAAGTGTTGAATGCACCTAGCTTAAAGGCATGGCTAGAATGGCCAAGTGGTGGATCTACGGTCTACACTCACCTACCAATACTTGGTTAGAATGGCCAAGTGGTGGATCTATAGTCTATCTTTCCTACAAACACTATTTAAAATTGATAGATGGTGGACGTAGGAGAAACCAACCGTTGCATCCATCTTGCAAGTTTTGGTTAGAATGGCCATGTGGTGGATCTAAATTGTAGCCACCTTCAAGCCTTGGCTAGAATGGCCAGGTGGTGGATCTAAGTTCTCCATATTGTACAAACTTTGTTTAAAATAAAAAGTTGGTGGATGTAAGAGACACCAGCCATTGTATCCACCTTGAAAAATTTGGTTAGAATGACCAAGTGGTGGATCTTGGATGCACTCACCTTAAAAAATAGGAAGTTGGTGGATGTAGGAAAAACCAAACATTGCATCCAGCTTTAAAAATCTTGTTAGAATGGCCAGGTGGTGGATCTTGGATGCACCCAACTTCCAGAATCGGTTAAAATGGCTAAGGGTTTAAGGTCTACCTTTTGTTACACACTTTGTTGAAAGTTGTAAATTGGAGGATTTAGAAGACACCAACCATTGTACCCATCTTCCAAAACTTGGCTTAAATGACGAACTGCTGGATCTTGGATGCATTCACCCTGTAGCAGTTGGTTAGAATGGCTCACTAGGGAATCTAAGGTCTATCTATTTCACACACTTTATTTGAGATTGCAAGGTGGTGGATCTAGGAAACACCAACAATTGGATCCACTTTTCAAGCCTTCATTATAATGGCCAAGTGGTGGATCTTTGATGCACCTACTTCCCAATTCTTAATCTAAATGACCAACTGGTGGATCTAGGATCTACTCACCCCGCAAAAATTGTGTAAAATTATGATGGCCAAGTGTTGAATGCAGCTAACTTACAGACATGGTTAGAATGACCAAGTGGTGGATCTACGGTCTACAATTACCTACCAATACTTGGTTAGAATGGCCAAGTGGTGTATCTATGGTCTATCTTTCCTATAAAAACTATTTAAAATTGATAGATGGTGGACGTAGGAGAAACCAACCATTACATCCACCTTGCAAGATTTGGTTAGAATGGCCAAGTGGTGGATCTAAATTGCAGCCACCTTCAAGCCTTGGTTAGAATGGCTAGGTGGTGGATCTAAGTTTTGCATATTTCACACACTTTGTTTAAAATAAGAAGTTGGTGGATATAGGAGAAACCAACCATTGCATCCACTTTGAAAAATCTGGTTAGAATGTCCAAGTAGTGGATCTTGGATGCACTCACCTTGAAAAATAGGAAGTTGGTGGATATAGAAGAAACCAACTATCACATCCACCTTGAAAAATTGGGTTAGAATGGCCAAGTGGTGGATCCTGGATGCACCCAACTTCAAGAATTTGCTAGAATGGCTAAGGATCTAAGGTCTATCTTTATTACACACTTTGTTGAAAGTTGTAAATTGGAGGATTTTGAAAACACCAACCATTGCACCCACCTTCCAAAAAACTTGGCTTGAATGGCACCCTCTAGGATTTGGTTAGAATGTCCCATTGGGGAATCTAAGGTCTACCTATTTCACACACTTTATTTGAGATTTCAAGGTTGTGGATCTAGGAGACACCAATAATTGGATCCATGTTGTGGTGGATCTTTGATGCACCTACTTCCCAATTCTTAGTCTAAATGGCCAAGTGGTGGATCTAGGATCTACTCATCCCATAAACATTGTGTAAAATTACAAGTGTTATGATGACCAAGTGTTGAATGCAACTAACTTAAAGACGTGGTTGGAATGGCCAAGTGGTGGATCTACTGTCTACACTCACCTACCGATACTTGGTTAGAATGGCCAAGTCGTGGATCTATGGTCTATCTTTCCTACAAACACTATTTAAAATTGATAGATGGTGGACGTAGGGGAAACCAACCATTGCATCCACCTTGCAAGATTTGGTTAGAATGGCCAAGTGGTGGATCTAAATTGCAGCCACCTTCAAGCCTTTGTTGGAATGGACAGGTGGTGGATCTAATTTCTATATACTGCACACATTTGTTTAAAATAGGAAGTTGGTGGATGTAGTGAAAACCAATCATTGCATCCACCTTGAAAAATCTGGTTAGAATTTCCAAGTGGTGGATCTTGGATGCACTCACCTTGAAAAATAGGAAGTTGGTGGATGTAGGAGAAACTAACCATTGCATCCACCTTGAAAAATATGGCTAGAACAGTCAAGTGATGAATCTTGGATGCATCCACCTTTAGGAATTAGCTAGCTATAGAATGGCTAAGGATCTAAGGTCTACCTCTCTTACACACTTTATAGAAAGTTGTAAATTGGGGGATTTAGAAGACACCAACCATTGCACCCACCTTTCAAAACTTGGATTGAATGGCCAATTGTTGGATCTTGAATGCACTTACCCTTTAGGATTTGGTTAGAATGGCCCACTGGGGAATCTAAGGTCTACCTAGTTCACACACTTTATTTGATATTTCAAAGTGGTGGATCTAGAAAACACCAACAATTGCATCCACATTTCAAGACTTTGTTATAATGGCCGAGTGTGGTGGATCTAGGATCTACTCATCCCACAAAATTTATGTAAAATTACAAGTCTTATGATGGCCAAGTGTTGAATGCACCTATTTTTAAAACATGGTTAGAATGGCCAAGTGGTGGATCTACGGTCTATCTTTCCTACAAACACTATTTAAAATTGATAGATGGTGGACATAGGAGAGACCAACCAATGCATCCACCTTGTAAGATTATTTTAGAATGGCCAAGTGGTGGATCTAAATTGCAGCCACCTTCAAGGCTTGGTTACAATGGCCAGGTGGTGGATCTAAGGTCTCCATATTTCACACACTTTGTTTAAAATTGGAAGTTGGTGGATGTAGGAGAAACCAACCGTTGTATCCACCTTGAAAAATCTGGTTAGAATGGCCAAGTGGTGGATCTTGAATGCACCCACCTTCACGAATTGGCTAGAATGGCTAAGGATCTAAGGTCTACATTTCTTACACACTTTGTTGAAAATTTTAATGGAGGATTTAGAAGACACCAACTATTGCACCCACCTTCCAAAACTTGGCTTAAATGGCCAACTGTTGGATCTTGGATGCATTCACCCTCCAGGAGTTGGTTAGAATGGCCCACTGGGGAATCTAAGGTCTACCTATTTCACACACTTTATTTGAGATTGCAAGGTGGTAGATCTAGAAGACACCAACAATTGGATTCACATTTTAAGCCTTTGTTATAATGGCCAAGTGGTGGATCTTTGATGCACCTACTTCCCAATTCTTAGTCTAAATGCCCAAGTTGTGGATCTAGGATCTACTCATCCCACCAACTTTGTGTAAAACTACGAGTGTCATGACAACCAAGTGTTAAATGCACCTAACTTTAGGAAATGGTTAGAATGGCCAAGTGGTGGATCTACGGTCTACATCCACCTACCAATACTTGGTTAGAATGGCAAAGTGGTGGATCTATGATCTTTCTTTCCCATAAACACTATTGAAAATTGATAGATGGTCGACATAAGAGAAACCAACCATTGCATCCACCTTGTGAAATTTGGTTAGAATGGCCAAGTGGTGGATCTTATTTGCCGCTACCTTCAAGACTAGGTTAGAATGGCTAGGTGGTGGATCTAAGGTCTACATACACACTTTGGTTAAAATGAGATGTTGGTGGATATAGGAGAAACCATCCATTGCATCCACCTTACAAAACCTGGTTAGAATGGCAAGTGGTGGATCTTGGATGCATCCACCTTCAAGAATTGGCTGGAATGGCTAAGTGGTGTATCTAAGGTCTATCTTTCTCACACACTTTGTTGAAAGTTGTAAATTGGAGGATTTAGGAGATGCCAAAAATTGCATCCACATTCCAAAACTTGGCTAGAATGGCCAAGTGTTGGATCTTGGATGCACTCACTCTCCAAGACTTGGTTAGGATGGCCCATTAGGGAATTTTAGGTCTGCCTATTTCATGCACTTTATTTGAAATTGCAAGGTGGTGGATCTAGGAGAGACCAAACATTGGATCTAAATTTCAAACCTTGGTTAGGATGATCGATTGGTGGATCTTTGATGCACATACTTTCCAAGTTTTAATCTGAATGGACACAAGTGATGGATCTAGGATCTACTCATCCTAAAAAATTTGTGTAAAATTACAAGTCTTATGATGACCAAGTGTTGAATGCACCTAACTTTAAGACATGGTTAAAATGACCAAGTGGTGGGTGATGGATGCATCCACCTACCATACTTAGATCATGGATGTACCCACCTACCAATATTTTGTTAGAATGGACAAGTGGTGGATCTAAGGACATATTGGACACACGTTGCTTAAAATGGGAAGTTGGTGGATGTAAGAGAAACCAACAATTTCATCCACCTTGTAAGATTTGTTTAGAATGATTAAGTGGTGGATCTTAATTGTAGCCATCTTAAAAACTTGGTTAGAATGGCCAAGTGGTGGATCTACGGTCTACATATTGCACACACTTTGTTTAGAATAGGAAGTTGGTGGATGTAGGAGAAATCAACCATTGTATCCACCTTGAAACACGTGCTTAGAATGGCCAAGTGGTGGATCTTAATTGTAGACACCTTCAAAACTTGGTTAGAATGGCCAAGTGGTGGATCTAAGGTCTATATATTGCACACACTTGGTTTTGAATAGAAAGTTGGTGGATGTAGGAGAAACCAACCATTGCATCCACCTTGCAAGACATGCTTAGAATGGGCAAGTGGTGGATCTGAATTGCAACCACCTTCAAGACTTGGTTATAATGGTCAGGTGGTGGATCTAAGGTGTGCATATTGTGCACATTTTGTTTAAAATGGGAAGTTGGTGGATATAGGACAAACCAACCATTGTATCCACCTTGGAAGACCTAGTTAGAATGGCCAAGTGGTGGATTTTGGATGCACCCACCTTCCAAGAATTGACTAGAATGGCCAAATAGTGAATCTAGTATCTACCTATCCTACATACTTTATTTGAAGATTCAATGTGATGGATCTAAAATACACCAACAATTGTACCCACCTTTCAAAGACTTGCTTAGAATGGCCAAGTGGTGGATCTTTGATGCACCTACCTTTCAAGGCTTGTTTATAATGACCAAGTGGTGGATCTAAGATGGATACAATCTTGAAAATGTATTTCAAATGGTTTATTTTGAAGGATTCAAGATAACGTACCTTGAAAAAATTATTCTAGATGACTTATGGGATCTAGGATACACCTACTTTGGTTATCAAATGTCTAAATTGGATAAATATTTGATTTTAGAATCTAAAAGTCTTGAAGAGTGTAATTAAAATGTTATGTGTCAATTAAGTTTTATACGCTTTCAAAGCATTATTACATTCAATGTGTCATTATAGATTCTAACTAGCTATTTGTGTTTTCTTTGATTTCAGAGAAAAAATGGTTCAAAAACAAAAATCTATGATGCTTCCTGTTAATGTTGACTTTGCAAGTGATGATAAGAGAAAATGGTCCTTAGACGTTTATGGAGTGCAAGGTGCACAATTTCATAAAGTACATGTCTTTGTGGCTAGTGACGAAGATGAGAATAGATTTAATGATCTAGGGTAGGTAGTCTCTGCAAGTGTTTCAACAGTTGAAGGACATCCTGACATTGAGTACATTAACATTGGGTTACGTGGAAATACTGAGTACCAACTATTGGCAAATTCCTATGTCATTGAAAAAATGGTCAAAGACAAGGAAGAGACAATGTTTTCACAAAGTTGTGATGTTAATGAAGATTTAATTGATATCACTACAAATAGGCTACAAGATGCAATTATTATTGCCTAAATAGGCAAGCAATTGAAGAATAAAAAATCAAATACGAGGACCACAACCAAAAAGGCAAGGGGTGTTACAACAACTGGTGTTGCAGATGTAGATAAGGCCATTTTGAGATCAAAGGACACAAGCAATCAACCCTTATTAAGGTTTGTGGATCTTGATTGCTTAGAGAACGAGTTCCAAAAACCAAAGAAGGGTGCTACAGGAGGCATGGAAAAGTATTCGGCATACTTCCCTTTCAAGTATAAGGAGTACGAGATTCTCATCACTAATTGTTTTCTTTCTCCTAATCATTATAACTATTGTCAGCTAAAGCCTAATCAAGTACAAAATTGTATGCTCTTATTTGGAGCAAGTGCAAATCGGCCATTCATCATGTGCTTATCTGATTCTTGTAAAGAATTGTGTCCAGAAGTCTGGGGTTCCAATGACACATACTGAGGTAGAAGAACAAAGACTTGGTGAATACAAGTTTTGGATCATTCATGGACAACACTCAATTTATGCAGCCAAAATGTTAATATTTCAAGAAATGAAAAAGGATGGTGGCTCCGAGGATTTAATACAATTTTATGAAAAAAGAAAGGCCCGAATTGTTGTAGATCCATCCCCGCAAGTTGCAATAGCCATATCAGCCATAGAAAATGAGGAGGCCAAGGTGCTATATGTTAAGAAACCATACAATGACATTCTCAAACATCTTCGCAGTCAGTGGAGATTTCAAAAATGCCCATCACGTCCAAAGATTGGATAAAAAGAAGGTGCAGAATCTCGCACACCTTGGGATGTAAGTTTTCTTTTTCTTTCTCTCTCATGGTTATATAATGAGAAAACAACTAAAATTATTAATTTAATTTGTTTTGGTTTTGCAAGGATTTCTCAAAATGGCAAGGATTTCTGTTGGTGCATCATATGGTCACTTGCTATGATCCTATTTATGATCAATGGCTGAAAATCATAGAGCAATTAGAGAGAGAGAATAAGAAGTCAGCGGCCACAGTGTTTAGATATTTGTGTGGTCTAGACGAAGATGAAGTAGAAAAGATTCAAACAAAAATAGAGACTGGAATGATTGTTTTGTCTAAGGGTGCAAAGGACACACCAAGTGTAATGGACATGACTAATCGTATCAAGCAACTGAAACAAAATCAAATTATTCAAGATGAGAAGATTAATTTTTTAGAATTTGGATCTATAATTGAATCACAATGGACAAAGCAGATTCAATTATAGATCTTCCATGGTCTATATATGTTGTCAGTCTTCAAATGGAGGAAAGATCTTACTTAGAGCACCATCTAAACAATCCTATCCCTATAGGATTGTGTATCTTGGACAACACACGTGATTTGGAGAGCAATCTACAATGGCCAACTGAAAGATTCAAAGATCTCATAGATGGAATTATGGCTATTGCAGGTGGGTCAATAGAACCACAATGTATGATCCTTTCTTTTTTGAATAATAAATTCTATGTGCAGTTAGAATATGCTTTGCAAAGTATGACAAACATGGTCAAAATACAATTTGTTGGGGCATTGCACAATGTGAAGCATTTGAAAATTACCGGTGCTATAGAATTCTTCACCACACTTATGTTCTTGAGCAAGGGAGATGCCTTTGAGGGACTTATTAGTTCTTCAAATCCAGGGACACAATCCATAATACTAGATGCAAGACACCTTGATCTAGATTTTGGAAGTGTGAGTCAATTGTCAGATGTCGAGTTTCTACAACTCAAGAAGGAGTTGACAATCAAACAATGCATTCAAAACTATTGCAAGAAAGATTTCAAGCTTATCGACATGTTCAGTGATGGGGGACTCAAGCAAAAAAGGAAAGTTTTATGCCTTGTGGACAATATTAACGACCAAAGAAAGCTTAAAACAAGACTTTGACAAATGTGGCTATGTTTGTGTTGAAACCCTACGCCACATAGAAAGTGGTGAAGAGCTTCTTGCAGAATATGAATTTACATGACATCAGTCAAATCTCATGTTGAAGTTCCTTATATGAAAGTTATTGATAATCTATTTGAAACCGACTCATTACTGAGTATGTATCATGATAAACGCCAGGAGTTGTGATGTCATTACCATGTTATGTGATGAATACTTGATTTCATACAAAAATCTATTCACAGAGTGATATTCATTGAATTTCACAAGATTTTTTGAGCTAGCATAAAAATTCTCTATTTCAAAGTTCATGTATCATGTTAAACATAATCCATACAAGAATTTGTATCTCATTGTACATATTTTATCAGAGCATCAACTTGTGCATAAGCAATTTATGCAATAGTTCATTTTGAATGCAGTTTTTATTTTGTATCATTAAGAATATCCCAATAGTGGATTTTGGATGTACCAAACCCCTGTAAAATTTGTTTAATATAGCTAAATGTTAAGGAAAGGTAATTTTCCATCCATACCTTGCTTAAAGTGTCCTAATGGTGGATTGGAAATTTCCTTGCTCCTCTCAAGAACATTTTAAGATTGGACAAATGGTGGATTTAGGATGCACCCATATTTACACAATGTTCTTTGAATAGAAAAGTACTAGTTTATTGAGTGCACCAACCACCCTTCCACAACTTGTTTGGAATGTTTGGTTTAAGATGCTACCACCTTCTAAGACTTGTTTAGAATGGCCAAATGGTAGTTCTAAGTTTCACTCATTTGTCTTTTGGTTACTTAAAAGCTCCAAGTTATTGGTATACATTTCACCTCCCATCCTAATAGCTATTTAGAATGGCCAAGTAGTGAGCCTCATATGCACATTTTCTTAAAAAACGTGTTTCAAATCGTGAATTCATGGTATATGAAGCACTTTGCCTTCCAAAAATTGTTAAGAATGGCCAACTGGTGGATCTAGGATGCACAAAAGCTTTTAGAATAGATTGTTTAGAATGGATTTCTCCACTAGTATGGATACATTTCCTTGCCCTATCTTTATACCACAACGAGTGGAATCTTCATTGGTTCTACACACACAACCAACACAAACAATTTCATTGTCAAGTACCATGCGCACTTTTCCCTAGATTCAAAGTCCATACTAAAAATGAAAGAAGGTTAGAAAAGTTGAAGCTTAAAACCACAAAAAACATATTACAGTGGACTATAAGTTAGATAAGTGATGGAGATTGACACCAAATAGTCCATGATACTCTAGGTTGAACAAGTGGTGGAGATTGAGACTAAATAACCCATGATACTTGTGGTTGGACATATAATGAATCTTGAGAGCAATGAATCATTAACTCTAGGGATGATATATTGAAGATAATATAGAAGCTTGTGGCCATGCAGTGTGTCTATCTCTATTTTTATGCTTCAATGGATCCTATCTTGGATAAGTGGTGGAACTAGTGGCTCTCTACACTTGAATGGGACATAGCTTGGACAAGTGGAAAACTTTATGGATCTCTATGCTTCAATAGAGCATAAATCTAGTAAGTGATGGATCTTATGGTCCCCTATGCTTGAATGGAGCATAGCTTGGACAATTGGTAGACCTTATGGCTCTCTATGCTTCAATAGACCATAGATTGAACAAGTAGTGGAACTTGTGGATCTCTATGGTCAACTATAGCTTAGCTTGGACAAGTGGTGGACCTTGTGGTTGTATATGCTTCAATAGAGCATAGTTTGGACAAGTGGTAAACCTTATGGTCCTCTATGATTGAATGGAGCATATCTTGGACACATGGTGGAACTTATGGCTCTATATGTTTCAATAGAGCTTAGATCAATGGATATTGTGTCTCTCTATGATTGAATAGAGTAGAGCTTGGACGAGTGGTGGGACTCATGACTCTCTATGCTTGAGTAAATCATAGATTAGACAAGTGGTGGTGACTATATGGTTCTCTATGCTTGAATGGATCATAGCGCTTGGAAAAGTGGTAGACCTTATGCTTGAATGATCCTCTATGATCGAATGGAGCATAGCTTTGATCAGTGGTAGAAATTATGGTTCTCTATGCTTCAATAGAGTATAGATTTAGTGGTGGACCTTGTGGCTCTCTATGCTAGAATGGCACTTTGCTTGGACACGTGGTGGACCTTGTGGCTACCTATGGTGGAATGGGGCATAGCTTGAACAAGTGAAGGATTTAATGGCTCTCTATGATTCAATAGAGCATAAATTGGACAAGTGGTGGACCTTATGGTCCTCTATTCTTTAATGGAGCATAGCTTAGACAAGTGGTTGACCTTATGGATCTTTGTCTTTCAATAGAGTAGAGATTGGACAAGTGGTGAACCTTGTATCTTTCTATTCTTGAATGGGTTATTTCCTCGGACAAGTGGTGGATCTTATGACTGTATATCCTTCAGTAAATCATAGACTAGACAAGTGATGGACCTTGTGTTTTTCTATGCTTGAATCGATCTTCGCTTGGACAAGTGGTGGGTCTTGTGGCTCTCTATGCTTGAATGGAGCATAGATTGGAAAAATGGTGGACCTCATGGCTCTCTATGCTTGAATAGAGCATAGAATGGTTACTTATGGTCCTCTATGCTTGAATGGAACATAGCTTGGACAAGTGGTGAACTTTATGGCTCTCTATGTTTCAATAGGTCATATATTATATAAGTGGTGGATCTTATGGTCCTCTATAACTCAGTAGATTTTGACTTGGACAAGTGGAATTGAAAGGTAGTGAATCTTGGGTGCATTTTTTCTCTTAGACCACCATGTTTAGAATGGTCTTGTGATGGATCTTGGATGCACCAAACCTTCCTTAATTTGTTTCAAAAGGGCAAGTACTAAATACAAGATGCACTTTTCCTTCTGATACCTTGCTCAAAGTGGCTTGGTGGTGCCAGATTAAGATTCTCCTTACTCTTCAACAAGAACTTGAACTTCAGATCTCCAAGTGATGCATCTAAGAAACAATATGTGTTCTATAACTTTTTAGAATGGACAAGTGGTAGATCTAAAATGCAACAAAGCTTCTATAAGTTGTTTAGAATGGTCACTTATTGTGGATCAAGGATGTGATAACTGGTGAAAAATATTTGTGGTGGATTAAGAATACACTCATTCTGACATAAGCCATTTAGGTTGGCCAAGTGGTGGACATTGGATAGATGGACACTTCAACAACTACGATTGAATCTTTGATTGAGCTAGTATCTACTCTTCCATGATTTCTAGATTGGCCAAGTAGTGGATCTAAGATGAGTACTAGTCTTTCAGAACTTGTTTTGATTCAATATATAGGATGCACACCACCATTCAAGACTTCATTAGAACGACTTTGATTTATTTAGGATGCATCCTTCATTGCATTAACTATGTATAATGAGTAGATGGTGGATTTAGGATGCATTTCCCCTTTCATACTATGTTTAGAATGACCAAGTGGTGGATCTAGGATGCACCAAACCTTCTTAAATATATTTTTTTAATCCAAGCACTAAATAGAGTATGATGAGCTTTCCCTTCCAAAACTTGCTTAAGATGGCGTGATTGTGGATTGCAAATTTTCTTTCTCGCCTCCAAGAATTTGTCTAGATTGACCAAGTGGTGAATCAAAGATGCACGCATCCTTATAAAACTTATTTAATAGTATTAATTGAATGGATAGTGCTACAAATATCTAGGATCTACTAAGGTTGTAGCCTTAGTCTTTTTTAAGTACGTAAGTAGAAAAATTAAAATACGTAAGTATTTTTTTCTTGCATAATAGACATGGAGAAGTAATGTTTGAGAAAAAGTGATGATTATATGGAGGTCAATAATCATGTCAAAATATCTTGCTTGTTAATATGTCATCCTCTAGGAGGCTATTGTGTAATCTTTCATTGTTTTTTGCGTAGATCTAGGGATTGAGGGTGGGATAGTTAAGGAATGCTTCAATCCAACAGCAAATAATGGGAGCCTTCCACATGTATCCACAAAGGTCTCACTTGAATAGTTGAATCCAATTACTGATACTCAAATGCAAATACTTGAGGCCTCTTTGCTACATCTTTCATCGAAGGAAGCCATGGGTAAAAAACTTTCAATCTATAAAATATGTGCAAGAGAGTGTTGTTGATGCAACTATTTTGGTTTCATCAAATCCATGTTGAGAGTAATATTGGATTTGAATGGTCTGCCATTGAAATGAGGTAAACAATAATCACTTTTCATGAATCTATTCAATGTGATTCACGAAGGAATATTGTGTAACATTTAATGGCCTAAAAGCTTATGTGTAGTGGAAATTAGCATGAACATAGTGGGCATTTCATTAGAATAGATTCCTAATGAGAATTACAAGAGTGCTTGGGTGGAGAGAGCAACAAAAAGCATAACACCTAGTTAGATAGCATCAACAATACTTTCAAAAGAGAGAGAAATTAAGCTATTGACAACAGTTGAGGACCGGATTTGCATGCATCCGGTCCCCCCTCCAAAAGGCTTTGTATTATGGTTTCTCCCATCAAGAGAGACATTGTACAATACAATTCTTTGTGTTCCTTCAAGACTAGCTAGTGCAATGAAGATGAAAGCTTCATGCACTAAGCAAAACACTTAGTAAACACAACATCAACTATCCCCGTTCTCAGACCCAAGACCTCACACACCTTCCAAGATGGTGAGAGCTAGCAGGGTATGAGAGTAGATTGAGAGGAAGAAGGAGTATCTTACGAGAAATATGTACATCTCCTCACATAATCACTCATATTAGCATAGCTTAGCTTAGTAATTAGCTTGGTAGAGGAGATGAGCATGCATTGAAGCTTGGCTCTTGGTTGGATTTTCATCCACATGCCAAGAGTGTGTTGATGTAGGCTTCTCTCACAAGCTTGGAGTAGGTGATGAGTTCTCCATTAAAGCTTGGGAAGAGATAGTCTTCTCTTTCTTCACACATGAGATTGTGTGAGTGTGTGTGTGATAATGCCTTGCAAAAATCATCCCCCTCTCTCTCTTGGGAGAGCCCTCTTGCTATTTGCTCTTGCTATCTCCCCATTGGACCTCCCCAAGTCAAGCCAATGATTATTAAGCAGCATAAGTGATAGTCTTCTGACATGTGTCCCCCTTTCCCCTTTTGTGAGAGCTTTAGGTAATTTAATAATTCAACTAAATTCTCATTGGACCCCTTTGCCTCCTAGCCAATAGGAATCAGGCAAGCCATTGGGCTGTTGAATGCTCATTGGACGCCTTGGGAGACTATCCAATTGTCATCTAGGAGACTTAATTCTCATTGGTTCTTTTATTAAGTGTTTTTAAATTAATTAAACTAGATTTACTCTAGCCTAATTCTCATTGGTCCACCTCAAAGGCCATCCAATAGGAATTGGGTACACCTTGTGGGCATCTGGCCTAGGGAGCTGACATGTGTCCCTCATTCCCTTTGTGTAAAGGGAGCTTTTGTGTGTGTGTGTGTGTGGCTTTCTCTCTCATCCCCTAGAAGAAAGGCTCGCCCCCTCCCAAGTAGGGATTGCAAAGACTTTTTTGGTACACACACCAAGCATCCAATTCCCTTAAGGTTGACCTTTGGACACAACCTTTGGATTTTGGAACCTTAGCATTTTGGAAGTCTTAATGGGTTGAACCTTAGGGTCTTTTTAGCCCATTGTTGCACATGGCTCTTTTGCAGATGGCCCCCCCTTTGGATCCCTAATGTGGTCGGTCTGCTAGCTTAACCAATATTCTAGCTTTTTCTCCCCTGGAACTTCCCCATATTAATGATCAGTTTAACATGAGAAAATCATTTAGGAGAATTAGATATTGATTATTATGACATTCCCTCTCTCTTGAAATCATAGTCTTCCTCGACTATGGTGTAGAGAAGATAAAGCATATTAATGAGTCCTTTTCTTAGCGGGTAGAGGATCCCTATGTTACCCTACGACATCATTCCATAATGGATGACTAGTCCATTTGGCGCTTGAGAGCCTCAGGCTGCCGCAAGTATGTCTGCACATTAGTCCTATCACTCTTCCTTAGTAGAGTGACAAGCTCTACTTGGTGTTTGGGAGACATCGTCTCTCAAACTTGATCTAAGCATGCATACTACTTCATTTTTGTGCACAATAAAGAAAAAGAGAGTCTTATAAGACAAAAAACTTTGTTCATTTTTAACATTTTGTACATTTTCTTACTCTTGGGAAGCATTGTAAGCATTGACAAGGTTTAGGTTATCCTTTAATTGTATGCCTTGCATCGATCTAGCATCTTCAAAAGGATAATTCTTAAACTTAATAAGATATCATCGGATAGTCTTACCACCTCTTAGTACCTTGTCGTCATGTTGGAGAATGGACTCGGGCTGCAGTACCTCCTCTTGGTCCTCGATCTCCGGTGGGTCTTCCATAGTTGGTTCTCGAGGTGGCTCTCCTTTGTAAGGCTTTAATAGGCTCACATGGAAAGCATTGTGTATGAGCCAATGATTGGGCAACTTGAGTTGATAGGCCATCTCATTGATTGGCCTAAGAATCTAGAAGGGACCATAGTACCTTTTTGCTAGTTTAGCATAGTACTTTTGGTGGCCCGTAGGATTCTTGCCCGTCGTGTGCCTTAATCGAGCCTTAGGAAACTTTAATAAGACCCAATAATTTTCTTTAAAGGTTTGGGCTCTTCTGTGCTTGTCAGCAGCAGCCTTTTGCCTTTGCTGTGAGATAGAGATAGCATCCTTAATCTTTTGAAAAGATTCGTGTAGGTCTCGGCTATACTCATCTGCAGCGAAGATCTTCCCATGTACCTTAAGTAGCAACGGACTTTTTTATCTTCCCTCAATTACCTCAAAAGGTGCTTTTCCCGTGGAAGTATGTACAGTGTTATTGTAAGCATACTCCACTAAGGGTAAGTACTTCTCCCATTGGGATCTCTGATCTACTTCCGTTACATAGGCTTTTAGTAGATCGAGAATGGTTAGGTTAGCTATTTCACTTTGGCCATCCATTTGTGGATGATAGGCCGAAGAGAAGTTTAGCCTTGTCCCTAAATTCTCAAAGAGACCCTTCCAGAAATTACTGGTCATTCTAGGATCTCTATCTGGCACTATGGACATTGGCAAGCCATGGTACTTGAAAATTTGTGAAATGAAGAGGGTTGCCATTTGATGGGCTTTGATAGTCTTTTTGACAGGTATAAAATGATCTTGTTTACTGAATCTGTCTACTATCGTCCATATTCGCGTATTCCCATGGATAGACTAAGTCAATCCAAAGATAAAATCCATGGATATGCTCTCCCATGGTGAATTAGGGATTGGCAAGGGTTGAAGCAATCCAAGTTGCTTCCCTCTATCAAATTTTGTCTTTTGGCATACCACACATTTAGAAACATACTCTTGTATGTTCACTTTCATGGTAGGCCAATGGAAATATGTTTCAATTCCCTTTAAGGTAGACTAAATCCCTCTATGCCCCACATAAGGTGGAGCATGAGATTCATACATTACTTTCTCACGTAGTGAGTTAGTAATGCATAGTCTATTTCCATATAGAAGATAACCATCTTGTAAGGTAAATGGTTCTTCTTTCTTCCCTAATGCAAGGGCTGAAATCACATCTCTAAAATCGGGATCAATAGCGTACTCATCTATCATTGAAGATAGATCATTGTGAGTTGCTATGGAAACCGCATTCACTCTCGGCCGTCTTGAGAGTGCATCAGCTACTTGATTATGTTTGCCAGCAATGTGAGCAATACGAAAATGAAATTGCGAAAGGAAATTTGCCCACCTCATTTGTTTGTCGGAGAGCTTGGTCTGCGTCATGAAGTACTTAAGACTTTGGTGATCCGTTCGCAGAATGAAAGGAGTCCCCAATAAATAGTGCTTCCATGAGTCTAAGGCATGTAGAACTGCAACGAGTTCCTTTTCGTATATGCCTAGAGCTTGCTCAATAGGGTCGAGCCTTCGACTCTCATAGCCTATGGTATGCACTTCTTGGAGCAAAACAGCTCCAAGGAAATCACCACAAGCATCACATTGGACCTCAAATGGTTTTAAGAGATCCGGTAGTGTAAGCACAGGTTGAGAGATAATCTTTTCTTTAAGCTTTTTGAAAGCATTGTTCTCCTTAGCAGACCATGTGTACCTAACGCTTTTCTTTGTTAGGTCATTTAATGGTCCCGCAATTTGTGAGAACTTTTCTATGAAGCGTCTATAGTATGCACACATACCTATAAAGCTTCTTAGTTCATGAAGATTCCTTGGTTTAGGCCATCCTTTTATTACCTCTAACTTAGATGGATCCATTTGGATGCCATCTTGAGAGATAATATGACCTAAATACTGAATCTCTTGCAAGAAAAATTCACTTTTCTTTATATTAACATAAAGTTTATTCTCTCTTAAAACTTGAAATATTACCTGGAGGTGTTGCTTGTGTTCCTCCAATGAATTAGAGTAGATGATAATATCATCAAAGAACACTCCAGTGAAGGTTTGATGAGGCCTGAACAGCTTCTCCATCAAGCGGTTGAATGTGGCTAGTGCATTGGTGAAGCCAAAAGGAATCACTATGTATTCCTAAAGACCAAATGTGGTGCGAAATTCAGTCTTTACAATGTCTTGATCAACTATCCTTATTTGATGATAGCCACTTTTTAGGTCAATCCTACTGAAGTAGGTTGATCCTTGTAGCTTATCAAATAGGTCTTCTACTCGTGGAACGGGAAACCTATTCTTGATAGTGATCCTATTTAGTGCTCTATAGTCGACACACATACGATATGTGCGGTCTTTCTTTTGCACTAATAGCACAGGTGAGCAAAATGGAGATGAGCTAGGCCTGACCATGCCCTTCTCAACTAACTCATGCACTTGCCGCATAATCTCCTCTTGTTGAGCTTGAGAAACTCTATAAGGAGGTTTGTTAGGCAGTGAAATTCCTGGAAGAAGTTCGATTGCATGGTCATCATTACCTCGTTTAGGAGGTAGCTCACAAGGGATGTCGTCAATAAAAACATCTTGAAACCCCTTGAGAAAATTGGATAGCTCTAATTCCTTTTGGTTGCTTTTATTTTCTTTTGCTAAAGCATTAGGTTCATTTTGAGAATCTTTAACAAAAATCATGTACACGGAAATAGAGCTCTTTATTGACTTGTTGAAAGCTAGTGTATGTACAATGGGGATGGTGTTACCCATTTCCTTAGCATCTATATACATGTCTTTTTCCCTGAACTTAAAGGAGATTCTCCTTTCAGGAAATTTAACATTGGCAGCCAGGCGGTCAAACCATGTGCCCCTAGGATTACATCGTCATGCTTGAGAGGAGAGATAAAGAAGTCCTCTTTGTCCACATAGCTTTGAACATGAAGCCTCAATTTCACGATGAAGGGAGTGATTGAAGCTTCTTGCTCCTTGAAAGCACTATCCGTGGGTAGGACATCTCCCATCTCGTAGGCTTGTATGCCTAGCTTGGTGGCCAACTCCATAGATAAAAAATTGTGAGTAGAACCAGGGTCAAAGAGAATAAAAGCATCCTGTTCTCTTACCTTTCCCTAAGCATGGCATAGAGGAGATCCTTTGTGGTGAGTTTGGTGAGTCTCCTCTTCTTGGATTTCAACCGATCAGCCCCTTTCATGTACAAGATATCACCAATCAATTTGTACTTGGATGCTCTATGCACAAAACCATACTCTTAGACTTCTGAATGTCCTTCGAAATGATTCCTGTTAGCAAAAACTCCTCTTCTTGAGCCAAACTTTCCCGGACATGATAAAGAGGTAAATTGGTCCTCAACACAAATAGATCGCCAATCATGCTTTGAGCTGCTTCATGTGCCTCTCCATTTAGAGCACGTTCAATGTGTCTGATGCTCCATGCTTCAAATTTTTTTAACAGGCCTTTAATTCTGAAACACATTTCCTTCAATGAGGTGTTATTGCTCTTCCACACACCCAACACTTGCTTCACAATGAACAAGGCATCACCTTTTATTCTCAACCTTCTAATCCCATGCTTCAAACAAATGTGTAACCTGGCTTCCAAAGTAGCATACTCAGACTCATTGTTAATATAAGCATCCAATTTGAACCCTCTCTTGCATACTAGCTTCCCCTCTGGATTGTAAAGTGTTATACCCCCTGAAGCCGCATCACGACTCTTCCCGTACGAGCCATCAAAGAAAAACACATGTGCATTGCTGATCTGTGGCACTTCTTCAACTACCCTTTTCACCACCTCTTCTTTAATAAGAAGTGGATTCTCCTTGTAAGTCAACAAATCAGCTAGAGTAGCTCTTGTACTATCTTCCACTAAAAAAGAGAACTCAATTACCCATTTCTTGACCACATTTGACATGTTAGTGCCATTAATTAACTTTGGAAAAAAGGTGTAACTTGTTAAGAAAACAAAAGGTCGTGGTAGCAAGTAATGACAAAATTGTCAACAAGAAAATATTACAATGGCCATCACTAGCTCTACTTCCAACAATTTTCTTTCTACTACCTGCAAGTTCACTCGGCTTGCACAATACACTGGCCTCATATAATGGCTACCCTTCCCCTTTTGCAATAGTATGGCTCCAATGGAATCATCCCCTATTGATGGATTTACGTAAAACACTTGTTCCCAATCAAGAGCCTGCATGGCTGACAACCCCCCTAACACCTCTTTCACCTCTTGAAACACTTCTTCACACTTGTCATCCCATTGCAATGGATCATGATTTGCCACTTGTTGTAATGGATAAAGGAGCTGTGATGACAATGACATAAACCATGCCATGTACTTCACTTTGTGTATAAAGGTTGCCAATTGCTTTGTACTCTTAGGTGATGGAAGAAGAATATTAGACTTAACCTTTTTTGGATCAGCCTTGATGCCATTTTCTGACACCATATCGCCCAATAACTTCACCCTTGGCTGTGCTAGGTGACATTTCTTTGGATTTAGTTGTCCTCCACATTCATCATATTGAGCCAATACCATCTGCAGCTTCTCATGGTGTTCAACCCTATTATTGTAGACACAAAAGTCATCCACCATAAAATCTTTAGCACAACTACCAATGAAGGGTGCCAATACCCAATTTTCTCTCTCTTGATAGAGAAAAGATGGTCCATTTGTTAACCCAAATGGCAATACCATGTAGCAATAACAACCCCATGGAGTAATGAAAGTTGTCTTTGTTCGTTCTTTAAGAGAAATCTTCAATTGAAAATAGCTTGAAAAACCATCACACACACTATACCTCTCATAACCTGCCACTAAATCCAAGATCTAATCGATGAATGGAAGAGGATATAATTGGTTCTTCTTAGTGGCTGCGTTTAAGGGTTTAAAATCTACACAAATCCTCCGCTCTCCATCCTTCTTTGGGCTGACCACTACTGGACTCACCCATTTCGTGGTCTCCATTGGGACTATGAACTCTGCCTTCAATAACTTGTCCACCTCTTCCCGCAAGGCTTCCATCTGCTCTTGACCCATCCTTCTTAGTCTTTGCCACACTGGCTTAGCACCTTCTTTCATCTCTATATGCATCGCTTCCCCTTTGAACCCTCTAATCTCTTCATATGAAGTAACAAACAAATCAGGAAAACTAGCAAGCATGTGCAAATATATCTCCTTCTCCATAGCTCAGAGGTCTCCACTGATCATTTGTGTCATCAATTCCTGCTTCTTTGACAATTCAACCTTGGTTTGCATCAACCCTTCAATCACTTCATAAGGCCCTTCACTTTCATCTTCAATCTCATTTGCAAATGCAACTAAACCAGATAAAAAGAAATGCAACATCAACATCCTCATCATTGTTGGTAGTATTATCACTGTCCTTGTCATACACTCTAGAATAGTCTTCATCACTAGACTCATCCTCATCTTCATCAAGTTACTCCAATAGTTTCCTTCTGTCCATATTATATAGCTTCTTGGCACGTGTCTTTCCATAGAGGCTAATCATACCACGTCTCCAATCTTGAACGGCTCCCACTGCACGTAACCATAGTCTGCCCAGTATAATAGGATATGCTCCCAACCCCGTTGGCATCACATGAAAATCAACCATGACCTTTGCATCATACACTTCCACTTCTAAGCTCTTTACAACACCCAAACATTTTACTTTCTGATGGTTTGCCAATCTGATCCGAAAGCTTGACACCCTAGTCAGTGTAAGACCCATCTTCTCAATGCATGAATGTGTTATGACACATATTTGGGCTCCGCCATCAACATATCCTTGTCCGAGATTTTTTCTTTTGTGTCACACATCTACTATTGGGAAAATATCGGGTATCTCATCCATCACCAACACCTTCACTGAACCTCTCTCTAGTTCTCTCTCCATTGAGTTAACCATCCTCTTCCACTATTGCTTTAGCTTAGGCACCATCTCTATAAGCTACCCAAAAGTAACATCTGTTTTGCTGCTTGTCAGATCCTCCTTGAAGTCATAGATTAATTGCCCATCCCTTAAGAGTAAAATCTAAAACATGAAACTTGCAAAGAGCCCTTCTTTTCCTCTTGGCCTTGACATCCTCGTCTTCATGGCTCTTTCCTTTCTTCTTGCTAGGACCTGGGGCATTTCTTCCTTCCTTATCTTATGTAGTCCTCTTCCCAATAGGCATCACTAATGTATCCTCCAGCTTTGATCTCTTTTGTCTTTCTCTTTTCCTCTTGGGTTAATCCGATGGTTCCTTGTTCTCCCTTAATTTCAATGCCATAATCATTTGACCTAGTTAGCACCTTCTTAACAATGGATACATGTCTCCCCCATCCTTGGGGGCATATCACATTGCGGGCTGATGTGACCTAACTCTTCGTAGTTATAACATGTGGGCGTCTGCCTCTAGACTCTACCATTGCTTTGTCCAACACCATCCCTGGGTCTTTCTTCACCTCCTAGCTGATTTGCAAATCTCCCCCTACCTTGATATATTTCCTACATTACCTAGCATGTTTAGGCTAAAATTCTTCATTAAATCTACCACTTGCCTTAGCCCGTCATCTTGCACTGCTGTGATGATCACTGATGGCATACCTTGAGGAGTAACAGAAACCACTGTTTCATGATGAATTGGCATGCGACCTTGCAAAGAATCCATAGGCTGAAACTCACACCTCCTGGGCGAAGACTCTACTCCTAGCTGACTCATTCTTCTCAGCTTCCACTCTTTGTTCCTTGCTACATCTAGTGCATCTTCATATGGCTTCACTCTCCAACGTATATTCTCCCAAAGACCAGCCAAGAACCTATCCTTCTTCATCAAATTGGTGGGGGTAACTGTGGTGCTAAGGCCTTGCACATCCGCTCCCATGCCATTGAAAAATTACGTATGTATGCATCTACTGGCTCACCTTCCCTTTGCACCAAACCCTGTACTTCTTGCCATACTTTGTCAGGATCTTCTGTCTTCACAAACTCCACTTCAAATCCATGCCTTAGATTGTCCCAATTAAATGTCACGGGTGGATCAGCCGCATGAAACTCCTCTTCAAATGCTTTGGACCAAACTCGTGCATCACTCTTCAAACAAATCTGTAGAAGACGTAACATCTGCGCCGGATCATGAATCTGATTGCTAATGCGGGCAACCTCCATCTTTTCCAAAAAATCTTCATCACTTCTTCCATGAAATTCCGGATAAGAGAAAGCCATGGCTACCCAAGTTTTGATGCTTTAAGAACCCCTTCTAACACAGGTGCAAGAACCCAAAACTTTTTACTAACTCAATTCCCAAAAACTTCAATGGAGCTCAAGCTTTAGAAAAGGATGAACACATGCACATCAAATGAGTTTTCATAGTTAATCATTGGAACTACAACAGGCAAAGGGGATTACAATATCTCTCTTAATCTTCTTGGCCCAAACATAAAGACTATGCGCTGCTCGTAAAAAATATTCCTATCCACATGAACATTTATCTGGATTCTTTGTGCAAAATGAAAAGGAGTGAAATGAGTTCCTTCGTGATTATCCATTAAAAGCTATCCATGTGGCTCCCAAGAAAGCACACTTGACTAATTACCCTCTGATTTTACCAGAATTCCAGTAGCATAACAACATAAATGGCTCAAAAGACAAAAAAACCAGCCATCACAACTTGAAATTTTTTTGGCAGAGTTTCCCCAGAATTAGAGCAGTAAAAACCCAAAATATAGACTGCATATGTATGCATAACCTGCCAATAATGGTACCCAAGCATCAAGTAGGAATCACTAGTACATAGCCTATGACGAGG
Source organism: Adiantum capillus-veneris (assembly GCF_014529385.1). Classification (NCBI taxonomy): domain Eukaryota; kingdom Viridiplantae; phylum Streptophyta; class Polypodiopsida; order Polypodiales; family Pteridaceae; genus Adiantum; species Adiantum capillus-veneris. Next base: position 53,406,314 of record NC_140957.1, read on the forward strand.
TCGCAAAAAGGGTGCTCTAGCCACCTGTATCACCGAAAGGATCTCACATTTGAGAATCCCCAGCTGAGTAAAACCTCACGCTTCTGACCTCAACAACGTAAGTTATGCAAAAAAACATATAGCCAAGTCTCAGAAATGACTATCTTCTAGACCAAGTCTCAAAAATGACTGGGACTGCCAAATAAAACCAAGTATGACTCCACAAAGGCGTACAACGGCAGTATCCACAAGTAACGTACAATCCCAGACAATGTTCTCAAACATGCACCAAATAATGCATACCCACGGAAATTGCAAGTGACTCCCACTTGCCAGTATTTCACTCCACTCAAGCTACCTGTACCCGTGTGAATCTCGTGTACCTGTATTTGTACATGTAACGTGTAATCTATGATCTGTAATCTTCAACCTGTAATCCCAAACCTAAAGGTACTCGAAGAATATCCTCCGTGGGGGCGCAAAAAGAATGTGAGCAAGATGGAAACACACACAACACCACTATAATCACCTGACACACTATGGGGCACCATTCGGCTTACACAACCCACCTGACCGAGACACAGAACACACCAATGGAGAGAGACGAGAGAACCTATCCATTTTCCCAGTCAACACACACATACTGTGGTACTATATTATTCTTGTTGTTTTCAAAACAAAACCCCCCTCTCTTCCCCCCCCCCCCCCCCCCCCCCCCACCCACCTTGTTCTAGCCCGAAAACAGTTGGGGTACATTAGGACTAACATTTAAAATAACACTACTTTTTAGCAAGACCTTGGGGCTTAGCCCTTGTTATTAAAAACTAAGGATATTCTTAAAAGATCTCCTTCTCTGGCATGGTCGAGCGTGACTGCATTCTACTTCTTCATTGCAACGTGAAGGCGGCCTCTCGATCTTTGCTGTGGATCTCCCCACTCATGGGTATCTGCGCACCGGATAGAGCTACCACACACACACACACATTATCCAAGAAGGTGTCCCCGGCTCACTTATGGCTCCCGCTTAGAGGACTGGTAGTCCCTCCTCCTTCCACTATTTAAACAGATGAGGGCGCATCTCTTCCCCTCACTTATGGCTCCCGCTTAGAGGACTCGTAGTCCCTCCTCCTTCCACTATTTAAACAGATGAGGGCGCATCTCTTCCCCTCACTTAGCCAGGGTTGTTTTTTCGTGTTTTTCTTTTTGTTTGCTTCACAAAGGGAGCTATGGAACTCACCAGTCAGGTTTCTCAGGTTTTTTTCTACCGTTGCTTACTTCGCTATTGGTTGTGTTGAAAAGTTTTTGCTGTAAATTCTACATAGAGCATTCATCTGTTGGTTGGCACAGTAAGGTAAGTATTGAACAAATGTTGGACACATGGCTGGGTGGCGGTTTTTTACCTTGCCTTAGGCATCTACTACTTGCGGTCTTGTGGTGTTAGGACTGGTTTTTGTTACGGCTATCATTAACTGTTTGACTGTCACGCTGTGCGCAGTAGGAGTCAAAATGGCTCCTATGATTATTTTGTGGTCTTGGAATTACCATGGTACCTTGGAATTTCTTAGCTTCTGCAGGTTTTTTTCCCGTTTGCAAACAGTGTAGGTTCATACTATCTGACTGGTTTTTGTAAAAAATAAAACGGGGTTGATCTTGGCAGTATTAACATTGGAAGCATTGGGGAGTATTGGATACTGGGTATCTGAGTTGAAACTATGGTTTTTTAAGGCTACTATAGCTGGGTGCATTTTTGCTGTAGCTTGACTTAGCAAGGCAATACTATGTCAAGAGTAACCGGACATACCATTGTTGCTCATCTAAATACTTTGAGATTTTCTTCATACTGTCATTGGTTATTGATCATTGAAGCCGGATTAGGCCCTGAGGATTGATTGGATATGGGAACATAAAAATGATGTATTGATAGCCTATTACCTGAGACTGTTTTACTTTTTTTGGGAGCTCCTTTTTGACTCTTTGTTGAACCAGGCAGTACCGGTGCTTACTATTCATTATAAATCCTTGGAGGTTGTCTTGAACATGTTGTTTTTAGCTTGGTAAGGCCTTGTGTGTTGGATAGATATGGGAGCTTGAAAAGGGGTGGTGTTCTCCCACACACTACTTACTGGTATTGAATGTTGTTAAGGATAGTTGGGCCCGGAGGCACGCTCTTGCTATATATGATCATTTTCTTTTTTTTGGGTTAAGGGCAATACGTTGCAATATTTACTGGCAGTTGTTGCTCCCTTTGTTGCTTGTTAAAAGATTTGGTACACTGCCTACCACTACTCAGGTTGGTTATGTAAGTATAAAGGCGCCAACCTGGTTGTGCATTATTTTTCTCATTCGTAAGAGAGGATGCCCTGATTGCATTCCATGGTGTTACTGGTTTTGTTCCTCGACTTTGGATGTAATGCTCCATTTCGGTATTTTTTTTATTAAGGTGAAACAGGGCTTGGCCCAGCTGCATACGGTTGTTAGATGTGTTTTCCGGCCCGACTACTTACTATTATTAGATATATTACTAAGTCGTCATGTCAAAGTGCTACTAGAATCTTTTTTCATTTGGAATTGGTAGCTTAAAAACACAATTCCTCTAAAAATTCATGGTTAGACTCGTGGTCTAGCTTGATACAGCAAGGGCTCCTTGCCACATGGTTGGCCAAAATGATGTGTAAGGTAAGTAACATACAAACTGGTGGATTTGGATTCCATGGACCATGATGGAAGTAAACTATACCCGACTTTATAAAAAAACATTAACTAGCTTAAGGCTTGATTGGAACTATAAAAGGAATTTCCTCTTTGATAAGCTTCATATGATGGTGCTTTCTTCAATCTAGGAAGATAAACTGAGATAATAAAAAGGGGGATTCAAACACTTGGATTAGAAGGGGTAATGGCCTTCTAATCAAAATGATTTTAACTTTTTCTATTTAAAATTTGGGGTTCTTGTTTAAAAAAAAGAGAAAAAAAACATTTTTGTCTACATAAATACTATGGGCTTAGCTTGTAAGGTTAAAAAAAAGTTTGTAAGATGGACATGGATAACAACTAGTATAGTCCATTGATACCTGTAAAACACATCCAAGGTTAACTGAATTGTTGTCTTGTTTGGATGGATGCAGGTAAGGACTCTATCTTATCTTGGAGGAATTTTTTTGACTTTGGCAAGCTGTCCTACACTGGATGAAACACCCACTTATGATTTGGAAAGTTCTTTTACTATCTATGTACTAAAAGGGGATCTCTTTCTACAAACATTGTACTTAAATGATTCTAATATTGAATTATTTTTGTACTTATCTGCTCTTTGATTCCATTGCCAACTGTCCTTTGAATGTAAAAGTTCAATTATGTCTTATTATCTAAGATTAAAATAGCTACACACACATACTATACATAAGGTTTCTCCTTCTGGATAAACCAGGATGCTGGCTTTAAGGAATTTTCTTCGAAATTGAGTTCTACATTGGACCCACAATCTATAATCTGTTGACCGGTTGACTGGTGTTAGGTGGTCCTTCATAGACTCTATTTCTAGTCCCCTGCTCACGGCTACTGTAGTCTTTGACTTTGCGGTTTAAGGTTTGCAGGCCCAAATAACTACATTTACTGCTTCTACTTCTGTTTATGTTTATATTGTTCCTTTTTCAGGATTGCATACCCTATAGAAAGACAACCTGCATGAGCACTAATCACAACCCCGAGAATCATGCAAAGATTCTCGAACAGATTAAGCTTTACCTTAAGGAGCGTAAACCAAAGAATGCTTTGGCAGCTAGAACTAGACCCTTCCTTTCTAGGAAGGCCAAAGAATGTATTACTTACTATGGTAAGAATAAGTAAACCTCACCACACTTTTTTTTGAAAAATTGTAGACTCTTGCTCTCTCACAAGGATTGGAATTTTCCTCATAGCCCCTCTCAGTGACCACATCTCTTGTACTGAGATGTATTAGCAGCTTGGATGCTTCTCAACTAATATATGATTCAGCTCTTACCTCTGACAAAAAATTCTTTGTCTTACATATGTTATCGTTTAATGATTGGGTCAAGATTTTGGCTACTCTAGATAAAGACTCCTTGGAAGGGGTTAATTTAATTACCCAATACATAGCCCAAATTCCCCTACTCTCCTCACAATACCAGCAAGAGCTTGCCCTATTTTCCTCCTGTGGTGCTGAGCTATCTAACTTTCTTAGGAAGTTATGTGGTCTCAATCCCTCTTTTGTCTGTACACCAGCCACTCCAACTATTCCACAAACTGGTGGAATCTTTTGTAGAGATAGTGCAACCCTTGAAGCAGTTAAGGAATTTCAAAGTAATCTTTGCTCCCTCAATGACTCTAACCTCCTGGAGATGGTGCCTAAAGTACCCAAATTTTTTCCTATCTTACCTATTAGACAAATTGAAATTGAATCCCTTGGGGTGGTTGACCATCAGCTTTGGGTCTTGCCCAATAAAGCTTTCTTGGCACCCATTTTGTGTGAAACATGGGTTTACCTTGCCAACCTCCCTGCCTCTACTGTGGAAGATTGTAGACTCAAGATTCTAAAAGGAGGGCAATTTCTAGACAAAGGGGAGCTGATCAAAGCACCCTTCAATCTCAATCTCATCGACCACTCCAAATGCCCCTCTAATTCGGGCCTCTACATCCGTACCAAAGGAAACATGGAATTTGCCAAGAGTAATCCGGATTTTTACATTGAATCCATATGGAATGTCTTTTGACCGTATGTAAAATGTGCCTGCAGATTTCTTGACCCTAAAGCCTCTTGTGAATCCAACATCATGTGGTTTGATCATACCGTTTGGTTTATTCTCAACCATCTAGACTTACTCTTCCTAGAAAAACCTGTGGATTTTCACCTCTCCCTCATTTGCTCTTGGTTAGGTGGCCAAGCTAAGCAAATTGTAATTGCACAGATTGCCTTCAATATCTTCCATGGACTAATGCTAGACATCCTGAAAGAGTTGAAATCTGATGAGCCTGGAATTTACTTAACTACCTATGCTAACTTTAAAGGTGTTAAGATCATCACTAATTTGCTTAAACCTTGTATTGATGAGGATGACTCCCCTACTCTCAAACGATCCAACTCTTTGATTACTCCCAACTCCTTTACTTCCTTCCTAACACCTAGCTCATCCTTTAACCGGGGAAAGTTTGTAGCTTCACAAGGGGAAGAGGCAGGTTTCCCCCCATCAGGAACTTCCCTCATATTTAAAAATGCCCTTGCGGAAGAAGAACTCTTGACAAAATTGTTCCTGATAAAGGTTTCATCTACATACACTTTCTCTTTCACAATGTACTCCTCGATTGGATTCAACGAAAAAATCTTTCTTGTGAGTGCTTTGATCTATTTTTTGGCAATCACAAATTACTCGACAATATATGCATAGGATGGAAGTATCAACATCCGATAAAGAAGGTTAATTTACAGTAATGACTTTCTTCGGAAGGATTGTGTTCCACTTTGTACATGCTTTCAGTTTACCCCCTTTCGCAGGACTTTTGAGGCCTATGGTAATCATGTTTGTACATGTGAAATACGTAGAATTTTGGCCAAAGGGCTCAATCATATACCTAACTTTCTCAAAACCCCTACCTTGGTCTATCAGCTATACTAAGCTGCCTCACTGACTTTGTCAGTGCTCTCCAATTGGAGATGACAGTCCTACTGGACTTAAGGGAAGTTGTGAAGGAATGCTTCCTTCAAAAAGTTTCTCAACTACCTAGAAAATGGTTATCCTCTGATGAATCTTGGCTTACGTCTCAACTAACTTTTGAATTTCAAAAAATCTCTTATAAATGGTTTATTGTTGGGCTAGACAAAAGCCCTAACTGTCCCACTATTCTATGCAAATACCTTGCTTGGAAAACCGCTCACAATCGAGTATCTAGGAGGGAATTCTGTAGTATTAACTCTTCATTACAAACAATTACCAATAATATTGCAAAGTACTTGGGAAATCTAGGCTACCTTGTTCGAAACACTAAGTTACCTGTATTATTTCCTACTTACAGAATTCATAAGCATAAGTTCAGATGGATGTCTGATGCCTCCAATATTATCTTCACTGATATCACTAAGGATATTATGTTATGCCTCGACCTTATAATAACCGAATTCGAGCTTATTTTTACCACTAAACAAAAAATTTGCCAAGATTTCTTACATATTCAGTACAATCCCTTTTGGCTTGCAAAAACTCTACAGAAGTCTCGCTTAATCTTCCTCAACAAATCTTCCACATTATTATTGCAGACATCACACAATGTTACGAAAACATTCCCCTTGAGGGGGATCTTGGCCTTAAGACTATTCTGGCCAAGGTGACTAAAATGGCCTTCTCTAATGATAGAAAGGAAAAAATCTTTTACATCTCTCTCTCCAAAAAAGCCAGATGGATAAAAGTGACTCACTCCTTACACTTTAATGAAGCTAAGCTTTGCGGTTACATCTCCTGGCTGCTTTGTAACTGCACTATTGTTTCGGACGGGCTTTGCTTTAACTAATGCCTAGGCATCCCCATGGGATTCTCTTGCTCTCCACTTATGTGTAATATTTATCTTGCTTTCTTTGAGTACAAGTGCTATATCAAAACCATGGAAACTTTCAAGAACAAGCTTTCACAGTTCAGACATACCTATAGATATATGGATGACTTACTTAGTGTCAACAATAGAGACTTTCTCAAAGAGATTTGTTGATTTATCCTCACTGCCTTAAAATTGAACCCACATCTCTCCAGGAGATCATCTCACCCAATGGGGCTTTTTGCACGTTAGTCCAATTCCTTAACCTTTCTATCTCCCTTCCTATCCCATCAGTCGATGAGTTTGACCTAAGGTTTGTTTGGAAAAGGGATCTCCTGAAACCACCACTTGTGGAGTTCTTAAAAAAGAATAGCAATAGGCCTCATAAGGCTGCTATTGGCTCTTCCATAAGCCTGCTACATCTGATTTATTATTCTTCCTCTACCTCTTTTCCTGCCTGGGAGGAGGTTAATCTACTAATCAAGAAATATTGCCTTAACGGGTTTAATAGAAACCAGATCTGCAACACTATTATACAGGCTCTCACCCAACACAATTGTCCTGGGTTACACTTTAATCAAGAGAATCTCATTTCTCTGATTAGGTAGTAGGCCCATACACAATGGGCCTACTACCAACCCATTGTGTATAGCACTTCGGTAGGGCAGGTACACACACACACACACACTGTGGTACTATAGTATTGTTGTCATTTTCAAAACAAAACCCCCCTCTCTTCTCTCCCCCCCCACCTTGTTCTAGCCTCGAAACATGAGCTAGGGTACATTAGGACTAACATATAAAATACCACTACTTTTTAGCAAGACCTTGGGGCTTAGCCCTTGTTATTAAAAACTAAGGATCTTCTAAAAGATCTCCTTCTCTGGCATGGCCGAGCGCGACTGCATCCTACTTCTTCATTGCAATGTGAAGGTGGCCTCTCGATATTTTCTGTGGATCTCCCCACTCATGGGTATCTCTGCGCGAGACAAGCTACCACACACACACATTCTCCAGGATGGTGGCCTCCCTCTCTCAGAGGACTGGAAGTCCCTCCTCCTTCCACTATTTAAATAGGTGAGGGTGCATCTCTGCCCCTCACTTAGACAGGGTTGTTCTGTCGTGTTTCTCTTACTGCTTGCTTCACAAAGGGAGCTATGGAACTCACCACTCAGGTTTCTCAGGTTCTTTTCTACCTTTGCTTACTTGGCTATTGATTGTGTTGAAAATTTTTTGCTGTAAATTCTACATAGAGCATTCATCTGTTGGTTGGCACAATAAGGTAAGTATTGAACGAATGTTGGACACATGGCTGGGTGGCGGTTTTTTACCTTTCCTTAGGCATCTACTTGTGATCTTCTGGTGTCAGGACTGGTTTTTGTTACGGCTGTCGTTAACTGTTTGACTATCACGCTATGTGCAGCAAGAGTCAAAATGGCTCCTATGATTAATTTGTGGTCTTGGCATTACCATGGTACCTTGGAATTTCTTAGCTTCTGCAGGTTTCTTTCCCTTTTGCAAACTGTGTAGCTTCATACCATCTAACTGGTTTCTGTAAAAAAATAAAACGGGGTTGATCTTGGCAGTATTAACACCGGAAGCATAGAGGAGTATTGGATACTGGGTATCTGAGTTGAAACTATGGTTTTTTAAGGCTACTATAATCAGGTGCTTTTTTTGATGCCGCTTGACTTAGCAAGGCAATACTCTGTCAAGAGTAACCGGACATACCATTGTTGCTCATCAAAATACTTTGAGATTTGCTTAATACTGTCATTGGTTATTGATCATTGAAGCCGGAGGGTATTGGTTGGATATGGGAACATAAAAATGATGTACTGATAGCCTATTACCTGAGGCTGTTTTGCTCTTTTTGGGAGCTCCTTTCTGATGCTCTACTGAACCAGGCAGTACCAATGCTTACTATTCATTAAAAATGCTTGGAGGTTGGCTTGAACATGTTGTTTTTAGCTTGGTAAGGCCTTGTGTGTTGAATAGATATGGGAGCTTGAAAAGGGATGGTGTTTTCCCATACACTGCTTACTGGTATTGAATGTTGTTAAGGATAGTTGGACGCTCTTGCTATATCTGGTCATTTTATTTTTTGGGTTAAGGGCAATGCATTGCAATATTTACTGGCGACTGTTGCTCCCTTTGTTGCTTGTTAAAAGATTTGGTACACTGCCTACCATTGCTCAGGTTGGTTATGTAAGTATAAAGGCGCTGACCTGGTTGCGCATTATTTTTCTCATTGTTAAGAGAGGATGCCGTGAGTGCATTCCATGGTGTTACTAGTTTTGTTCCCCGACTTTGGATGTAATGCTTCAATTCGGTATTTTTGTTATTAAGGTGAAATAGGGCTTGGCCCAGCTGCATACGGTTGTTAGATGTGTTTTCCAGCCCGACTACTTATTGTTATTGGATATATTACTAAGTCATCATGTCAAAGTGCTACTAGGATCTTTTTTCATTTGGAAATGATAGCTTAAAAACACAATTCCTCTAACAATTCATGGTTAGACTTGTGGTCTATCTTGATACAGCAAGGGCTCCTTGCCACATGGTTGGCCAAAATGATGTGTAAGGTAAGTAACATACAAACTGGATTCCATGGACCTTGATGGAAGTAAACTAGCTTAAGGCTTGATTGGAACTATAAAAGGAATTTCCTCTTTCATAAGCTTCATATGATGGTGCTTTCTTCAATCTAGGAAGATAAACTGAGATAATAAAAAGGGGGATTCAAACACTTGGATTAGAAGGGGTAATGGCCTACTAGTCAGAATGATTTAACTTTTTTTGTTTAAAACTTTGGGTTCTTGTTTTAAAAAAAAGAGAAAAAAACATTTTTTGTCTACATAAATACTATGGGCTTAGCTTGTAAGGTTAAAAAAAGTTTGTAAGATGGACATGGATAACAACTGGTATAGTCCATTGCTACCTGTAAAACACATCCAAGGCTAACTGAATTGTTGTCTTGTTTGGATGGATGCAGGTAAGGACTCTATCTTATCTTGGAGGAATGTTTTTGACTTTGGCAAGCTGTCCTACACTGGATGAAACACCCACTTATGATTTGGGAAGTTCTTTTACTATCTATGTACTAAAAGGGTATCTCTTTCTACAAACATTGTACTTAAATGATTCTAATACTGAATTATTTTTGTACTTATCTGCTCTTTGATTCCATTGCCAGCTGTCCTTTGAATATAAAAGTTCAATTATGTCTTATATTTAAGATTAAAACAGCTACACACACACACACACACACACACACACACACACACAGAAAAGATCATCTTAAAGGAGGAAGATTGTTGATGTTTGGATACAATTGAGCTTCACACCATTAGGGCAAATAGCTCACACAATATAGATGAAAGATACCAGATACAATCACAAATTTGAGCAGAGGCTTCGCTCTCACAGGAGAAACTTACACAACCAAAATAGCAAAAAAACAATGAGTAATTTGGCAAAATGGACAACACCATTGCAATTAAAATGGCCCAAAACCCGAGTCTACAATATCAAAGTGCTCAAATCCGACCTCGGATGAGCAATTATGGCCAAAACAGGCTTCAAAAACAGCAAAAACTCAGTTACGGCTGTTCCTCCTCTTCTTTACACGTTCTTTCTAGATTTTTCTCAGGTTTTTTAGTGTCCACAGTTCACTTTATCCCTTGGGCACCTTTGGTCTTTTGATTGACATCACACGGACCCCGAACAGGCCAAAAAATGGCCACATAATGCATTTTTGTCACCTTTCTACATCCATCTACACACTTGGCACTCAACTTTTTCCAATAATTCATCCTTCAATCACATAAAGTGGCCCCTAAATACAGTTCTCGTGATGACCTTTTTGCATTATCATCACAAGGAAAAATTCTTGTTGTGTCCTCGCTTACCCACGTGCAAGTATTGACCTCCTGACGCCACTAGATGCCATCTAACACATGTGCTTACCTCATGTTGTTGGCCCACTACTTGAGAAGTTTTATGCTCTACCAACTCCTCATTATTATAGAAAAACACACTGATACTAGGTGCAATGAAAATCGATGTACTATGTACACGTTGTCCTACATGTACACGTGTGGGCCCCACATACCCACGTGGCTCTGGAAAATGGGCAATCCTTTATTCGATGCACCATGCATGTGTATGTACATATACGCAATCACTTCTTTCAAAAAACTCCTAACAACACGGGAAAGATGCCTTGTGATAAGTATTGGCTTACTGTCTGGGTACTACATCGGTAACGCACCGAATCTAGTATCCTTATGGTGAGTCAACTTCCCTTTCCCTTTCTAAAACAACCATATGGGCATTGGTCGAAAATGTAGCTATATGATGCTTGTATGCAAGCCATTATTTCTCCTTAGATTTGGGCGGCACTCGATCGGTAACGCGCTAATAGATTGTCGTTTGTTAGAAGTATCTATTTTTGCATAAATGTGGCGTTCAGTTCGTTAATTAACCCGGCCATACGAACGCCATATAATTTGTATGTGCATGTGCAATTCATTTTTTAAAGTATTAAGTATATGGAATACTTGGTCGAAAAAAATGCGGCCGTGAAGAGTATTTCATATATAAATGTTTGAATTGTTTGATATTGTTGTTTTTAAGTGTTCTTATGAAAACATATACTAGCTAATCATATTCAAAATAATGTTTTATTCATCAATCATCATCGTTATTTTAAATGCTACATTTACATAAATTCTATGTAAAAAAGTATATGCACACAATTTGGATGTTCAATATTTATTTTTATCTTTTTAAAGAGCAAGATGTTCTTTGCAATTTCCTAGCTTGGTTTGTATACTTTCAATGTTTTAAATGAGCTAAAATAAAATTGACAATAAAATAACATACCATTTTAAAGTCAAACTTATTATCAACCTGAATAAATATAAGCTTGCACAATTTTTTGAAGTTTTTAAGTCCGTAGTTAAAAACAAAAGAATGCTTTATTCATCAATCATCATCACTATTTTAGTGTTGAACATTTACATAAATTCTATATAAAAAAGTATATGCACACAATTTGCATGTTAAATATTCATTTTTATCGTTTTAAAGAGCAAGACTTTCTTTGCAATTTCCTAGTCCGATTGTATACTTTCAATGTTTTAAATGAGCTAAAATAAAATTGACAATAAAATAACATACCATTTTAAAGTCAAGATGATTATCAACCTGAATAAATATAACCTCGCACAATTTTTTGAAGTCTTTAAGTCAGTGTATGCTTTGTTTAAACTAGTGTGAGAGTGCACGGCGAAAAATATAGGTTAAAAGTCACAATATATTGAAATGTTTTAGTTTTTTAACATGTATTGTTTGATCTAATGAAGCTCTTATAAATTACTTGTTTTCTCTGCATTTTACACGTGTGAACATTGCATTTTAAAGTGAATTTTTTTTTCAATCCAATATATTTGTGCACATCTCTTAAAGTCTACAAGTCATGGTTATGGTTTGTCTGAACTAGTGTGGCAATGTTAGTGCAGTGTGCAGCCATGAATTTGTATTTGATATGTTGTTCTTTTATTGTCCAACGCTAAAATGATGCCATATCAAAAGAAAATTAATATGCGTGCCATTTGAAAAGAATTTATTTTGGAAATATCATCATGTGCAGATGGTTGCATACAACAGATTAGTGAAAGCAACATCTTCATCAAAAACCTCACTAGTGCTATATGGGAGAACACGGAGCATACGCTGCGAGGTGAAGGCCAATATGAGTTGTTAATTCCAACAGGGATTCAAAAATTTGACCCCCACCACAAGGTTAGGATAGTGTTGGGCAATATGAAATTTTGTTTGCAGAGACTTAAAGGAAGATATCCCTCATGCTTGCAATATGACAAAATTAGAGCTCTGGGACAAATTATGGGCAGAAGGTCAAGATGAAGCCTGTGAAAGCTTAGGACCAAGCTTACTTACCCAAGAGATTGAATATGGCCCAAGATGCGCAAGCAGCTGTGGGTGGCCAATCAGATGCCAGTGGCACCAGCACAATCATGTGCACGACTTTGAATGCCAAGTGTGCTCATCTAATTAGCATTCTCCACGAGTTGTTAGTAGAAGTTACAGGGGTGGATTTGGATATTTTGGTGTGTGCACATTGTACACCATCAAAGGCATCTCTTTCTTTTCAGACCATATTACATATGTAGGAAAATACTACAAGGGAGGGAGTGAGGCGAAATTTGATAGCTTCCAGACAGAGCAAGGAATGCAAACGCTTCACCCCTCCATTGTAAGATGCATTGGCTTTATAACCAAAGCTCCTTGGATCCTGATATTTCCATGCTACAATGGGGGCACCTTGGGAGATATGATGTGCTGCTTGCCATTTACCCACAGGGCGTTCGGACGCCACATGCACAGGCTACAACACGGTTGAAGATCATTGCCACCAGCAAGTTAGCTCTTACCAAAGATAGAGATTGTGTGGATCAAAGCAGTGATTGAGCAGGTGCCAACAATCTGTCACGCCCTAATTGATGGTGTTACGACTGCTCACTCAGTTGGTATAGTGCACAGTGACCTGTACCCGTTCAACATAATGTTGGAATTTACTTGCTCAAATAAACCCCGTGTTGGCATCATTGATTGGGGAATGATGCTCAAAATGCCAGCTAAGCGCATGTGAATTAATTATCTGCATCCAAGCAGACAGTCGGACCCTGCAGTTTTGGAGGCACAGAAAGCATGGGAAGCAAAGATTGCAAAGCGACCGTGGATTTCTCCAGAACTATACAATCCACGATGCACAGATGTGTACACAAAATTGAGCAACATTTATGCATTGGGTTATCTATTCGACATGCTGATAAATTTTTGGAGTGCATCTAGGAAATTTTATTTTCCAGAAGAAGTATTTTACCACCCCGACCAAGATGTTATGAGGGACATTCAGATTAAGTAGACTATTGGATGAAGTTAAGAGAGAGGGAAAATAGAAGAAATGCATCTGATGTTTTGATATTTTTCAAAGAACATTTAAAGACAGACCCTAATCATGTCCAACGACCGCTCGTTGAACTTGCACCATCTTTTTACCTGACCTAAATATTTTTGTGATATACATTTGTCTTGTCCGGGGGTATTTCATTTGTATTGATGTTTATTATCTGGTTTGGGGTGGTTCACCTCCTTGAGTCATGTCTTGTATTTCAATTGGATCACTTGTCTTCTATTTTAATCGAATCAAAATGTTGATGGCCGGAAATGACATGCCATATGGGGTGGCCTGTACACCACACATAGCCTGAACATCCCCAAGCATCATCTCAAAGTAGGAGTAATCCTATAACTAGAGACGGGGAACCACCTAGCATAAGTGCGGCTAGGATGCAGACGTACATGACCTAGGGTAGCAAAAAGTGATATGCCCTCTAGGTAACCAACACGAAATGATGGTACAGTGAAGGTCCACATGTAGAAAATGCCTAGTCAATAGTCAGGAGTGTGTGTACGAAGGAGGTATGTGACAAGGTCGGAATGGAGCATACTGACTGATTGGAGAGGCCGTACATGATGGAGCACAAGCAGAGTGATATACAAGAGATGAAACATCCCACAATGTGGGAAAACAAAACTAAGGAGAATAGAGAATGGACCCCAAAGATCAATACAACATTGCACCCTTTTATTGGTGATGATGATACTTACAAATGGTGGTCTTGACGGTTACAAACCTGGCTCTTGGCACTAGGGATGCATGATGGAATGCAAGCCATATGGTGCATGGCGAAGGTGGAGTTAGCGGGGAGGTTAGTTGAGGAAAAACATCAAGATGATGCAGCCACCGACGACATCAATCACCAACATCGAGAGCGGTCCAAGGTAGCATGATGTGGATGCATTCAATCCTAGCATACTCATGTTGCCTTGCGAGGGAGTAGTGACTGCCTTATGTGCATGGAGTGGTCATGCCTAGTAACTCAACCATGGTGTGGTGGATAATGGGGAAAATGGTGATGTTTCCAATGATAAAATGCCCAAGCTTCCAACCAAACATGATGCCATGAGCTCTCTAGCTTGGGGGGGTGCATTATGTGCTTAATGGTGCTTAAAATGTAGAGTGCATGGAGCTAGTGTGTTCCTCCAACTGGTCGTTGTAGGGAGCTTAGATGCCCCTCTAGTAAAAGAGATAGAGAGGGAGAGAAGGTAAAGATAGAGAGAGGAAAGAGTGGGATGGGGAGAGTTTTTTTTACAATCCACTAGCCATTGGCTAGGTTATTAGGGAAGAGTGGAGTTCGGGGCATTTACAAGAGGTTTTGTTGATGGTTCGGGTGGTCGGTGTGAGGTTTAAGGCTGCCGGAATTTGTATTTGTAACGGGAAGTCGAGATGCTACGTGTCACTTCCTCTCGATGCCGGACGAGGCGTGCCTTTTCTTGTTTTGGTGTTGGAGGAGCGCAATTTGGCTGTCTTTTTTTTTTGTTGGCATTGAGTCCTTGGATTTTTTTTTTAATTCTCTGGTGTGTGCGCATATGCGTGCATGTTCTGTGTGTCTATGGGTGAGTTTGTGTAGACGTGTGTGTATATAGATGAGTGCGTGAGTGTGTTTATGTGTTTTGTGTGCGTATGTGTATGTATATGTGTGCATATATGCACGGGAAGAGGGTGTGGTGTGTGGGAACGAGAGAGAGGGGGGGTAATTTTTATAAAACATGTGTATAATATATATATATATATATATATATATATATATATATATATATATATATATACTTTTTTTTTACGTGCTTGGTGCGCAAGGAAACAGAGAGGGAGAACGAGATTGAGGGGGGCAGAGAGAACGTAGCCGCTGGGGGGGGGGGAGAGGGGGGAGTGCGTGTATGTAGGTGTGTAGTGGGTGTGTGTGTGTGTGTAGTTAGAGAGAGAGATCAGACTCCGGTCCTGTATACTGCTTGCCTTCGGGCTTCACGACATAGAGAGCGAGGGAGAGACAGGGCAGGGGGGGTGAGATGGCAAGGGAGGGAGAAGGTGTGTGGGTGTGGATAAGAGAGAGACAGAGAGAGAGAAAGTGGCTTTGTATCTGCGCATGCATAGGACTGTGAGAGAGAGATATGGAGAGCAAGCCTGTCGAGAGAAACCACTGTACGCGGCTGCCTTCGGGCTTCAACTGGGAGCGGCAGGAGAGAGAAAGAGAGAGAGAGGGGCCCCTGGTTGCTCCTGGTCGACAGCGAGTGAGGAAGGGGGGGGGGGGGGGGGTTATTGAGGGTCAACAGGGTGGGGTAAGGGTAGGGGATTATGAGAGAGAGAGAGAGAGAGAGAGAGAGAGAGAGAGAGAGAGAGAGAGAGAGAGAGTGAGAGAGAGATTATGCAACCCTGGCGGTGGTCTCCACAAGGAGAGATAGTGTGAGAGAGAGAGAATGAAAGAAAGAGAGAGACAATATGCTACGTGGCCCGCCGGTGGAAGGAAGACAGGAGGGGAGAGAGGGAGGGGAGAGTGAGGTCGAGGAAGTGAGGTGAGAGAGAGAGAGAGAGAGAGAGAGAGAGAGAGAGAGAGAGAGAGAGAGAGAGAGAGAGATGAAAGAAAGAGAAAGAGAATATCCTACGTGGCCTGCCAGTGGAAGGAAGATAGGAGGGGAGAGAGGGAGGGGAGAGTGAGGTCGAGGGAGTGAGGTAAGAGAGAGAGGAAATAAAAAAATGTGAAGGGTGTGTGTGTATAAATAATGCAAGAGAGAGACTGACTCTGGTTCATGCATGGCGTCCCGCCAATGGAAAAGAACAATGTAGGCTTGTTTTATTGGCTAGATTGTAGAGAATCAGGGTAAGAGATAGAGAGATGGTGGTTTAAAAGGGAAAACGCGGTAGCCTATTGCACGCGCGCGAGCAAGGAAGGGGAAATTGGTGGTGGAAGTAATAAGAGAAAAAAAATGTTTTTTTATTTCTGTTACCTCATGCTCCTAAATGTGGCTTATTCTTGCGGTTTGGGTTTCGAAAACTGAGAACTTTAACTCTCAGGCTGGGCTAGAGGGCGGTGTGGCTAACCCGGTATCAATGTTATATGTTCATTTTGGGCAACAGCCACCAATAGACTTTTTGGTGAAGGAGACAACAATTGCCACCCATGATATTAGGGAGTGTTGTGTCACTTTCACATGAGATGAGTTGGCATTGATAGTTGAAGACACCGAGCTACAATTAAAGAGAGAGAAAGATAGTTACATGACACAGCTGGCAGAGAAAGATGCAAAAATAACACGGCTTTCTATAGACACCCAAACACCCCAACCCTCATAAGTCCTGATGGAGAAAAGTATTCACCACTTATGCCAAGACGTTCAGAATTTGACATAGTGAGTGAATCCTCCACCTGTACAAGGGACACACATCAGTCTCTTTGTTCTGCATCTAGATTTGGTCCCCTCGTCTACGTCGGGTGCATCTTCATCTTCCCAATGTCCAATTTTCTATAAGAATTTTGATGGATGGAGTGGATACTATACGTTGATATGTGATCATTATCACTTCGTATGTCTTATTCGTTTGATGCAAAACAGTACCCGATGCGCAATCCTTTCACAAGATGTTCTACAAGGAATATATGTTATTTTTGGCATGGCAAATGAGTATAAATTCAAGAAAGCCCGCCAAGATACCCCTAGTACAATTAGAAATCTGTTTCGTGACCAAGATGCTGGTTTTGAGCATATCAATTGAAATTAACAGACTATGTATAATCGCAAATATGAAGCATTGTATATGATCAAAACACATTTAATACAAGCTCTTTCATAATGGTTTTTGACACAATCTTCCTTCTACTCTCAATCCATATTAAATCTGTGAAGTTGTTATCTGGTTCTAGGTCTGAGTGTTGTGGGCATCCTTGTAATTCACCTTCCACATCTATTACCAGATTCTCTTCTATTTTGTCTATAGTGCATTGAGATACACTGACATTGAACTCACCTTCGTCTTCCAATTAACAATCATACAACCAATGGCATTTCCTTTTATGGACATCACTTTCAATGTGATGCAATATCTTTTTGTTACAAAACATATACACTAATGTTTTTGCTTTGTCTACTAATAGTCTATTGCAAATAGTGCTACAAACATACTTGTACATACTTCAGTTTCTCTCTGAACTTGAGTTTGCTACACATTGTGCCAATACTTTCATTGCAAGGGGACGTAAGGTCAAGTAATTCTCTCCGCCATTCATCATCCACCACTTCCATGAAAGTTGCTCTTTTGTCATTGACTGTACAAAATCATTCGTAGAAGGATCTTCTTTTAATCTAAATGCACTCATTTCTTGATACAATCAATTCGGTCCTGAACGTTGGAGTAGAACGTGTTGACCACATGATAGAAATCGTTGAACACCTCTATATTGGACATCAAATTTAAATTCCAATTTTACGGATCGAGCATGTAAGCCACACTATGGAGTGGACTATGACCGCTCTTCCATATTGCATGAAAATACTTGGCCAAAATTCGTCGCTATTTGCCCTAGAGAATGGTAGTCGCCACTCCTTCTCTACTACAAACTCTTTCAGCTCCTCGGGATTTTCAAGACTCTGCTAGACTATGTCATCCACAATTTTCCCATATTTGACACCTTTTGATCAAGGTTGCGAATCGCAAACAATCACCTGTGTAGCTCACGAACCTCTCCCTAGACATGCGCTAGCACCATGTACCATCCCCGGCTTGCCGGAAGCTCGTATAGGATGGTGATTCTTGCTAGGAGCCCCTTTCTCCGTACGTGAGAGAGAGAGAGAGAGAGAGAGAGAGAGAGAGAGAGAGAGAGAGAGAGAGAGAGAGAGAGAGAGAGAGAGAGAGAGAGAGAGAGATATTCGGCTCTCTCTCTCTCTCTCTCTCTCTCGGCATATTATTTTATTCACCTCGTACATTCAAATACTTACAAATAGGAAGGAAGGGGAGATCAACGCTCAGAGGGAGCACGTACTCATGATATGTATAGAGTATACTCAGCGCCACCAGGCCGGCCACTGTGGCCACCCCCGAGTCCGCCATGGCTACACCACTAGGACCTCCATGACCACTACCTCCGCCAAGGCCACCTAGCTGCCATGGCCTCCGTCGTGACCACCACTAGGGCCACCGTGGCCTCCTCAGCCAGGCCCTCCATGTCCACCACCCGTGATCGCCACCAAGGGCCACCATGTCCTCCATGCATTCTGTCTTTTCCTTGTTTATCAACTAGAGTGCATCGTTAGCCTGCATAACCGGAATGTTAGGAAATAAGACGTAGCTAAATAGATAATTGAGTAGATTACTTAATGGAGAGAGACATATTTATATACACAAGATTATAGAGTAGAGAGAGAGTACACACGATATAGCCTACATAACCGGAATGTTAGGAAATAAGACGTAGCTAAATAGATAATTGAGTAGATTACTTAATGGAGAGAGACATATTTATATACACAAGATTATAGAGTAGAGAGAGAGAGAGAGAGAGTACACACGATATGCGTGGTTCACCCAATGTGGGCTACGTCCACGGGAAAGCAGCCACTCAATGGCTTTAGTACTTCAAAACAAGAAGTAGTTTACAAAGGGATTATACCCTTAATGGAGCTCCCACCTTGCTTCACTCTCACCACCTCACACTCACCTTGTTGCATCAACTTCACACTATGAAATGTGTGTAGAAATGGCCTCCTTTTATAGGCCAAAAGGGCTGCCCTCTCTTATGAGAGACAGTCATGTGTAGCCGCCCTTGTGCGAATAAGTCCAAATCGGACCCTCCAATCCGCCCATGTGTGGTCGCCCTTGAGAAGACAAGTCCGCTTTTGAATTCGGCCACCAGCCATTGAGTTCAGCCACCGGCCACCTGCCATTGACTTTCGACCACTGGCCACCGGCCATTGACTTCCGACCACCGGCCATCGGCCATTGACTACCGGCCACCAGCCAACCGACCGGTTGTTTTCCGACCACTTTCCCACCGCCGTCTGGCCATAATATTCCGGCGAAAAAGTTTCCCCTGATTCTTGTCCGTGAAAATTTTGGTTTCCGATGAGTGATTTTCCTTCACGCACGATGGCTTCTCCTCATAATGGGGGCCTTACAAATGTGCGCTTTTACCACATAAAATTACAAGGGTAAATCAGGCTCCATACTTAACAATCTCCCACTTGGAGACTGATCTCCAAACCAAACCTGTGACCGCTTTCCATTCTGGCTTCTTATCCTTGAATGCCGATTGAAGATGAGCAAAAGCTCAACTTCTCCTTGTTGACCACCTTTGTAAACATGTCTGTAGGATTTTCACTTGTATGCACCTTTCCTAGCTTTAGCTGTCCCTCTTCCAAAAGAGTGCGTATGAAGTGATATCTCACCTCAATGTGCTTTGTCCTTGAATGAAAGGCTGAGTTCTTCGCAGGATGGATAGCGCTTTGGCTATCACTGTACAAGACACAATTGTCTTGTTCGAATCCAAGCTCTTCTAAGAATCTGTGAAGCCACAGAATTTCTTTGCTTGCCTCCGTCATTGCTACATACTCTGCTTCCGTGGTAGAAAGTGAAACCACTTTCTGCAGCTTTGAAGCCCAGCTTACTGTTGTGCCTCCAACCTTGAATACATAGCCAGTAGTGCTCCTTCGAGTATCTTTGTCACCTGCCATATCTGCATCAACATACCCTTCTAGAAAAATATCAATTCCTCCAAAATACAAAGCATTTGTTGTTGTCCCTTTTAGATACCTAAGTATCCACTTCACAGCTTGCCAATGCTCTTTACCTGGGTTGTCCATGAACCTACTCACAACTCCCACTGCATGTGCAATGTCTGGCCTTGTCCAGACCATAGCATACATTAGAGAACCTACCGCTGCAGCATATGGAACTTTAGACATATAGGCTATCTCCTCTTGTGTCTTTGGAAACATATCCTTCGTTAGTTTAAAATGACCAGCCAAAGGTGTAGAAACTGGTTTTGCATTTTGCATTGCAAACCTTTCTAGTAGCTTCTTGATGTAATCTTCTTGAGATAGCTTTATTGTCTTCTTCGTCTTGTCCCTTGATATTTTCATACCAAGTATCCTCTTTGCAGCACCTAAATCTTTCATTGAAAAAGATTTGGACAGCTCCTCTTTTAGGTCTTTGATGTCCTGCATGTTATCACTTGCAATCAACATGTCATCAACATACAACATTAGGATGATGAATTTCCCATCTCCCAAATTATCCATGTAGACGTAGTGATCCGAGTTGCATCTTGTGAATCCATGATCCAATATCCATCGATCAAACTTCAAGTACCATTGTCTTTATGCTTGCTTTAAACCATACAAGCTCTTCTTTAATCTGCAAACCATTTTCTCCTTACCTTTTACTTCATACCCCTTTGGTTGAAGCATGTAGATTTCCTCCTCTAAGTCACCGTGAGGGAATGCCGTATTTACATCCATTTGCTCGAGATTTAGATCATGAGCAGCCACAAGGCTTAAGACAAGACTAATTGAGTTCATTTTTACAACAGGAGAAAATATTTCATTGAAGTCAATACCTTTCTTTTGAGAAAAACCTTTTACCACAAGCCTAGACTTGTACCTTTTCTTCCCACCTTCTTCTTCCTTTAGCTTGTACACCCATTTGTTTTGAAGTGCCCGCTTACCTTTAGGCAACTCAACCAACTCCCATGTTTGGTTGCGATGTAGTGAGTCCATCTCCACTTGCATGCTCTTCGTCCATTCTTCTTTGGATTCATGTTGCATAGCTTCTTCATATGATTCCGGCTCTCTAGAATCTGAGATCAAGAGATGGTTGAAGGAAGGAACAAACCTTTATGGAGGTCTACTTGCTCTTGTAGATCTTCGGGGAATAGGTTGAGGCTCCTCATTTGGTTGACGTTGTCGCACATTGTCACTGTTTGCAGTCCTTGAGTCTTCACCGTCCTCAAGCTCCATGTACTCATCACCTGTTTCTTTTGTTTGTTTTGTTTCCAAGTAATCTTTGTACATAGTTTGTTCGTTAAAAATTACATCCCTACTCCTTAAGATTTTACCATCTTCAGGATTCCATAGGCGATACCCAAAGTCTGCTTCTCCATAGCCAATGAAGAAACACTTTTTGGACTTTGCATCTAACTTTGATCTTAGGCTTCTATCTATGTGCATGAAAGCCTCACACCCAAACACTTTGAGAAATGCATAATTCACCGGTTTACCTGTCCATGCCTCTTCTGGAACTCCCCCATCCAATGCCGTTGAGGGTGACCGATTGATTAAGTACACAGACGTACTTACAGCTTCTGCCCAAAGCTCAAGCGGTAGGCCTGCATGTAGCTGCATGCTTCGTGCTCGTTCCATGATTGTCCTGTTCATCCTTTCCGAAATCCCATTTTGTTGAGGTGTCCTTGGGGTTGTCCTTTGCCTCCGAATGCCATTGCTAGCACAAAAGCTTTCAAAAGCTTGGCTGCAATATTTGCCTCCATTGTCGAATCTGAGGCATTTAACCTTGGTACCTGTTTCATTCTCCACAAAGGCTTTCCACCTTTGAAATATGGAAAATACATCAGATTTATTCTTCATTACATAAACCCATGTTTTTCTAGTCGCATCGTCTATGAATGTTACATAGTACAATGAGCCACCAAGTGATGGTGTACTTGCAGGACCCCAAACATCAGAATGAACCAACTCAAGTTTTTTTATTTTTTCTTTCATTTCCTGATTTTTGAAATTTTACCCTCTTTTGTTTACCATAAACACAATCTTCACAGAACTCTAAGTCCACTTCTTTCAAACCTGGTAGAAGCTTCTTTGTTTGAAGGATTTGCATTCCTTTGGCACTCATATGCCCAAGTCGGTAGTGCCACACCGCACTGTCAACTTCTGTAGTTGCTGCACAAGCTGAAGGTTGCGTGCTAACAGTACACAAGTAAAGTGTACCAACTTTTTCACCCTTGGCAACCACCAAAGATCCCTTTGAGATCTTCAACCGTTTGTTTCCGAATGCAATGTTGTGACCTTCATCGTCCAATTGTCCTGTAGAGATCAAATTTTTGCGAAGAGAAGGAACATGCCTAACATCTTTAAGCTTCCATTCATTTCCGTTAGCAGTTTTGACAGAAACTGTACCTTTGCCAACAATCTCACAAGCTTCATCATCTCCCAAGTATACATACCCAAAATTACCTTTGGTGTAGTCTTGGAAATGTTGCTTGTGTGGTGTCACATGGAATGAAGCCCCGGAATCTACTATCCAGGAATTAGACACATTGTGTAATGAGAGAATTAGAGCATCTTGCTCTACTTTACCTGCCACATTGGCCTCCGATGTTGGCTTGTTGTCTTGAGACTTTGTCTCCTTCTTCTTCTTGGACCAGCAATCCTTCTTGACGTGGCCCTTCTTGCCGCAGTTCCAACATTCAAGAACTGACTTTGTGCGTGACTTTCTCCGCCTTGAGCGATCATGACCCTTTTGGTTTTTGAACCTCTCCTTAAGCCTTCCTCTTGTTTCCACTGATAGTGCAGCACTTGATGATTCTCTTGTGCTTCTCCTTCGCATTTCCTCGCTTAGGAGAACACCCACAACATCATCAAACTTAAGAGTATTTGTGCCAGAGATAGAATTACTTACAGCCATCACAAGGCTGTCCCAACTATCCGGTAGAAATGATAGTATAAGGAGAGCTCGTACTTCGTCATCGAAATTGATTTTCACTGATCGAAGTTGACTTATGTTTGTGTTAAAGTCATTTAGGTGTTCTGCAACTGAACCATTCTCTGCCATCTTTAGATTGAACAAGCGCTTCATAAGAAATACCTTATTGGATGCCGATGGTTTCTCATAGAAGTCGTCAAGTGACTTCATCAAGTCCTCCGTGGTCTTCATCTCCGAAACATTGAAGGCCACCATTGACGCCAAGCTTAACCGGATTGTTCCCAGTGCCTTTCGATCAAGGACAATCCATGCTTCATCTACCATTGTTGCGGGCTTCTTCGCAAGACCGCCTAGTGGCAAATAGAGGTTCTTCTAGTAGAGATAGTCTTCAATCTGCATCTTTCAATGTTGGTAGTTTTTGCCATTGAACTTCTCAATCTTGAGCTTCCCTTCCTCCGCCATAACTCCCACTCAAATCAAGGAATCCTTTCCTTGAGATAATTTAGCTACGAGCAAACCTTGCTCTGATACCAGTTGTTAGGAAATAAGACATAGCTAAATAGATAATTGAGTAGATTACTTAATGAAGAGAGACATATTTATATACACGAGATTATAGAGTAGAGAGAGAGAGAGAGAGTACACACGATATACGTGGTTCACCCAATGTGGGCTACGTCCACGGGAAAGCAGCCACTAAATGGCTTTAGTACTTCAAAACAAGAAGTAGTTAACAAAGGGATTATACCCTTAATGGAGCTCCCGCCTTGCTTCACTCTCACCACCTCACACTCACCTTGTTGCATCAACTTCACACTATGAAATGTGTGTAGAAATGGCCTCCTTTTATAGGCCAAAAGGGCTGCCCTCTCTTATGAGAGACAGCCATGTGTAGCCGCCCTTGTGCGAATAAGTCCAAATCGGACCCTCCAATCCGCCCATGTGTGGCCGCCCTTGAGAAGACAAGTCCGCTTTTGAATTTGGCCACCGGCCACCTGCCATTGACTTCCGACCACCGGCCACCGGCCATTGACTTCTGACCACCGGCCATCGGCCATTGACTACCGGCCACCAGCCAACTGACCGGTTGTTTTCCGACCACTTTCCGGCCGCCGTCCAGCCATAATATTCCGGCGAAAAAGAATATTCCGGCGAAAAAAAAATCTCGGGGGCCTCCGCCCTCGAGGCCTTTTAAGTTGCCGCTAATTCTTGTCCGTGAAAATTTTGGTTTCCGGTGAGTGATTTTCCTTCATGCACAATGGCTTCTCCTCATAATGGGGGGCTTACAAATGTGCGCTTTTAGCACAGAAAATTACAAGGGTAAATCAGGCTCCATACTTAACACGGAAGTGGATAACAAACTGGTGTAAGGGTACAAGCCTTCAAAGCGATTGCAATTAGAGAGAGCTTCCCTTTGGTACCTTCCTGTGTATGGAAATGAATGGAGAGAAAGGGCACTATTGTAATTACTATTTTGTTCTCATCAAAGCATTGAAGAAGAGTTTACATGAGTAAAAAGAACATAGAAGTGAAAGCTGAGAGAGAGACAGTGCGTGCGCTTATTTTATTTTTTTTAACAAATCTTGTTAGCCTAAGTGAGTAGAAGTCACGCGTAGATATAGGAATGTATATACTGTTTTGTTCTCATGGAAGCACTGAACAAGAGTATACATTGTAAAGAAGAATGTAGAAATGAAAGGTGAGAGAGAGAGAGAGAGAGAGAGAGAGAGAGAAAGAGTGCTTATTATTTGTTTTTCACAAATCTTGTTACTACGAGTGTAAGTCACTGAAACGATTTGATGTAAAGAGTATGCGAAAAAGTTGATTAATTAAGAATGGAACTAAGCAAACAAGAGTAGGAAAGACTTTGAATGTAGCATGCAATGACTGCTTTACAATGAAATGGACAAAACTTTTTTGGAGAAGAGGAGGAAGACTAGGTAACAACACATATCAGTGGGAGTTTTTGATGCAGGAAGAAAGGGCTATATCGGTAAGATGCTCTTCAAAGTTGCGCGTGTGGCTAACTGGTTGACAGAAAAGTAGCACGAAACAAATTGTTTAGCTGACAGAAGGTGGTTGGGGACCACATTAGAGTAGGTCGGGGACCACATTAGAGTAATTTAATTCTACAGTCTCGAGTAGGCCGAGCACTTCTGCAACTAGCCAGCACGGCGATGTCAATGGTGATTTGTCGATCGAGTGTATTCCAAGTGACGTAATGTGGATGCCATGGGGTAGGTGGTTGAACTGGACATGGAATGAACTCACTCCATTTATGCATGTAGTGTCTGAGCACCCGCTCTTGCAAATTTGGGTAAAGACAGTATTGCAACTTGTACATTGCAGTCTCAAATTCTGGCTGCTGCTCAATCAGATCAGCTGGAATTGGCCTACCCATTCTAAAATGAAAAGACAAAGCATTTAAATCAAAGTAGTTGATAACTTGTCATGTCTGTCATAGTTTGAATGGAAACAAACAGACATTGTTGTAGCCAATGATCAAAGTTATGTGACAAAGATAGTGAACAAAACAATGAAATAAAGATGGCAGAAGTTTGTAGCTATATTTTCTTGCTTTTTTTCAAAAAATAATATTTTCTCAACCTTGGTGGATGTCCAGAACAAACGTTATAACGTAATGCAGTTGTTGTTTTGTGTTGTTTAATATAGAAATGTTCTAAGTTTCTAGCTTTATGTATATTGGTACTAGTTGCTAAAGTGGTAATTTCAAAATTTTCTTCGAAAGGACTATGTGCCTGCATGTCCGCTCGCATTATCTTCAAAGGATTACGCTTGTGCTAGCCAACGCGTTTATGGATGTTATTTGTAACTCCGATATATCTCCTATCGTTTTTCGTGCATCGTATACTGTAGACTATGTATTCTTCCCGTGACGTTGCTTTTTCTAGGGTGGAAGGCCGATGCTTGTCTCTTGTTGTTGATGAGTGTATAAATCTGCAGTCCATGCAGATTGGTTAGGTCAATAAAAAAATGATGGTGCTACGGAGAAATGAATGGAAGCTAGTGATACTTGTTATCCATACTTGCCTTGGTCTGTTGCAACTGGCTCATATGGGGAGGCTGGTTGGTCGTAATTTACTTCCTTGTGTTCACTGTAGTGCCACGCTACCTTCTGGATTGTGATAGGTGGATTGGTTGCGTCGTGCGTGTGGTTTGCCGAATTCATGAAATTTGCCAAGATAGCGGCACAGTTTTCTTGAGCAGCTTTTGAAAGTTCAGACAAATCAATATTGTAACCAAACCGCAGCTGCTCCATCACGTAAAATGTAATTCCTCCAGTTTTTGTTTGAAGGAGTTGTTGTGCTTCAACATTACGCAACATACTCTCATCATCCTCATACTCGATATCAAGATCTTCAAGTATTTTCTTCATGAGACCTGCAGGATGTAGGAGAAAGCTGGTTAGCACAACAGACAGAAGGCATTATATTTTTCTTTTCTAATAGTACCTGTTGTCATCCTGTCTGTGTTTGGTGTGGCCATTGTTTGGTTTAGACCTTTATATCTTTCGTCGCACTTATTCATGAAGTTACGACGCTCTTGAAAAGTATGGAACCCCCCAATATACGGATGGGGTTTCTCGCCTACTGAGTTAGCCAATCTCATAAGCTTAGTCGTGAGGTAAAATATCTTAGGTTGTATCATTGGTTGCGTTTCCTTTGCATTGTTCCTGTATTGCTTGAAGAGCTGCACAGTAAGATGAGTGATTGATCCGCATGTATATACATAGGATGCAAGATCAGACAAGCGTGCAAACTGTACCATGTTGTGATCCATTGTTTGATTCAGTTTACTACATGTAAAAATAATTATTTTGATGATCTGTTACAGTATTTCTAAAGAATAAGATCTGACAAACGTTTAAACACAAATGAATGAAGTGAGGAAAGGAAGAGCAGTAAATTCACAAAAGGTGGATGAGAGTGAGCAAGGGTGATAGGGAAGATGTCTCAGCAATGCAACATATTGAACATGACAAGTCGACAGAAGAGACGATGAGCAGTTGAAAACAAAAATCTGCTTTGTATACAAGGCAGTCAGAAGGCGATTCAATCAGTTTAATAGAATGAGGAATTGATACTGAAGAGGGGCAAGGAAATTTTCACATTTAGATGGTCAAAAATCTAGATCGTGTGAACATCTCTGGCGTAGGGAGCTCTAGTAAATGTAGCTGGGTTCGCTCAGTGACGCATGACAACATCACGTATAGAAGGCCAGGGGCAAAAACTTCTTTTACAATGAGCAAGACGTCGGTGTTGATTGTTGCGCCTTGGGACTTGTGTCCAGTCATAGCATAGGTGAGAGATACTGGGAATATGGATTTATGGTACCAATGCCCATTGACTGTCCGCATGGTATGCTTTGACCGTCAAAGTGTAAGTTCCTGTTTGGATGTGTCCAGTGTGACTTTGATTGCTTTGACGCCGCCATCTTCATCTTGGAGGATTTCGTCTACGCGACATAATGATCCATTGGCTGCTCCAATTGTTAAGTCTATGTTCTCTGTTATCAGCGCCTTTGCTCATTCTTCTATTATGTCAATTGCATGGAAGTCGGGATACTCAAGCCATGCTTAGAGCTCAGGGACGTTGTGTGCATTCTTCTTGAGGCCGATTTGGATGATGTGACTATGCCGATGGAACCGTTCCAAGAGCAGGTTATTATAATATCGAACAACACTCTTGTGTGTGCAAATGATTGTCATGTTCCTATCCATGTGTTGCTCTATTTGATCCTTCTTTATGATGCGGTCACTGAGCGCATCATGGATCTCTTTCTTTGTCGGGAGCCTGACTCTTATTGTATTGAGGAACTCTATGAAAGAGATATCTTTTGCATGGCGCACTGAGCAAGACATAATGTACGTAGTAGCACTGGACTAGTAAGTGGAGCTTGTGATGTGGCATGAGTAGCACTGATCACTTTGATACCTGCATATTGGCGGCAACTGTGCTAAATCACCGAACAAGAAGACCTTTTTATCTTTGAATGGGTCTAGCAGTGTGCCGTTGCTGACATTCACAATTTGTCGTACTATGAGATCGAAAGTTTTCTATGTTAACATAGAAATCTCGTCTATGATAATCGTGTCTACTTCTTTAATACTGACGTATCTGTCATTAGCTTTGGAGATTGACATGGGATATTGTTGTGTGCGCACTAGTATCTTGAATTGGTAACGGATAGTTTCTGCGATGCTGCTTAACCTCATGGCTATTGCACCAGGCGAAGCAGCGAGTGTGACAGTTTTCCCTTGCATTATGAGTTGGCTTGTGATGTATCTTATGAGGAAGCTTTTGACACTCCGAGGAGTGCCTGTGATCACATGCAGTCCACCCTTTGCTGCTGTGAGATTCTTGTAGATCTCTGCTTATTCAGATGTCAGTGCGCGTTTTGGACGTTTTGAAGCTCATTTAGAAGGGCAGAGATAAGAGATGACGTGTCTTGTTGCTTGTAGTTTGTTTGCACGTCTGGAGATTGAAATGAGGCAGCCTTTGTTGAGGATGTCTTCTGTAGTATCATGTTGTGAAATTGGTGTGTTTGATCTATCGTGAGCATATTTTTTTGTGTGTACTCTGTGATATACATCTCAAGGTCCTCATCTGTCACTATCAAATTTCTAACTTTGCACTCAAGATAGTATGACCTGGACGTGTTCTCTAGTGAGAGCAACTGGGATTCATTTCTGAAGGTGATGCTCTTTAGCAGCATGTTGTAAAAGAAATCCTCCGGATGATGCCCTGGGTGAAAGTTTGTGAAACGGACTAGTCAGTGTTGCCGCTGTAGTGATTGGCCGTAGGTATTCTCCTCTGAAATACTTTTTTTCCTTTCTTTTCCCTTCATCACTATGTAATTCTTGTGGAAGTCGTAGAATGTTCGCTTCTCTAGAGTTTGTGGTCCTGCGCAATACATATCAACAGGGTGCAGCATGACATCGTTGTTGTGAGAAATGATTCGTTGTCGTAGTGCCGGGGGTGATGAGCAAGAGCAGTGTAGGGTGGTATGGTACGACATTTCTGTCTTCATGCCGGGGCCTGACGTATTGCCATCTGTGATTTTGTTCGTTGAAGACTGGGTTTGGATTTGGCTGCACATGAAATGGAAACCGTGTTTACATACTCCATCTCTTTGACCATGGTAACAACTTGTACGGCACTTGTGAAGTTGTATCCTGAGTACGAGTTCTCGGAGCCGGCATACTTCTGGCAGAACCACAGAGCCAGTTTCTGTCGGGATGTATGCAGCTATTTTAGCAGATAGTTGCTCTTTGTCTTCTTCATGCATCCATAGTATGACATGAGCATGCAATGATCCTCTATTTTGGACCTCATATCTAACCAAGTGGTGTTGTACACGGCCCAACACACCTTTCGCAAGTATATATTTGGACATAAGCATTTGGAACTTAGAGTGGAAGGTGA
The DNA here is from genome assembly GCF_014529385.1 of Adiantum capillus-veneris. Classification (NCBI taxonomy): domain Eukaryota; kingdom Viridiplantae; phylum Streptophyta; class Polypodiopsida; order Polypodiales; family Pteridaceae; genus Adiantum; species Adiantum capillus-veneris. The sequence goes on from NC_140957.1 coordinate 53,435,912, forward strand.
GGGCCCATTCAAATGGGTAGTCTGTCCAAGTGAAGGAGGCGTTTAACTGACGTGCAATTAGCTCAATCGTGTCAATCTGAGGCCATCTTGTGTCTATGACCTCATCGGCAGTGAAAGTCAAGAAGAAATCAGGCATTCCCCATTCATCCACCATTGCTATCAAGTCCTTTAGGTTCTTGCGGTGCCACGAGCAGGAACCTGGCATGTTGGAAGGGGTGCTGTATCGAAGCACATGTCTCACAGTATCTTTGTCAGTTGCTGTACGATTGGCCCTCTTGTAGTTGTCAATGTCCTTTTGCAACAAGCTCGTGTGTGTATTGTTAGCCAACATAAGTGTCTTCTTTAGTTGGTACATTATGAGCAGGTATGGCTTGTACAGGGTGTAAACGGAGAACAGATTCAATGCACGTATCTTTACATATATACTAAAGTTGATTTTACCATCATACTGGCCTTTCCCAAAAGGGAACAAGAATGGAAACGCTACCGTCTCTATTGTGATGTCGTTCACAGAGCTTGATGCGGCACGCATGCCGTTGGGCTTGAAAGTAACTTTTCTCTCAAGCAATTGTTGACGGCCATGGAGCTTCAGAGAAGCAAATTCGTAAGTATCGCTAGTGGTGAATGCTCTTCTCCTGGTTGGTTCAACAATGTTTTCGATGATACCAAACATCAAATTTGTGTCAAGCTGCGCCATTAGTGCAAACGGTGCGTTGTCTTGTTGTTGTTGAATGATCTTGCTCACACTATCTTGACTTAGTATGCAGAGGCCAAGCTTCTTATTCGATCATTCAGCCATCGACATGTACTTTTGTAGTACGAAGTTGTTCTCAAGATTGAATGCAAGTATGTCTACCACATGTGATGTAGCTAGGTCTTGCTCTGTGAAGGCTGTTCTATGCTCTTTACTCCATGATAGCAGAGGGTTATCTAATATTGAACGTCTGTCTAGTGTACCTCGTGCAATTGTTGTCACTGTTTAGATGGCATTGACAGATATGTCAATGACGCTCAGTAGCTGTATGTGAAGCTGATTTCCGTTCAATATTCTTCTTGTGTAGTCTGGAAGTAAGGGCACACAATATCTACGACGTGCACTTGAGTTCTCACAAGTGGGGCACTGCACCCATTGCGTTTCTATGTGTGTAGCCTCTAAGTTGGATACCAATAGACTGCTAGAAAACATTGCAATCAATGTCTCGTCTGGAGCTCGTCTGGAGCTCGAGTACAATCAAAAGAGACACTTCTTTGGATGAAAACTACACCACAAACAAAGCATATGCTTAAAGGTCTGAATATTGCTGCAACGTCTGAACTCCATCGGTATACTAAATTGACGATATCAATCCATGATTGTGAGCATGGTAGAAATCTAGCCTTCTTCTTGATTGAAGTGCGATGTCTCGCTTTCGATCTGCTGAGGTGTATCCTATGCTTTTGGTGATGGTCCATTGAAGGCTTAAGTCGGACTCAATCTTAATGATTCAATGCGATGAGAACCTTGTGATATTTACTTACTAGTCACATCTAAGCAACGAATAGTTCAAGCGTTTTGAAACAACCATGTACCTGGTGCTGGATTGTGCTGTTGTGGGATTTTGAGCTGGGAAGAGGCAAGCAATAGCTGATTTCCTGAATGTCCCTTGCAAAGAATAAGTACGAAGTGTTAGAAAAGTAATAGCACAATGTTGAAGGTTCTGAGAGTAATCTCATTATTTGTATGTGTTCTTTACTTCTTATGTTATAGAAAAAAAAGAAAACGTGCTGGTGTCCCTACACGGGGGCGTTTGCACAGTCCTCCCCAATTTTTATAATACGAGGGAACGTGCCATTCCCACGGCAGCATGCAATTTTTGGTGTGTTTCTTTTTACTGTGTCCTCAACGTTCAAGATTAAAATGTGGCACTTCTTACTCACCGCACGCTGGAATATGTCGCCATTGCAAATGAAGAGGAGATGTGTCCAAGTTTCTCTTGATCTGTTTGCAGTGAAACACGATAGAGTTGGGCCATAACTAGTTGCGCCTGCAGAAACGAGCGGAGTAAAGTAGTTGAAGGTGGACATACTATTCAACTAGCCACTAGATCTTGTTACACACAAAGCTGCTATGATTGCTACGTCGGGAAGGCGCAGAGGCTTTACTGCAGATGAAGGTCAATTTCAATATGCCGACGAGGCAAACATTGACATTGTCGACCTTCTACTACTAGAATGAATACGGAGGAGCTTGTTCTACAAAATCTATGATATTGAAGAATGCTCTCGCCATGTCGACAAGGTAGGCTTTTTCTCATGGCTCTTTTCTTAATGCAAAAAAACCTCACTAAACAGTTCATTACAAAGGGGCCTCCTTCAAAACCTTCTCTAACAATTTCAAAATGGAATTCTTGCCGAATTTGGAGCGATCTCAGTAGATTAAAATCTCAGATTCCACAAACTAATATCATCGCATCTGGACACTTGAAGTCTCAATTGTAGTAGACATGTCACATCTTCTTTGTAAAGACAATACTCTACGTAACCTAAAATAAGTACATTCTAAGAGATCTTATTTTGATCAGGCATAGATATTGTGCCCTTATTACTTGGTTAGGCAAAGGCTCTTTTTTCATTATCAGGACGTAAAAGCCACCACGTAGCAATTGCATTAAATTAAAATTAAAAAGAAACATTGCAGCGTCGTAAGTAATCAGCGGTGCAAAAGTAACGTGGAAGAAAAGCAGCGCCATGAAAATCTTCTACGCTCCGAAGCAATAGTTCAGACTTTTGCAGGTTTGTCTCTGGCCAAGATTTTCTTATTGAGGTCGTAGGAACAATCTCAAGAGTCTTGCTGAGAGAGAGCTGTTACAAATGCCATGATCATATATATATATATATATATATATATATATATATATAGAGAGAGAGAGAGAGAGAGAGAGAGAGAGAGAGAAGCAACGGGTTCGGAAGCAACATACAGGAGGTTGTTTTGTTCGAACTTCTGCAGGTTTGTCTCTGGCCAAGATTTTCTTATTAAGGTCGTAGGAACAATCTCAAGAGTCTTGCTGAGAGAGAGCTGTTACAAATGCCATGATCACAGAGAGAGAGAGAGAGAGAGAGAGAGAGAGAACCTACGAACTTCTTGTCGAGAAGGTGGTATGGCCAATCGAGGGAACTGCTTCTGTTGCGAGCTGCTTTTGCCGGTTGTAAATCATGAGCAAATTGGTTAAAAATGTAAATACAATTCAAAGCAGCTTTTACTGTGATGTCTTACTGATTAAGCAATCATCCAGTCCCACTCCCACATGCCCAATCTAGTGCTGTTTGCAGCTGTGTTGTATCCGCGTTTGAATTGGCCTGACAATATGAGCCTGTTTGCAATTGTCTCCCGGTTTAATTTGACAGCGTAGCTTTTTGACGGCGTAGCTTTTGGTCATAGTTTTTTTAGACGGTGCAGCTTTTATTTTTAGAGCGTTTCAGAGCTGTGTAGTTTTCTTTAGAGCTGGTAAGCACTGCCCACTTGGCCTAATGAGAGGCCAAGTTTGTTGAAATGACTACTACACTAACGAAGTAAAAAACACACACAACTAACCTTCTGAACAAATTCACAATTCAGTAGAGATGTAGATGGTTCACTTATCTCTCTCTCTCTCTCTCATGTGGGAGACGGACTCTGTGTATATGGATGAGATATACAGGAATCTATGCACCCAGGAGCCAGGACGACCACTAGATGAACTCACTCAGATACTGACAGAGATGCTCCATGATGCAACATCAGAAGCATACCCCCACAGCCAGCCTACACGAAGACGATCTGGAAAAATACCCCAGAACAGTTGGTATGATGAGGAGTGTAGAGAGATGAGGATCAAGTTATAGAGGGAAGTGCTCATGGGTATTACCACAAATAGGATTATCGTTCGTCGCCTAGTGCAACGAAAGAAAAGGGCTTATTTATCCCAGCTAGAGCAAGATTTGTATCAGCTATTTATAAGTCAGGACTCAGGCGAAGCATGGAGGCTATTCCACGAACATTCACCACCACCAGCGGTCACCTCCACTAAGACATGGAGGGAATATGCCACATCTCTCTACAAAGCATCAGGACAACCACCTCTATCGGACCCACTAGAGACATGCCTGGAGACATTTTCTTTCCGGAAAACTATTGACAAGATGAAGACAAGGAGAGCACATGATCATGATGGTCTTGTAGCAGAGCACTTCATCCATGCCAGAGATATGCTGGCAGAGCTCTTGGCTATGATGTTTAATCGAGCCATGTATGAAGGCTTCCTTGAGACTTGGAGTATGTCCACGATTGTGCCTATTTTCAAGTTAGGAGATCCCATGATTCCCGGGAATTATCGTACCATCATGGTTGGCCACACATTAGCTAGGCTATATGCATCCATTCTTGAATGTCAAGAGCTGAATAGATGGGCAGAGCGAGGGATGCAAGTATCAACAATATATGTGCATGAGGAAGACCTCTCTTTTGAAACTCAATCATTGAAACATGTCCAATCACCTCCCCAAATACGGCTTGCTTGATAAGTAAATGCATCATATTTTGGAACTTCTGATAAAACACTCCTGTAGTCACATCAGGACGATCAACAACACTTTGTCCAGGTAGTAATGCATCATCTATTTCCTTTCATCGTGGATTACATGTGAATGTGATGAAGAGATCCGGTTTACCCCTACTATGAACAATTGCCATTGCATCTTGAAATAGTTGGCACATATATCTTGTACCTCCAACAAAAGACGAAGGCAAAAAAATTCTACGGCCAACATTTTGACCTTCAGTCCTCTATAAGACATCTCTAGCCTCAACCATGTCAACCAATCCTTGGTACACTTCACCACGAAGTGTTTTTCGGTTATTCCACATCCACAAAATCCGTGACTCCTCTAGAGTACTATAAGCATCCACAACATACTGTTGTAATAGCCTACCTCCTCAAAGAAGACACTCCACTGTATCATCTCTTATTTGTAAGCGAAAGACATAATATTGCTTTTGACTCAATTTTTTTCCATCGGTAGTCTGTAAATAAAGATGCCACCCATCCTCTCCACTTGGCAATAATAAAACATACAATAAGTACATGTAAGCTTGATGCATGCTGGAGATCCTTTTCAAACCCCTGTGTCGAAAATTCAGTACAATGTCGCGATAGGCAATATTTCTATCATCCCCTTGTCCAGGCATAATTGGAGCAACTTCAGAACCCCTTGGAGCAAGATATTGCCAACCATCACAACGATCCTTTGCAATAACCATCCTCATATTGGGTACAATAGCATCTCCAGACAAAGAAGAAGCAGATCGTAGAGCATTTGCATAGGGATTTACTCTATGCATCATCACTTGTAAACACTCTAGAATACTACGATCTAAATTTGAAACATGATGCAATCTGTTGCTCAACTCATGTTCGGTATCAAAAAAATATAATTGTGCAAAGCATGTAACTTTATTTTGTCCTTCGGATGGCGCTAAAGAACCAATGCTATGATAGACAGAGTCGTGAACCTCAAAAGTGTATACACCTCTCCCACCATAATTAATAGTCTCATTGATATGGGCACCAAGAGACACAAATGCCAATGCATTATTACATCCTCGAATGTTTTGTAAGAACTGTCTACTTCTTGTTGTGGTTGAGCTCATCAAATCTTTCAATTCATTTGGTGGCTCATTCAAAGGAAGTAATCGGACTTTTCCATCAGAGCAACAATATTTACCCACAAATGTTTGGATAGTCTTTCCTTCGTCCTTCCAAGCCTTTGCTCCACATTTGGAGCAAACATAATCTAAGCTTCCTAAGTTGTGCAACACACACTTTTTGGATAGAACTGGTGCCATAGACTTGTGATGTAAAAGGAGAGACATTGGATATTCAAAGCGGAGGGACAAACAATGCTTTTCTACTTTAGAATAGTTTCCCTCTACTATGTTCATTGTTGTCCCAAATTTTATAGCTTCAGAGTTTCCTTCATGTACATCATGCATGCTCTGCCTTTCATTGCACTCCAATAAAGTTCCAATGTACTTTGTAGTGAATGCCTTGTTCTCTCTCGTGCTATTTGGCGCCTCGCCTTTCGCGAATCATCACACAGTCGACTACGTCGTGCTTGACCAGGTGATAATATATGTGGTCCAGATACCATCTATGAAATCAGGTGCAAATAGATCTCATATAAATACAATATACCTGCTATAATTTGGATCAGTCACTAAAAGAACATTCTTATGCATAATAAAAATCAATATAAAGTGGGACATCTAATTATATCCTCTAAACTAAATACATTTGACACATTGATAGTGACTCAATTAAAAAGTACAATTTGATGAAGATACAGGATAGCATTACATATTTCTTCTATTAGTAGGATTAGGTCGTTGAGAAACTTGATGTTGCCTTGGTCGAACTAATCTAGCCAAAGCACTCAATTTATTTGAGGTAGCTCGGATATCTGAAAGTCTTGAACCTTGAACCTTTGTCAAAGCACCCAGCTTGTTGATGATACTTCTCAATCCTGGCACGATTTTTCGTAGAGTATTGTCTTGAATTCGTCCTTTTGATTCACGTTGACTCCGTGAAGCCTCTTTTTGAAGATTTTCAATAGATTCCCTTATCATCTTTTGAGAATCCTCAACTTTGGAAAGTTTCTTTGTAATGTATTCCTCACTCTCTAGTCTCTGCAAGTTTGATGCTTTTGTCTCTTCTCGCAATTTCCATAGTATCCCACTTTCAATCTCCAATGTAGAGCTTAACGTTTCAACCACATCAGAGATGTTGGTTTGCATTGTCTCCATCCTATTGCAGGAGGCTTTGATCTCTAGCAAGGTTTCAATAATTTTCTTTTTAGAATTCCTCTCAACATTTTGAGCTGCTCTCTTTGCCGCACGCACATTGCGAATACGAAGAGATAGAGGTATCTCCCGTTCATTAGTTGATGCACTATTCCTCCCGACATTTCGAGCTGCTCTCTTTGTTGCACGCACATTGCAAATAGAAAGAGATGAAAATATCTCCTCTTCACCTGCTGATGCACTTACAACTATTCCAGAAGAATAAGCCGTTGGTTGCAATAGCCAGTGGAATGGCACAACTAATCTCCATTTTACTATACACAAAGAAACTACAGTGGTTGCAAAATGAAATGTGACAACCAAAGAGAAAGGTTTGAATGCTTGTAAATTAAAAAATAACCCTCGTAGAATATTCAATTTTTAAGTGCTTGCTATTTAAGAATTAAAAAAATACACCGTCTCTATCTAGATGTAAAAAACAACAAAGGATTGCATGAGAAGTGGAAATCAAACCAAAATGCTCACCTAATCAACCCCATCTACATTTGAAAATGGGAAAAGAGCGTTTAGCGCTGGGACGCTTGAAAATATGCTGCTTATGATTCTCTATCTTATCAGGTCCTACAATGCTCTTTAGCGCATTAATTTTTCTATAAACCTCAGATATAAAACAACTACCTAACTCAGAATCAAGGTAGAGGGCATCTGAATATCCCAACTTTACTCGCATTTGCAAAAACGTAGGTTGCGAAACTATTAACTGGGATCATTCTGGATTCTAACAAACATCTGGTGAAAGGGTACCCCATCTCGAGTCATGGAAGTGCGATCGTAGGTTCTCCAAGATTCTTCTATAGTAACACTAGGAAAGAAACCTCGAACAATGCTTTGAAATAAGTCAGCTTTGTTTTTCGGAGAGTAGTGAATCATTATATGATCCAATACTATCTCCATCGCTTCCAATCCATGACCAAAACATTCAGCAGATATCCTAGGTGCCATAATGTTCCTAAGAAAAAAATAAGAGACATTGTAAGTGTAGTTGCTCTAGGACTTCATCCACAAAACTTGACTTTACAATATGTCTCTTTAGATAAGTGTTCGAAGCAGTATAGATTTCTAGCTCTATTTCCCATCACACACACACACACACTTTCACTCTATATAAATTTGTAGGGTTCAGAATCAACACTTGACCTCTCTCTCTCTCTCTCTCTCTCTCTCTCTCTCTCTCTCTCTCTCTCTCTCTCTCTCTCTCACACACACACACACACACACACACACACACTTTCACTCTGTATCTAAAATTTGTAGAGTTCAGAAGCAACACTGGACCTTTCAATCACGCATGTCTTTATCTACCCTTTTTAAAATCCATGTTGGTTTTATGCGATCTTCTATCCATGTGGTCACCTTTTGGTGATCAAACTATGGTATGTTTTGAACTGTAATGCATATGTAATTGCATCAGAAGAGATGCTCTCACTTCCCATCACATGAAAAATAGACCAGTCCATGTCCCTTTGGGACATGTTCCACTGTCAAAACACTTTAGAAGAGCAGGTTGAGCTCAAGACTCATAAAATAGCTTTTATTTCTATGATGCTAACATCATCTCCTCCCACAATTATCAAACACGGCATGATGAATAGAACAATCATGTGTTCTATCTTATTGTTAAGAAGAAGATGTTGATTATTCAAATACCCTCTTGAATTTCATCCCTTCATATTTTCAAAACTCGTCAAAGTTCTTTATGAATAATAGTAGATAAATGCTATTATGAAGGCACTTACATCCTTAGTATCTTTTGAAACTATTCGTATGAGATTGACAAACTGATTATGTGAATTATCACTGGAATAGCATTGCTAGATTTGGAGCCCCATCATTAGATAGATCTTTCAATACTTCTAATACAGGACCCTAAAAACCTCTTCCTGGTTAGGGTGAAGGCAAAGATCCCATCTTGGTTCAGTATAAAGGCTCTCTTGGGATTGCCTTTTGAGTATCATGCCTTAATTTTCAAGACTACTCAAGAATTTCTAAGGTCTATTAGAATTGCTCTAGGCATTTACATATAGGCCGAGATCTTAAAAAACCCTCTCTATGACATTAAAATCTCCATTTTTGGATGGAATTGTCAGTCACATTTAACTCTCCCTCTCTCTCTCTCTCTCTCTCTCTCTCTCTCTCTCTCTCTCATCTTTTATCTAGTCTAGGGGCACATAGATGTACACTTTTGAGCACATAACCATTACAAGAACATTTCATTTCATTGTCGTCTGTATCTTTCTCTCCCACCTATTATTTTACTCACTTTGGTCTCTCTCTCTCTCTCTCTCTCTCTCTCTCTCTCTCTCTCTCTCTCTCTCTCTCTCTCTCTCTCTCTCTCTTCTTTTATTCTGTCTATGGTCACATTACCATAACATTTCATTTCATTGTCATCTCTCTCTTTCTCTCTCTCCCCAATTTTTTTTTACTCTTTGGTCTTCTCTCTCTCTCTCTCTCTCTCTCTCTCTCTCTCTCTCTCTCTCTCTCTCTCTCTCTCTCTCTCTCTCTCTCTCTCTCTCTCTCTCTCTCTCTCGCATAGGAGCTACGGAGATCAAAACGGCCACGATTGAGGAGCGGGGCTACATAACATCAACAAAGAGTACAACAAAGGATTCGAGCCAAACTCTCTCGATAGCTAGGGTGCAAATGAGGATGGATTTAGCACCCAGACATGGTATCAGATTCACAGTTTTTTAACAATTTGGACTCATAGGTGATTTTGGCCTTTCGAAGATGTTAATATACAATCTCATTTCATTTCATTTCGGTTTATCTATCTCTATCTTCACAATTTATGTAACAGTCTGGTCTCATAGGTCATTTTAGCCTTTTGAAGACGTTAATATCATTTCATGTCTTTTTCTCTATGTTGTATTTTATTCGAGCCATTATCTCTCAATAGCTAGAGTGCAAATGAGGATGGATTTAGCACCCAGACATGGTATCAAATTCACAGTTTTGTAACAGTTTGGACTCATAGGTGATTTTGGCCTTTTGAAGACATTAATATAGCATCTCATTTCATTTCGTTTCGTTCTCTCTATCTCTATCTTCACAATTTTTGTAACAGGTTGGTCTCATAGGTCATTTTGGCCTTTTGAAGACGTTAACATCATTTCATTTCTTTTTCTCTATGTTATAATTTAACAAAACATCTCTCTCTCTCTCTCTCTCTCTCTCTCTCTCTCTCTTTGTGAATAAACAAATGAAATAAAAATTAGCCAAAACATTTACCTGGTTGGCTTGATTCACACACACCTCGACTCCACTTGCCTTGGCTTGCTCACTTGCTGCCTACATTTGAAATATAGATTGTAAGGTTAATTTCATTTCATTTTGAATAAACAGTTCAATAAATGAATATTGCTCATGCATGCAATGGAGAGAGAGAGAGAGAGAGAGAGAGAGAGAGAGAGAGAGAGAGTGAGAGAGAGAATGAAACATGCAAAGTGCAATACGATCACGAGCGTGAGAGGGTGCACGAGAGCACCATGCATGCAACGGGGGGGGGGGGGGAAGAGAGAGAGAGAGAGAGAGAGAGAGAGAGAGAGAGAGAGAGAGAGAGAGAGAGAGAGAGAGAGAGAGAGAGAGCGTTGTTGAGCGTTGCGAGAGCCATAGGAATAGCAACAGTAGCCGTCCGCGACTCTCTTTCTCTCTATCTCAGCCGTGCACCTGCAGCCCAGTTGTTGGAGCGTTGCGAGAGCCACAACCCAGGTCCGCGACTCACTCTCTCTCTTTGCCCAGCACAGCCGTGCATTGTAAAGAATGAGGATGCAAGAGAGCTACACAAGACAAGCACAAAGCACACAGAGATGGAAAGCTTCTTCTTCTTCTTCAAAGAAAAGAGAGTACAAAATGACTAAGTGCTAAAGCTGAAAAATAGCACATATGTACATGCGGTCACTAAGTGTGAACTCGCTAGAAGCGTACTAGGCTGGCACTATAAGTGTAGTCCAGCTGTAGAATCACTGGCAGAGATCCTCCGTGTCGGTCACCTAATGCGCCAGTGAGTAAATGCCGTAAGCGGCCAAGACCCGTAGTGGATGCCAGCTCAAGGTGTAGAGCTCGACATCTCAACACTCCCCCTCGAGCTCTGCATGTCGCAGAGTCCAAGCATAGTCCGGAAACGTCGAAGCTTCTCAGCTCCGATGGCCTTGGTTAAGATATCCGCTATCTGCTCCTCTGTGCTGACGAAGACCAAGTCGATGTCGCCCGCCAACACTCGCTCTCGAACGTAGTGGTAATGGACCTCTATGTGTTTGGTCCTGGCATGGAACACTGGGTTCCTAGCCAACTGCATGCTGCTGAGGTTGTCACAATGAATGAAAATCTGCTAGTCCACCTGCACTCCCAAGTCCTCAAGTAATGTGCGTAGCCAAGCTACCTCGCACACCGCAACTGTTGCACCTCTGTACTCGGCCTCTGTGCTCGATAAAGCAACCGTAGGCTGCTTTTTGCTGCTCCAAGTAACAGCAGCACTCTCAAAAGAGAACATGAAGCCACTCGTAGATCTCCTATCAACAATGCTACCTGCCCAATCTGCATCTGTATACCCATACAATGCTAATGGTGCATCTGCTGCATAGAACAATGCGTAGTCAAGAGTCCCTTGCACATACCTAAGTGTGCGTCGTACTCCATCCAAATGTGGCTTCCTCGGAAGCTGCATGAACTGACTCTCCAAGCCTACTGTGTAGCTCAAGTCTGGCCTCGTGATAGTCAAGTAGATTAGACTACCCACCATCTTCCTGTACATATTGACATCCTCAACAACATCACCCTTCTCTGCACTCAGCTTTTCATTCACATCCAAGGGAATAGAAATTGGCTTACAATCAGCCATACCATACTTTGACAACATGTCCAAAGCATATTGTCTCTGTGACAGCCATACACCCTGTGGAGTCCTGATCACCTCAATGCCAAGAAAGTAGCGCAACTCGCCCAAATCTTTCATTTCAAACTCCTGTTTGAGAAGACCCTTCACATGGTCAATCTCCATAGCATTGTCACCAACAATAATAAGGTCATCTACATATATGGTAATGACCACAATCCCCACATCACTCTCACGTACATAGAGTGAATGATCAGCATGAGCTCTCCTAAAACCAATACTGACAAGATACTTGGCAATCCTGTCATACCATGCTCTAGAGCCCTGCTTCAAACCATACAAAGCTTTGAGAAGTCTGCATACATAATCTGGGTAACCTGGATCGACATAACCAGGTGGCTGATCCATATACACTTCCTCTTGCAACTCACCATTCAAGAAGGCATTCTTTACATCCATTTGATGCATAATACATCCTCTAGATGCAGCCACTGCTATGAAAGCTCTCACAGTCGTCATCTTTGCCACTGGAGCAAAGGTCTCCTCATAGTCTATGCCATACGTTTGTGCATAACCCTTTGCGACCAGCCTTGCCTTGTGACGCTCAATGTTACCATCCGCCTTATGCTTGGTTTTATACACCCATTTACAGCCAATAGCTTCCTTGCCACTTGGCAATGGCACCAACTCCCATGTGTCGTTTTCTTCTAATGCAGCCATCTCTTCATTCATTGCATCATCCTAATGCACATTTCCAACTGCATCCTCAAAACATGTGGGCTCCACATCATGTATCACCTTAGCCATGTAGTCTTGGTGATGCGCTAGATACCCATCATAAGTCAATTTCTGAACTGGATTTCTGACTCTATTAGATCTGCGCAGTCCTGGGTCACTCCTTTGCCCTCTAGAATCTTCTTGTACTTTCCTTACACCAGGTGTCCTGACAGCCGGAATTCCAAATTCCTCATCAAGACTTTTTTCAGAACCATCTGAATCCATGTCTACATGTGAAAAACCTGATGGTGCATCAGCCATAAAGGGAGGTTCATCAACCTTTTCCTTTCCTTTTCATGATACATTCCCTGTACCTGTTGGTGGAGTAACCTGCGTACGTAGTCTACCATTCCATGGTTTCTCAATAGAGCCACGAGAAGAGGACTCTTGTGGTCCACTCAAAACCTGTGACTGTGGCCTCACATTTTGTACAACCACATCATCTTTTACATCAGCCCCAATAGTGCCATGTGCATTACTGTACCAGCTGCTCATCTCATCAAAGACGTACTACATCTCTGCTCACTCGTAATTCTCGTGTAGTAGGATTGTAGCACCTGTACCCCTTTTGTTCAAGGGAATATCCCACAAGAATACATTTCTCTGCTTTAGGATCCAATTTCCTACGCAACTCATCTGGTACATGCATGTAAGCTATGCAGCCAAACACTTTCAAGTGTGCCAAATCAGACTTTGTATCTGTAAACTTTTCCTCAGGTGTTACATCATGCACTGCAGCTGTAGGTGTCCTGTTCATAATGTACACAGCTGTATTTACGGCTTCAGCCCAAAAATGATGAGGCATGTTCTTCTCATTCATCAATGCACGTGCAACCTCTGCAATGTGCCTGTTTTTCCTTTCTGCGACCCCATTCTGTTGTGGAGTATATCTGCATGTAAACTGCCTGCGTATACCATGCATTCGCAGAAAATCTGAAAAATCATTGGAGAAGTACTCTCCCCCTCCATCTGACCTCAATGTCTTGATTTGCATATCTATCTCCTTCTCAATCATGACTTTGAAGTTTTGAAAGTAACCAAACACTTCACTTTTGTTACGCATGAAGTAGACCCATACTTTCCTTGTATGGTCATCAATGAAAGAGACATAATACCTGCAACCATGTATACTTGCAGTATCGGTTGGACCCCAAACATCTGTGTGCACCACCTCAAGTGGCTTTTTACATACATTGCGCTCATGTGAAAATGAGCCCTTTGACTGTTTTCCAAATTGGCATGCTGCACACACTTTATGCATACCATCCACCTTGAATTTGGGCAAACCTTTTACAATCTGTTTTGATTGCATGCTGCGCAATCTCTGCTCATTGACATGGCCAATGTGTTTGTGCCAAATGTCAACATCAGCCACAACACCTGTGCCCTATGCAAATAATGTAGCTTTTACCTCAAGCATGTCTACATTCAGCGTAAACATTCTGCCCACACATTTACCCTCTGTGATCAGCTTACAGCCATTCAGAAAATCTTCTACATAACAGCCATTTGGATTGAAGCGAACCTGCAAACCCTGCTCAACCATTTGTCCAACAGAAACAAGATTCTTTGTAATGTTTGGGACATGAAGTACATCTGCTAAGTACTTTGATTTCCCACTCTTCGTATTTAGAGGTATGTCCCCTACATGAGCAATGGGGTGAGCTGTGTCATCTCCTGTCTGCACATAGCCTGACACATCTGGTTTGCGCATATCTCTAAACCACTCTCCATGAGACGTCATGTGATTAGAGGCACCTGAATCCACATACCAAACATCATCTTGGGTGGAGTTCTCTGTAGTCATTGTATTCATTACATGCTGCATAACAAACATGCGCTTGTTTTTGCTGTCATTTGCATCTCTGCTAGTAGATGCATAGTTGCTTTGTTCTCTCTTTCCACTTTCTTTTCCCTTTGGACAGTCACGTGACATGTGACCTCTTTCACCACAAGTCCAACATTCTCTGCTATCTGGAGTATGTTGCTGCCTGCTTGATCCTGCACCACGACCTCTTTGACTCCCCTTGCCTTGAGACTAGTTTCCCCTTCCGCCTGTATTGTTTTGATTTGATTGACCTTCCAGAAATTGGCCCCTGCAACCCCTTGGGCCTCGACCACGACCTCTACCTCTACCTCTGTTGGAGTTAGAATAGAAGGCCTGTTCAGAATTATTTCTGCCATGGGAAGAAGATGTGTCAAGGTTCTTCTCCTCAAGAATAAGCATAGAAATCAAATCTTGGAACACGGGGATGTCGTCTCTTGTATTCATGGAAGACCTAAAATGTACATAATCATCTCCTAGACCATCCAAGCATGCACGGACAATGTCATCGTCTTCCACTGAGACTTTAATAGATCCAAGAGCCTCAATGATACTCTTGATCTTCAAGGCATAATCATTGATTGAGAGGTTGTTCCTCTTAACCTGATTTAGCTCCGACTTTAGTTGAAGCTTCCTGGCCTTGGTGTTCACCTCGAACACTTTGCCTAAGTTTCTCCATGCAATGGCGGGGGTTTCAGCATCCTGTAGATAGCCCATCATGCCATCTGTGATGCTCATAGAAAGCCAATAGATCACTTTGCTCTGGCCTTGTTGCCAGTCCCTCAAAGCTTTCCTTTGTTCTGCTGTAGCATTTGCCTCGAGAATCTTTGGTTCCTTTTCATTGTCTCCTTATACATAGTCCCAATAACCTTTTCCTTTTAGGAAATTTGTTATTCTGAACTTCCATGCAAGGTAGTTATTTTTCTCAAGCTTCTTAGTAACAATCTGACTGAAACCGTCAGACATCTTGAAGCACTAAGACAAAATAGCTGCAATCTGCAAAAACCTGCAAATCTGTTGAACCTGCTATCGTGGTACCTGTAACGCTTTCTACACTCAACGAGTGTCCACAATTAAGTGTACATACAACCACTGTACTTGTACAGTAAATCTCTGTATACTTCACTTTGGAGACCTGTTCAGAAACTTGTGCGAAAAACCCCTAAATTTTTTTTCACTGCGCGAGGCACCTTCGGCATCTGGTCGTGGATTGCGAACGAAGGGATTGTGATGCTCTTGCTCTCTTAGCCTCTCTTGCCTGCACCAGGCTCTGATACCATGTAAAGAATGAGGATGCAAGAGAGCTACACAAGACAAACACAAAGCACACAGAGATGGAAAGCTTCTTCTTCTTCTTCACAGAAAAGAGAGTACAAAATGACTAAGTGCTAAAGCTGAAAAGTAGCACATATGTACATACGGTCACTAAGTGTGAACTCGCTAGAAGCGTACTAGGCTGGCACTATAAGTGTAGTCCAGCTGTAGAATCACTAGCAGAGATCCTCCGTGTCGGTCACCTAACACGCCAGTGAGTAAATGCCGTAAGCGGCCAAGACCCATAGTGGATGCCAGCTCAAGGTGTAGAGCTCGACATCTCAACATGCATGCCCATGCTTCAGCAGCCCATGAAGAAGCCCAGGTCCGCGACTCTCTCTCTCTCTCTCTCTGGCCATGCTGCAGAAGCAGCCCAAACCACGACTCTCTCTCTTTGCCCATGCTGGAGCAGCCCGTGCAGTAGCAACAACCGCACCCCGCCCTCAACTAGGCCTTGCGGTCCGTGACTCTCTCTCTCTCTCTCTCTCTCTCTCTCTCTCTCTCTCTCTCTCTCTCTCTCTCTCTCTCTCTCTCTCTCTCTCTCTCTCTCTCTCCGCTTGAGGGCGGGGAGGATGGCCTGCTCCGGTATGGAGAGCCAAGCGAGGGCTGCCCTGTGCAAGCGTGGAAGCATGGGTGAGACGAGAAGCATGAGGATACCTCCCTGGCTTGCAGACGGGAAGCAGGCTTCTTCTTCTTCCTCCTCCTGTGTGTGTGTGTGTGTGTGTGTGTGTGTGTGTGTGTGTGTGTGTGTGTGTGTGTGTGTGTGTGTGTGTGTGTGTGTGTGTGTGTGTGTGTGTGTGTGCGTAGCCTGAGCCTTGAGGGCGGGACTCTCGTTTTCAGCTCATAAAGCTGTTCTAAGGGCGGGGTCCTACTGCTGCAAGGCTTTTGAATTTTGGCCGTCACCAAGCGAGCTGCCGCCAAGCATATTCGCTGTGTACTTCAAAGCCTGGCAGAGCGTGGAGCCGCCGTTATTGCAAGTGTGTGCTCTTTCTTGCCAGCTTACCTTTGTTTTTGTCCCAAGCCTTCAGGTCACAGTTGACGACACGTGGCAGGTGACCCCCAACGCCATAGAATGTTAGTAGATTCTCCATGTACTTCAAAGCCTGGCAGAGTGTGGAGCCGCCGTTATTGTGAGCGTGTGCTTTTTCTTGCTAGCTCACCTTTGTTTTGGTCTCAAGCCTTCAGGTCGCAGTTGACAACACGTGGCAGGTGACCCCCAGCGCCATAGAATGTTAATGGATAATAGCTAGATATAGATATAGATTATCGTGGCTCTTTTTTGGTGCATTTTTTTTGGTGTTATTTCAACCAAGCCTTCAAAATCTCCATGCACATCTGACACTTTCACACAAGGATAATATTGTTACCCTTCATTTTTCACCAATTTCTTTTCATAATCCATTTTTCGTAGTACGTATTATTCTTTCACTAAAAATGATATTTTTACATCTAAGGAAGATGAGAAATTTCTTTTTTTATGACGTATATTATTCCATTCAAGAAAAAATTCTATGCAAAACCAAAAACATTTTGATAAAGGACATTTTTTACACTTATATATAATATTAATTCTCTCTCTCTCTCTCTCTCTCTCTCTCTCTCTCTCTCTCTCTCTCTCTGTGGGATACTCTTTGGAATCTACAATAACCTTGGAATCCTTGATTTTCTGTTTAGGTGAGCTAGAGATTATAGCTCTTCTCTTTTGGCATTTTCTACCTTTGGACTTCTGTCCCGAGTCATTTTGCTTTATGGGTGACTTGCTCCGCTTCCTCTTGCTTGACTTAATAGGATTGACAAGCATTGTTTCTTTTCCCTTTCCACCCTTGAGTGCTAGCTTTGTACGGAGACTCCATGTGTTTCCAATTTACACGTCTTTATATTTTTCTTAGAGACCCTCTTTCACTCTTTTTTTTTATTGAGCTCTACATACAAGAAATCTTATCAATGAGAATCTCACGAAGAGAAATATACATATGGCAAAATATATAAGACCATTTGTAAATGAAGCATGGTATAGCTCTTACCATCATAAAAATCCTTCTCGTATTCTGGATACTCCCCTTTAGAATACTCTAGGAACCATGGGATATCTTTTAGTGATGTTGGTAATGTCCTGTCGGCATGTAGCCATGATCGTGGATAGAGTGATTTGAAACGAGCCTTATCAACTTGTTTCCAATCTTCAACTTCTACTAGAATCTCCCGAATCTCCTCATCCTTCAAGAGGAGTGCAAACCACCTAAATATATTAATTGCATATCACCATGAAAAAGAAAATATAAAAATGAAGGTTAAATATTGATAATGCATTTATCATTACATATAGGCAAACCTTCAAGCGGTACAATCTAAATACGGCATCTTGCTTTTTAGCATTCCAGGAGTCAATTTTGGCAGCTCCTTAAAAGCATGTGAGAGATGCGTTTGTTAACAATCATAAAAAAATGTTTGAATAGCCTCACTATATGCATTGAATGGCACTTCCTTGATTTCTTTTACAAGCTCGATCGCTGCTCCATTGTGCACTCCCAATAGGAAAAATATGAGACATAGATGCGCCACTCTTTGTCTCCACCATCAAATCCCCACAATCTTCTAATATCTTTTGCTTAAGATACGCTCTAGGGAAAAAATACAAATTTTCAACATAAAAATGTAAAGAATGTCAAATTATTGGACCTAATTTGCATCAGATATACCTTTCCAGGGGAATGATTGTTTGCATGAGAGTAACAAGCTTATCAAGAGTGACATTATGATCGCTCTCTCAATCCAACTCAAAGAGCAGAGTGACCCACTTCTCTCATAATGCAGGATTGGCCATTGTAGCTAGCTTGAAGCCCTTTTTTGTTTTGATAGTCCGCTCTACCTCACAAATGCATCGCTTGTACTCCACATCATAGTTCTCATTGTCTTTAGAAATGTTATTATCAGCTACTTTATTTGCTATATTTTTTCTTAAATTTGGTCTAAAACAACAAATTAAGTAGACAATGTCAGTTGCAAGCATAGATTGCTACCGAGTATAAAAATTGCAAGCATAGAATGCTACCGAGTATAAAAGTTGTATGAGAAGCCCAAGTGGTATCTTCCACCAAATCAGAGGTTGCTTTTTCTTATCCTCTTTTATCTCCGATGCAATCTCTTGGAGAGCTTCATCATCAAACTACTTCTTCGAGCTTTCCTCGTTTACAAGGCCAAGCCATCAAAGTAAGAAAATGTCACTTGCAAATATTTTCTTAACATGTGTTTGGGTTAGACTATGTAAAAGTCAAAGTTACTCCCAAGATCCTTTTTTTAAGCATAGTGAATAAGATAAAAGAAGAAATACTACCTATTTAGACAATCCAAAGTCCACAGCATTGACATCTCTTCGTCGGGAGAGAAGCATCATAGTGCACTTGACGCACACATACTTCGATCGATCTTCGTGACAAACTACACATAAAATTACAATCGTTGCAAGTAGTCAATATATGTACAATGAAACCGTAAGTTTTACATTATAGTATTGATTCCTGAAGTCCAAGATTTCAAGCGATGGCTGCCATCCAACACCACAAGATTTTTCCCTACTAGATGAGCCCAACTTTGCGACATTGTAAGTCCCCCCAAAAGGAATAGTTCCAGCTCCTCTCATCCTCTTCAATGAAATCAATGATCTCTCCACTGGGCAATCTTTCAGAGATCAAGAAGTTTCCGAGACGAGGCATATAACCCACATGTCTAAACTTATGTCCAAAGTCATCAATGTTCCCTTTAGTACTACGCACGGCTTCATGACCCACTAGCCGACAAAGAGGAACACAAGAAAGCACTGCCTCACTTTGAACCTCGTGTTTGGCTATCCAACTTTGATTTTTTTTTTCATCCATCTCCATATACCTTGTCTTCGACTTTTGGACACTCAACAAAGAGGTTTGACTCAAGTCATGACCTTGCTCTACCCTAAACTCCTGAGAATATATACTAACAATCTCCCATAATGTAAGATGGGTACTTTCCACTTGTCCCTCCATCACTTTCTAACATTAAAAACTGTAAGATCAAAATAGAACTCTTTGTGGAGACAAGTAAAGCATCGTAAAAATATTAATTATAAATTGCAAATATAAGCAAAGATAATGAAATCCACCTTTGAGTAATCTACCAAGGCAAAACTATGGGTGTGCATGAAATCAAAGTCTGATGGCAAACAAAAGCGCATCTCCAACCCTCTTTGAAAAACGTGAAGAGAAGCATACTAAACCGGCCTGTACTTTCAAAAAGGGCGGTAGACTTTAGACTTAAACCTTATTTGCTTTCACCCATTTTATTTGTCGCCCACTTTACCTGTACTTTCAAGACACAACAAAGGGGAGAGGGATACAGGCTGCTAGATTGCACTTGTATGAGAAGACCGACACCAGATTGGCCCCTAACTTAGGCGCCCCTTTCGGTATTTCTTTATTGTTTAAAAGAGGGAATAAATGTTGTGGTTCCCTACAAGCTGCCCCGCACAAGCTTGGCTGAATTTCAATGTTCCGACCCGATTTTGGCAGAATAACTGTACTAGGACCCTTCACAGTTAGTATTCCCATGCATTGAATGACTTTCCCGATGCATACGGGCACTTTGCAAAACCTGGCGAGAATCTACAACACGCTAAATTCTCTGTTTTCAGCCCTGAAAATGCGCCAGATCACCTGTACAATGGTCCCCTCGCGTCCCCGAACCTCTTGGGGGTATTAGGGACCGTTTAGGGCCAAAACCCTAAACCTGCAAAAATACACAACAGGCTGCAATTTATTATTTCGGGCTCTGTTTCGTGTACCGGTTGCATCCGTAGCAAGTCCTCGAGCTCCCGCACCTGTAGGGCTACTTGCCCTTTGAATCGGACGAGATTTTTGGCGTGAAACCTCTCCGAATTCACCTGTACCTACGGGGGATTAGCCAGTAGCTAATCCAGTACCTATACAAGAGGCTCTTGCCTCGGCAATCGCGCATGAACCCACACACTATACATTGGTCAATTGAAAAGCCCACTAGAGGGACATAACATACTGCCATAAGGGGGAGAGAGGGCAATGCGTAGCGTGCAGAGCATCACTCCTAGCACCGCACTGTACATAGGAGGGAAAGTAAGCACTCCATAGCTCTTAACCTGTGACAGGAAGCTTGAAAATGAGCCTCTTCCCTCTAAATTCAGCGCCACCTTCTCTTGCATGAGGAAAGTGCACAGAAATGTGCCACTTGGCACATTTACAAGTCATTTCCCGTTTCGGGGTTGACGCCTAAAAATCTCCCGACCGGTCGCCCGGTTGTTGACTTCACTGTAGAGTAATAAAATGTTCCCCTTGTCATTCCGGAGGTAATGACACAAACACATTTTCAGGTCCCAAAATAGCAGTTCCCTAGATTTTAGGAGATGTTGCCATTGTATCTTTCTAGGTCATTGACCCCCTTTGTACACTACAGCCACACCCAAAACTGAAATGTAGCCTCTGTAGCAAAGCATTCCACTTTGGCTAGTTAATGACCCCACTTTGGCTAACCATAGTCCTTGTCCAACCTTAGTGCTCTCTTGCTCTCAGGCCTGGACTCCCTCTGAAGAGTTCCACACTAGCTATGCAATGCAGGCAGTTAGATTTCCCGAGGGGTGTTTCCAAAAAGTGAAAGTAAATAAATAATAAGAAAAAAATCAACAAAAAGGATAGATAGTAGTGACACGCTGGTGACATACCCCCCTCTTGAAATCTCAAACGTCCTCGTTTGCATCTATGTCGTACATGCTCACAGTCAACACTGATGTATTCAACACCTGTCGACACATGTACGACACATACATGCTCATTGTCAACCCTGGTGTATTCAACACCTCATCGACACATGTATTGCTTACGTGTGAACCCTGTTCCAATGACATAGTGGTAGCTTCGCACTCTGCCATTGCTTTGAGTCACTAACTTTCCAATGACAAAATGGTAGCTACACATTTTGCCACTGTCTTATAGTACACGTTGGACCCAGTAACACTTTCGAGCATACCAAACGGACAGTTTAAGAATGCAGTTACACATATACCCTTTAATAAAAGCAATTACTGTATCCTTGACAAACTAACAAGAAATACTCACTTCTATAGCACTAACCAAACTTTTGGACATTCCATAAGAGCAATTGCCAAACTGACAATCTGTACAGCTCTAACATTCATGTAACATGTATTTCATTTGAGCTCACTTTAAATACCATGTACAGATTGAGATTGTCAGAGGGACCTCCTCACTCGATACTCGCACACCAGTAATGAAACTCAGTTTCTTTCTGAGTTTCTTTACCAGATGCTCCCCCAATATTCTCTCCCCCACCCTCTGGAAAAAAATCCACGTAAGAGGATAACCCCCCTTCTTTATCGCCCTCTGCTGCTCACTCACTGCTATACCTGCAGCGCCAACCGTCGCCACAACTGACGCTTGAAGCTGAGCAGCCCAGACCTTTGCCTGCCATCGTGCCTGCCCATGTTCACGGTCCTCTGCACCTGCGACCCTATTCCCATCCTCTTCACTAGCATCACAAGCGTGTAACAGAGACGGACATATATAGCCTGCCCCACCCCAGTTGCCCAACACCTACTGTGCCTTCAGCGTAGAGTAGCAGACCCCTCCCTCCTCACGCATCTGCTCCGCCTGCATCGTATACCAAGTCACGCAAGAGAGAGAGAGAGAGAGAGAGAGAGAGAGAGAGAGAGAGGATTCTAGGAGATCTCTCCTGCAATTGGCACAAGCGGGGAGAGAGAGATAGAGACAGAGAGCTCTTGGGCTGCTCGCCATGCAAGAGAGACAGAGATACAGCTGGCAGATAGGGGGCTCGCAAGCAAGAGACCACCGCCTTCTTGAGAGGAACCGCCCACCGCCTTCATGAGCATCGGCAAACTTCTTGAGGGACCCAGAACAAACGTCGATCTCCACGTCGCACCATGTCCAGTGCCCACTTCGCATACACAGCAAATTTCTCGAGACCCAGAACAAACGTTGGGCTGCACGTCGCAACATGCCCAGTGCCCACTTCGCATACACAAAAAATTCCAGCTTCGCAGCGCTTACGTCACCACATGTGATTAAAAAACGGGTATCTTCATCAGATGCTCCCTTCCGCCGATTTATTCACAATCGACCAGACATACTACTGTTGTGTACAAAATTCCAAACTACATGTGTATACATGTATGCCTGAGTAGAGACTAGTTGTGTACGATCCTCTGAATTTCCACCTACTAAAGCCAATCTTCCATATCCCAAATAAACGCATATGGATCTCTACCCGCCATAAGTAGCTACCTCCGAGCCGGGTGATGGGGGTTTGGGAGATCTAATCAAACCTAATGTGCTCTCTGATGTGGAAAGCTTTAATCGCTGATGCAGATACAATGTCTCCGCCGTCGAGCAGAGATGCAAAAAACGCTCGTCGGATAGGGACTGAAGACGCAGCTGTTTTGAGGCTGAAGATGTTGCCGTTTTGGAGCCGAAATCGCCGTTGTTTTGTTTTCAAAAGCACTTCTCTTTTGGGAATCAGGCACGTGTTATTTTGCGACTAAAAACATGTCCATTTTGTGGCCGAAAGCATCGCTATTTCAGGGCTGATTTGGTCAAGCAAAGAGCACCGCTTTATAGAGCTAAAAGTGCTGCTATGTGGACTGATTTGGTCGGCCAAAGAACGCCGCTTGAGAGAGAGTTAAAAATGCTGCTATGTGGGCTGCTTTGAGACACTCTTATAAGTTCCTTCAATCCTCACCACTCCTAGCAAGCCCTCCAAGCTCCCTCTGGGGCTCAATCTGCTTCAATGCCGAGAAAACACACCAGCAATAGCCACCTCCGAGTCGGGTGATGAGGATTTGGGAGATTTGATCGAACGAGATGCACTCTCCGATGCCAAGAGATCTAAATGCTGATACAAATACCATGTCTCTGCCATCGAGTAGAGGTGCGAAAAAAGCTCGTCAAATGCCGACTGAATTGTGGTTGTTTTGGAACTGAAAGTGTCTGTTTTTTAGCCGAAATCGCCATAGTTGGCACGGGAAAAAGTCCTCTTTTGGGACTGAGATCTGTGTTGTCATGCAGCTGAAAACGTACCCGTTTTGTGGCCAAACGCATTGCTATTTTAGGGTTGTTTTGTTCGGGCAAAGAGCACTGCTTCAGAGAGCTAAAAACACTGCTATGTGGGCTGATTTGGTCAGTCAAAGAGCGCCGCTTCAGAGAGCTAAAAACGTTGCTATGTGGCCTCAATTGGATCCGAAATCCATATGTGAGCAATCAAATGAGCCAACATTGTGACTAGTCGAATAGTCTCCCTAGCGGTGCTCTAAAACTCCACCTCCTATGTCGATGTCGTATCAACCCGCCAGCAGTAGCCACCTCCGAGCCAGGTGATGGGGATTTGGGAGATCTGATCGAACCTGATGTGCTCTCCAATGCCGCAAGATGTAATTTTTGATGCAGATACCATGTCTCTGCCATTGAGCAACGGTGCGAAAAAACGCTCGTCAGATGTCGGCTGAATTGTGGCTGAAAACGTCTCTGTGTTTGAGCCGCAATCGCCGTAGTTGGCATGGTCGAAAGCACTTCTCTTTTGGGGCTGAGATTCGTGCTGTTATGCAGTTGAAAACGTGTCCGTTTTGTGGCCAGATGCATCACTATTGATTGGGCAAAGAATGTTGCTTCAGAGAGCTGAAAACACTGCCATGTGGGCTAATTTGGTCAAGCAAAGAGCGTTGCTTCAGAGAGCTAAAAACGCTACTATGTGGCATCGATCGGATCCGAAATTTATATGTGAGTAATCAATCGACTCAACACTGTGACTAGTCGTGTAGTCTCCCTAGCGGCGCTGTGAAACTCCACCTCCTATGTCAATGCTGTATCCCCAACCCGCCAGCAGTAGCCACCTCCAAGCCGGGGAATAGGCATTTGGGAGATCTTATCGAAACTGATGCGCTCTCCAATGTCGTGAGATGTAATTGCCGATGTAGATACCATGTTTCCGCTGTCAAGCAGAGGTGCGCAAAACGCTCGTCAGATGTCGACTAAATTGTGGATGTTTTGGGGCTGAAAATGTCTCTATTTTTGAGCCGAAATCACTGTAGTTGGCACGGTCGGAAGGACTTCTCTTTTGGGGTTGAGATCCATGCTGTTATGCGGCTGAAAATGTGTCTGTTTTGTGGCCAAACACATTGCTATTTCAGGGCTGATTTGGTCTGGCAAAGAGCACCGCTTCAGAGAGCTAAAAGCATTGCTATGTGGGTTGATTTGGTCGAGCAAAGAGTGCCGCTTTAGAGAGCTAAAAATGTTGCTATGTGGCCTTGATCGGATATGAAATCCATATGTGAGTAATCAATCGAGCCAACACATATGATTAGTTGTGTAGTCTCCTAGCCGCACTCTGAAACTCCAACCCCCTATGTTGATGTCGTATCCCCAACCCGCTAGCAGTAGCTACCTCCGAGCCGGGTGGTGGAGGTTTGGGAGATAAGATCGAACCTCATGTGCTCACTAATTCCGCGAGATGTGAATGCCGATGCAGCTACCATGTCTTCATCATCGAGCAGAGGTGCAAAAAATGCTCGCTTCCTATCGGCTGAAGACGTGGCTGTTTTGGGATTGAAAACGTCGCTATTTTTGAGCTGAAATCGTCGTTGTTTTGTGGTCGAAAGCACAGCTCTTTTGGGACAGAGATCCATGTTGTTTTGTGGCTGAAAACGTTGTTGTTTTGTGGACAAAAGCGTAGGCATTCCAGGGCTTATTTGGTCAGCCAAAGAGCGCCACTTCAGAGAGCTAAAAATGCTGCTATGTGGGCTGATTTGAGAGACTCTTGTAAGTTCCTTCAATCTCCTTGCCGCTCCTGGCGAGCTCTCCGAGCTCCCTCTTGGGCTCAATCTGCTTCCATAGCCGAGAGAAACTTTCCTGCCGAGTCTATGAGTTTGGGCTTGCGGGTCCTAATTCGGGACTAAATGGAGCTGTCTTTTGGTGATGTGGCTATCTCTAGCTTGATGGCAAGTAGCCAGCACCTATTATGCAAACTCATCAATTAGCAACCGAATGGAGCCCACATCAGAGAGCCGCTGAGGAGGCAAGAGAAAACCATGGATTTTACTCGCTACAGACACAGATTTTGCAACGAGTATTCCATTGTTGATGGCTTCTAAAGTATTTTTTTTATGTCTGTTAACCTGAGCAGGTATTGTGTGGCCCCCAACTCAGAGGCGGTGATGGAGCATTTCAAGAGAGCCATGGTGGACTAGCGTCCCATTTGCAAGGAGCAAGAGAGCATTCAACTCCTCAATGATGTGGTAACCAGGCTGATGTATACTGAGGATGATTTTTCGTGAGCATATTTTTGCCATGTTATGCAGCATTTGTATGATATGGTATGAAAGTTGCTATATAGACCAGAGGTAGGTTCATCCAGCAGTAAAACTGCAGGGTCATGTATGACATCCATGCCGATCGAAATCCTTCTCCGTTCCCTCCTTAAGAAGCCTCTTATATTCTTCCCACCCACCCTCGGATCTACCACATGAGTTAACCCAAGCATCTTCCACAACTTGCCTATGTCATTGGGTGCAATACAAGGGGCCTCATAGTAGATATTGTGAGCTTCAATCTCGATAGTGTTGTTGCTTTTGGGTGCAAAGTGGTCATCCACGTCATTGAGAATGGATTCCATGAGGACGCTTTCAAATGCAGCCAAATTAGCAGAAGAAAAAATTGGTTGCACACAAACTAGAGCAAAGACAAAGTCCTCCCATTTACAAGCTTTAAAATGAGCTAGTTATAATTCTATAATCTTGATCCCACACAAACAAGCCTTAGAGATCATTAAATTGAGTTGGATTTTAGAGCCTAGCGGTACACAATGGCAATGCTTCTCCTCTCCGCCTCTTCGCTTGTCTTCACTCCACCTCGAGGACAATCGGCCTCGAAGATGTTGCTTACTTCTCTCTCTCTCTCTCTCTCTCTCTCTCTCGTGTAGCAGTAGTTAGCACTCTCACGTACTCATATGTATTTGTTGATTAGGTGTCATCAACGCAATAAGGAAGCTATCACAAAGGCCACTTTTTTTGCCTCATGCGCGTGCGCCCACTGTACAATAGTTTTTTAAAAATAAAAATTTGGCTTTTGGGTTGTCACGGCGCTATGACAACCCAATTAGCTTTGAAGTTAAAAATACTTGGCTTTTGGCCTGTGGGGCCTTGACAACCCAAGCCTTTGTGTATAGTTACTTGAAATTGGCCAAGGCTTATAAAACAAGTGACATAGTTTTTGTGCCTCATCACTCAAACTTGGTGCATGCATGAACGTAGCTTGAGCTCTTTGGAGGAGGATCAAGGAAGCAACACGGTTCACCAACATTTCTAGATGCCGTGATTCCAGTATAAGCATTAGAAACAAGTGCCTTTCCACTCGCGAAGAGCCATGAGAAGTGGCTACATTCCTATTCAATTGCATGCTATTTAGCACTGTTTTTCTTTAGAAAGTGACTCTTGCAGTAGCAATGTGCATAATTCATCAAACTTAACAATTTCAAGATTTCCTTGGCTCATCTCCAACAAGTACTAGCAAAAGTTTTGTAAGAATCTGACAAAGCATCAAGAACAATTTGCACAAGGGAATTATCAAAAATGACTTTGCTTGTAAAAATAAGTTGCTCATTGATATCCTTGATACCAACAAGGAAAGTGTCCATTTCATCTTCCTCGTGCATAATCTTTGACTCCAGCTATAATGGAAATGGCCTATGAACTTTGAGAATATCAGAATTAAGAGAATTAGAGTGAACATTTTTATGAGATTACTTTGAAAACATAGAGGGTGAACTTAATTAGTGGTAACAACATAACCATTATACTTAATTAACTTGGCATGAACAATACTTTTTCAAGAGAGAGAATTAGAGAATTGACAACAATTGAGGACCGGATTTATGTGGAGTCGGTCCCCCTCCAATAGGCTTTTGTATAGTAGATTGTCCCATAAAGAGAGACTTGGTACAATACAATCTTTGTGTTCCTTGTGACCTAAGTGATGCACTGAAGATGGAAAACTTCATGCATCACGAGCATAACATAAACTCTGTAAAAGCATTAACTATCCCCGGCCTCAGTCCCAAGAGATCAAACACCTTCAAAGGTGGAGAGAGCTATTGGGGAATGAGGGTAGGGAAGAGGAAGAAAAAACATTCATATGAGAAAGAAAAAGTTCCTCACTTATCATCACTCCTCTTGCTTAGCATAGCATAATAGCATAGTAATAAAGATGGGGGTGAAGCGGGGAGAGGCTTCAGCTTTGGGGGTGCCTTTGGGAGGGGAGGCCCTGGTTGGGTAGCCCTTTTGTCTTTGCTGCGAAGCTACATACTCTCCATTTTTGGACTACGGATGCCTTGGGGGCCTCTCGCGGTTCAGAGCGACGAGCCATGCATGTCAAGGGTGATGGGGCCACGTGGGTCGACATGTGAGCCACACGAGGATCAAAAAATGCGTGAAGGACGGTGCGAATGATGCCAGCGTCGACTACCTTGTGATAGCGCCGATAGCATCGACGAGGCTGATGGACCGTGCACGGGTGCAACGATGGGATGGCATGGGAGGATGGGTGAGCCAACACGAAGGGTGTTTCAATGAGGGTCAACGGGTGCGTGAAGAACAAAGCGAACAACGCCATGGCCGATGACACCATGACGGGGCCGGTAGCATCAACGGGGCCACCTGTGTTATAACTAGAAGGATGGCCACGAGACTTTTTAAGGGTGGATAAATGGAGTTAAAACCCACCTGTTCAAAGTCACATGGCCATCCAATATGGTTTGGGTGGTTCCGAACCATACTATATGCTAAAATGGACGGTACAAGCCATATGATCCATTTTACCGCATAGTATGGGCCTTGACCACCCATAGTAGTTTAAATGGCTATGCAACTTTGCACGGGTTGAGAAATAGCACTCACCTCCACCTGTGAAAATTTTTGTGGCCATCTGATATCTTTTGGGAGGTCCCGATACATAATATACACTAAAATTGCCCATATGAGCTATATGAACCAGTTTAGCACATAGCATGGGCCTTGATCGCCCAAACCATATTTGATCCATGTGAAACTTTGCAGGGATGGAGAAATGGTTCTCACCCCTACACGTGCAAAGTCTCATGACCATTCGATATGGTTTGGGTAGTCTCGACTCATACTATCCCCTAAAATGGGTCGTATGAGCCATACAACCCATTTTAAAGCATAGTTTGGGCCTTGAAGGCCTATTCGATACTGGATGGATGTGCAACTTTGCGCGCATGGATAATTTATACTCAATCCCACCCATGAAAAGTTTGAAAGCCATCCAATATGGTTTGGGCAGTCTTGACCCATACTATGCACTAAAATGGGCCATATGTCTCATACAACCCATTTTAGCGCATAATAAGGGCCTTGACTGCCTATACCATATCAGATGTCTGTGAAACTGCATGGGTATATGAATGGCTCTCATTCCCATCCGTACAAATTCTTTTATTTATCCAATATAGTTTGTGTGGTCCCAAACCATACTATGTGCTAAAATGAGCCACATGGCTCATACGCCCATTTTAGCACATAGTATGAGCTTTGACCACTCATACCATATCCGATGGGTGTGAAACCTTGTAGGGGTTATATAATGGTGCTCACCTCCACCCGTGCAAAGTCTTGTGGCCATCCAATATGGTTTGGGTAGTTTCGAACCATACTATATGCTAAAACAGATCGTATGGCTCATACGACCCATTTTAGCACATAGTATGGGCCCATACCAATTTGGATGGTTGTGCAAATTTTCAGGGGTGAGATAATGGTTCTCACCCCCACCCATGCAAACTCTTGTGGCCATCCAATATAGCTTGGGTGATCAAGGCCCATACTATGCGCTACAATAGGTCGTATGAGCCATATGATTCATTTTAGCGCTAGTATGCACCTTGATCACCCAAACCATATCAAATAATTGTGAAACTTTGAACGGGTGGAAAAATGGTGCTCACCCTCACCGGTGCAAAGTTTCGTCGCCATCCAATATGGTTTGAGCGGTCTCGATCCATACTATGCCTTGTAAACCCTAAACCCTTAACCCTAAACCATAAACCCATTACCTTTAACCTGAAACCCTCAACCTAAATCCTTATCCCTAAACTCTAACCATATACCCTAAACCCTAAACCATAAACTTTAAACCTTGAACCACAAACCCTAAACCCTAACCCATAAATCCAAAACCCTAAACCATAAATCCAAAACCCTAACCCATAAATCCAAAACCCTAAACCATAAATCTTAAACTTTAAACCTTAAACCTTGAACCATAAATCCTAAATCTTAAACCCTATACCCTATACCCTATATCCGAAACCCTAACCCTAGACTAACACATAAATCCCAAACTTGATTGATTGTGAAACTTTGTACGGGTAGGGGAATGGTGCTTCACATCCATTTAATACAGTTTGAGCACTCCCCATCCATACTATGCGCTAAATGGGTCGTATGGCTACCCTAAACCATGAACCCTAAACCCTAAGCCATAAACCCTAAACTTGGATGACTGTGCAACTTTGCACGGGTGGAGAAATGGTGCTCACCGCCACCCATCAGAATTTTCACAACCATCCAATATGGTTTGAACGGTTTCGATCCATATTATGTGCTAAAATAGACTATATGGCTCATACATGATACGACCCATTTTAGCGCTTAGTATGGGCCTTGACCACCCATATCATATCCGATGGTTGTGAAACTTTGCACGGTTGGTGAACTAGTGATCACCTCCACCCATGCAAATTTTCCCAGTCATCCATATATGGTATGGACAGTCAAGACCCATACTCTGTGCTAAAATGGGACATATGGCTCTTACAAAAAATTTTAGCACATAGTATGGGTCAAGACCTCCCAAACCAAACTGGATGGAAACAAAACTTTGCATGGATGGGTTTGAGTACTATTTCCTCACTCGTGCAAAGTCTCATAGCCGTCCGATATGGTGTGGGTGGTCAAGGTCCATACTATGTACTAAAATGGGTCGTATGAGCCATACGATCCATTCTAGCGCATAGTATGGTTTCAGACCACCGAAACCATATTGGATAGCCACAAGACTTTGTACGGGTGGGGATGAAAACTATTCTTCTATCCCTACAAATTTTCATAGCCATACAATATGGTATGGGCGATTAGGACCCATAATATGTACTAAAATGGGCCGTATGAGACATATGGTCCATTTTAGCACATAGTATGGTTAGGGACCGCCCGAAACATATCGGATGGCCACAAGACTTTCGACGGATGGGGGTGATCACCATTATTTCACCCCTATAATGTTATACAACCATCCGATATGGTATGGGTGGTCAAGGTCCATATTATGCGCTAAAATGGGACATATGAGCCATACAACCCATTTTAGCGCATAGTATGGGTCGAGATTGCCCAAATTATATTGGATGGCCATAAGAATTTTCACGAGTGGGGGAGAGTATAATTTTTTCCACCCCTGCAAATTTTTCCAGCCATCTAATATAGTATGGGAAGTCACGCCCTATACTATGTGCTAAATTGAGACATATGGCTCATTCAACAAATTTTAGTACATAGTATGGGTCGAGATTCTCTCTTCCACCTTGTCGACTCTTTCGCCTTTTTCATATCTCCATCTCAGAGAGAGAGAGAGAGAGAGAGGTATTAGGGAGGATGAGACATAGACAAAGATTTAGGGTTTAGGGTACTGAAAACAATAATATCCATTAATAATAGACAGTTGCATTTTATTGCACTTGCACACATAAGGCAAGAAGCGTTCATCTTCTGGAAGGCCCGGTTTTAGGAGTAGATGTGCTACCTTCGAGTGGCGAAAGAAGATTCACCACGTTCCCTAGCTGCTGTGTCATTTCCTCCTCATCCTCCTCTGTGATGAGCCCAATCTTCTTCCAACAAGAGAAAGCGAATTGTCCCTTCTCGACCAAGCTGAGTAAGCTTCGCATATTGAGTTCCTTGCGGCAATGATAGAGGCGATACACATTGATTGTTGCCTTTAGAGCCTCCCTAAACTAGTCGGCTCCATACAACGCCTCTCCGTTGGGAATGGCTTCCATGGCATCCCACACAGACTTGATTTTATTCTCAATATAGCCGGTCATCGTGAAAAGTAATAGAGGAGGCAACGGAAGCTATTAGAAGCTTTCACAAAAATAGATTCAAGCAGTGGTAATTTATAGACAATGTGCAAATATTATATTAGTTTATTCACGATTTGACAAATAAATAACCATTTCCCAATTAAAAAAAATAAATGCAAATCAATATACCAAAATGTGGCCATCACAAGATAATTTTAGAAACTAGTATAGTTGTCCATTTTGTGAAGCATACTAAGAAAAAGTGAGAATTGACAAATGCTATGCATCCATGCTTGGATAGGTCCCTGGCTTCGGCTCAGTGCCCTGAAGATATCAACATCTGCCAGGATTGGTTGATGGATAAACATGTTCTCATTTTGGCTTAACCCTAGCACACACAGATAAATAAAATACAAATGTTTACATGCAAGATATGGTTTTTGCTTTGACACTCGCTCCATGAAGTCTGGACATGTGCACGATGACTGGTTGCAAATACAAACTTTGTACATCCCGACATGACGATCTTCACTTTTGGTCTCTACTTTGAAGACCTCATTAACACCATCTGCTACACATATCTCTTCTACGACCTTCGCTCTCAGGGCTAGTGGTAAACTGATCTTGCGAGCAGCATCCTCGAAAATGGAAGCCCGATACTGTACATGCACACCATCTAGCACTGTGGCTCTTGCACTGCCTTCAGGAGTGGATGTATCTTTTGACTTGAAAGGAGAGTTGGTCATATTTTGCGGAGGAGCAACCGGCGTTACATTAGATATTCCTTCTTTGCTGAGCTCCACTTGATACCCCCCTACATGCAATATTTGCACCTCATCCTCCGATAGGTTGGTGCCCACATGCACGGGCCAAGTGTGTGGTGGATGCTGAGGCTGCGGCTCAATGTTCTGGTCTACTATATGGCAATGCAAGACATGATCTGGACAAAACCAAAACCATTGACGCACCACACCATTTGGATGTTTTTGATATCCTTCAAAAGATGGGGCCGGTATACCAAGGCTAGAACCTGCAATACTGCATCCACACCTTTGTCCTCCTCTTGGCGTGCCGCTACATGTGACCCTACTGCCTTGTGGATTTCATTGCCTCATTGACCTTGCATTCAACTACATACTGCCCACCAGAACCTATACTTCATTTTGGGGTTTGTGGTATCCCTTCTTTTGCAAAGTTGATCTTACGTGGTCTTCCACACTTCTTGGGATCTTTGGTGACCGAGTTGTACTCAGGCCTATGCGATGCATCATCTTCCATGTTGATAACCTCATTTGGCTTGCGTTTTTTCCTTGATGTCTCCTTATCTCCTATCAATGGAGTTGGTTGTTTGTACATTGGAGTTCCCTCAGTAGCCGCATTCACTCCTCTTATCACTTGGCTGGGATGTTTTTCATGGCTTTCTGCAAGCTTTTGTATTGATGGACCCTTCCCAATGTGTTTTCCATGGCTGTATGAAATGGCCTTTGTGCTCTGTAAGATGGAATTTTCAAGGTTGGTTGTACATGCATCATATAATGAAATGCGTTTACAGAAACCCTTCGCTGCTAGCCAGCTGCCATGCTTGCTCTCCGCAAGGTTAGTGCGTGGAGTGTTTGGTCTATTAGAGCTACTTTCTACGCATGTCATAATGCCACCCCAATGGGCAATACGAATTTCCCACCAACTAAGCCATGAATCCATGTATGGAATGCTACGGTCTATGCAATGAGCGTTACGCCACCATTGGCGTATCAGACAAGCCTGTGTTGTTGCACAACCTCTTTTGTTGGTGCTTGCCTCCACTTCTCACACATTTCTTTGTGTGTGTGCTGAGAAGCTTGCACCACATACTTCATTGTGTGTTTGTTGGAATTAGGGTTGCAGATAAACACACACAGCATGGAGAAGATGAAGGAAGATCAAGGCACACAATAGAGAGTGTGTTACTTAGTATGCAATGGAAAGATAGATAGCCCTAGAGTGATGGGCGTATATACAATGCTCGGGGGAAAAGACCTCCTAAAGAGGGAAAAAATGCCCCGGCGGTCCTAGAGTGTTCACACACATCATTTCCACATGTATATGGTAACAAATCCCTCCTGGAGTGATGCGGTGAACGAGAGCTGGCACATGAGTAAAGGGAAGTGACATGCCCTGAGGACATGATCAGTCCACAAAGGGGAGTAAGCCCAAAGCTTTGCGGAAAGCTTCAAGGTTCTCATGAGACAATGCCTTTGTGAAAAGATCTGCAAGGTTGTCCCATGTTGGCACATAAGCCAACATGGCTTATGTTGGCACATAAGCCAAGCTGATCTCTCCTGCTGAGAGCCTCTCCTTGACATACTGGTAGTGCACCTCAATGTGCTTTGTGCGAGCATGAAAAACTGGGTTCCTTGCAACTGCCAATGCGCTCTGACTGTTAGTGTAGATAGTGTTGGTAGTGTCCTGTCCAACACCCAAATCAGCCATAAGGTGTCTGAGCCATACACACTCAACCGTAGCTGTGAAGACTACCCTGTACTCAACCTCACAACTCGAAGTGGCCACAGCAGGTTGCTTCTTACTCAACCATGATATACATGAACTGCCAAGCATGAAACAAAAACCACTTGTGGACACTCGCGTTTCAAAACAACCAGCCCAATCTGAGTCCGAAAAAGCATGTAAGTATGGCAGCAATGATCCCCCCTTGGGATAAAACAGTCCAAGATGTAAATTGCCACTAAGGTAACGGAAAATCCTCTTGATAGCCTACCAATGCTTAGACCCTGGGCTATGCATAAATCTGCTGACCTGTGAGACTGTAAACTGAATCTCCGGCCTCGTGTTGCATACATAAATGAGGCAGCCAACAGCAGCTTGATAAAGAGTGACATCAACAAGATTGCCAGCATCATGTAGACTCAACTTCAAACCTGTTTCCATGGGAGTGGCAATAGGTTTGGAATCCTCAAGTCCAAACTTACATAGCAATGTCTCTATGTAACTTTTCTGACACAAGGCAATACCACCATCACACTGCTTAAACTGTATACCCAAGTAATGATGCAATCCTCAAGTCCAAACTTACATAGCAATGTCTCTATGTAACTTTTCTGACACAAGGAAATACCACCATCACACTGCTTATACTGTATACCCAAGTAATGATGCAATAGCCCCAAATCTTTCATCTTGAAAGTATCATTCAAATCATCCTTAAATTCAGCAATATGTCTCTCATTTGGTCAAGTGATCAGCAAATCACCGAGATAAAGAACCACAATAAGAAGTACATCACCCTCACGCTTTACATACAATGTGCTTTCTGTTGGATTGTTACGAAAGCCTCGTTTGACCAAATGAGTGTCAGCTTTCTCATACCAAGCATGAGGAGATTGCTTCAACCCATACAAAGCCTTCTTACATTTGCGCACTTTGTCCTCTTGTCCTTTTACAACAAAACCGTGAGGATGCGTTACATAAACTTCCTCAAATATGTCACCATTCAAGAAAGCAGTAACAATGTCTGATTGATGTACATCCCAACCAAAATGAGCTACCAATGCACATAGAAAAGTCACAGTAGTCATACGACAAGTGGGAGCAAAAGTCTCTTCATAATCTATGCCTTTTTGCTGTGCATAACCCTTTGCAACAAGTCGAGCCTTATGGCGATCGATCTCACCATCCGGCTTGCGTTTCAACTTGTAAACCCACTTCGTACCAATGGCCTTTTTGCCAGGAGGCAAATCACATAAAGTCCACGTGTCATTTTCCATAAGTGCATCATATTCTGATTGCATGGCAGCCATCCAATTTTTTGAATTCTGTGCTTCATCAAAAGACAGAGGCTCCTCAACATCATGTAAGCTAGACATAGTCAAAGCATAACAATCTGATGCATAAGATGCATGGTGAGAGCCTGAACGAGTACGACTAGACAAAGGTGAATCCAATTTACTATCACGCAAAGTGTGCACCACCATTTTGGCATACCTCTAGCCTGCTCATTTTCAGCCCTTTCCTCATCAAGTACATCATGTACATCTGCATCAGTAATAGGCTGATCTGTAACATTTTCAGAAACCCCCATAGGCTGTACATTTGCCTCATTGGAAATTACATTTGTATTTCCACCACTGAAAAGAGGCAACAAAGTGTCATAAATGTCCTTTGAGCTTACATTACTGTCTCTAGTACATGACAACAAGGGATGAACAGAATCTTCCACAAACACTACATCCCGTGAAACCAGAATACATTTTGTTTGCGGATGATATAACCTGTAACCTTTGATTTTAGCACTATAGCCAACAAAGATACATTTGAAAGCCTTATCATCCAATTTTCTGCGCTGTGTTTGTGGCACCAAAGAATATGCCAAACAGCCAAAAACACGCATGTGCTCAATAGAAGGCTTTCTATCATGCCATGCTTCATATGGAGTAATAGACTGCAAAGCTTTCGCAGGACACCTGTTAAGTACATAAGTGGCACACATGATGGCCTCAAGCCAAAAAGAATGCGGCAAAGCTTGACTTTTGACCATACATCATGCCATTTCCGTCACTGACTTATTTTTCCTCTCAGCAACACCATTTTGCTGAGGTGTATAAGGCATTGTACATTGGTGTTTTATCCCACGACTAGCCAAAAATGCATTAAATTCATGAGACATATACTCCCCCCCTCGATCGGAACGGAGGGTGCCCATAGTACATTTCGAATATTTTCAGCCATAGCCAGAAATTGTTTGAAGCACATAAAAACTTCGAACTTCATTGTAAGCGGAAATACCCATGCATGCCTGGAGTAATCATCAATGAAAGTCACGAAGTAAAGGTAATTGCCCAAGGACGGAGTTTGCATGGGCCCACAAACAACACTATGCACAAGCTGCAACCTCTATGTGGCCCGAACTGAACCATCCTTTGGAAACTTAGAACGCTGCATCTTACCCACAATACAACCTTCACAAACATGTTTGACAGGTGCTTCAAGAGGCGGCAAAGAAGCAACCATACCAGATTTTTGCAAACGCAGCAAACTGGCAAAATTCAGATGACCAAAATGTGCATGCCAAAGTTTTTCATTTGAAATAGCCCTTGAATCTACAACAGCATTTGCAAAATTTTATCCACACTTGTCATATAAAGTGAGATTATACAACCCACGACACAAAAGGTCAGATGCAACAATTTCATCACCAAAACTGAGATCATGAACTGTACATCTGTCATCCACAAATTTGACTACAAGTCCAAGTCTAGCAAGTGCGGATACAGATAAGAGATTCTTCTTGATCCCAGGTACATAAAGTTCATCAACAAGTGTGAAGGAATTGCCATTTGCAGCAGTAAGCATAATCTTTCCAACTCCCTGAACCAGATAAGAGGCATTGTTGGCACAAGTGACTGAATTCCGATGAGGAACAAACTCGAGAGAGGTGAACAATTCACGATGTGAGGTAATGTGCTTTGTAGCACCACTGTCGAAATACCACACATGTGAATTTGCAGCAACTGACAAGCATGCATCATGGACATCAGGATTGTAAGTGCACTCTGCGCTAAAAGCCCATTCTGCATCAACATCAGCAACACAGTCTCCTTTCACAGAAGTCTCAACAATGGCTGCATTTGTAGTGGAACTAGCATTTGTAGTGGAACCACCCTCTTTCTTCTTAGCCTCTTTGGCCTTCAACTTAGGATACGACTTGATCAAGTGATCATTAGCTTTACAATAATGGCAACGCATCTTCTTCTTGCCCTTATCACCAGAATTTCCAGATGAATTGCTGCCAGCACAAACATTAGGAACAGAATTTTTGCCACTCGTAGCAGAACCATAAGAAGTGGCTGCATTACTGTTACCACCCTTTCTTTGAGAAGAAATAAAAGCCTGTTCAACTGCATGTTGTCTATCCTATTTTTTCTGGAAAGTGACTCTTGCAACAACAATGTACATAATGCATCAAACTTGACAACTTCTGGATTTCCTTGGGTCATAAGTCTCCAAGTACTAGCGAAAGTCTGGTAAGAATCTGGTAAGGCATCAAGAACAGTCTGCACAAGGGAACTGTCTGAAATGACTTCACCTGCAGAAATAAGTTGCTCATTGATATCCTTGACACTAGAAAGGAAAGTGTCCATATCATCTTCCTCATGCATAATCTTTGACTCTAGCTCTTTATGCAACAAAGAAATTTTAGCCTCATTGCGACTTGCATAAAGACCAGCCAAAATATCCCAAGCCTGTTTTGCAGATTTTGTTGAATGGATGTGAGGAACAATGGTGCGCTTCACAAAAAACGCAATCAATGCATGAGCTTAAGCATCCTTTACATCCCAACGAGCTTGTTCTGCCGTAGGCAAAACAACTCTAATATCAGAAATCCTTGCAGCAAGACCTGCAACATCCTCAACATCGCCTACATCCTCAGAACCAGGACGTACATCAATGCCCTGCACAATGTTCCAGACGCCCTTTGACACAAGAACCAGGACGTACATCAATGCCCTGCACAATGTTCTAGACGCCCTTTGACACAAGAACATGTTACATCATATAAGCCCACATAGGGTAGTTGTCCCCATCCAACCTGTCCTCAACAACAAACATCTTGAACACATCTGTGTAGTTGTCAGCCATGGTAAATGCTACACCTGATGTGAAAATTGCCCGAAAATAGGAGAAACGGTGTGGGAACAACATATGCTATATAGCACAAACCTTAGAAGACTATGAGGCACTTGTTATGCAAAAAACGGCACTGACAGAAATTTTGCACAAAATGACGAAATAGCCTGTGCAGTACTGCTTGTAGTGGAAACGGAGATCGAAATGAGCCCGAATCAAAAATCTGAGTAGACTAAGCTCTTCGAGCACTCCTGAAATTTTTGTCGACTTGTGAAAGCTTGCCAAAGCTCACTGAAATCGGAGAAAGTGAGCAGGAGTGTGCTGGAGCAGCTGGCGACTAAGCCCGGGAGGATGCAACCTGATCTGATACCAATTGTTGGAATTAGGGTTGCAGAGAAACACACACAGCTTGGAGAAGACAAAGGAAGCTCAAGGCACACAATAGAGAGTGTTACTTAGTATGCAATGGAAATATAGATAGCCCTAGAGTGATGGGCGTATATAAATGCTCGGGGGAAAAAACCTCCTAAAGAGGGAAAAAATGCCCCGGCGGTCCTAAAGTGTTCACACACATCACTACCACATGTACAATGTTGATTCAAGCTTTGCTTCCAATGGAAAAGACAAGAACGCTCTCGACTGCTCATTGTATTGGTCTTGTCACCACCATTGAAAACAATTCGAACTGCATTCCAATTTGCTTGAGATTTATCCGCCATGAAGACAAAGAAATTAGCTTTGTCACACCCACATGATATCATTACATCATTGAGGCACTCCCAAAACAAACATTGTGTTTCTATGTCTTCCTGTTTCATTTCACAAGTTGCAATAGTCAAAAGGTCCTGCATGCTGCAAACAAATTGTTTTAGAGAGAGTCAAAGGCAACCCACAAAGCTGTTAAGGTGCGCCATGTACCTTGGATCATAGAGATGATAGGCCATAGTGACCCATTCGTTAACACGTTTGCTGTGATCAAACTGGATCCACACACGTCGAAGATCGCCATCGTGATCTTATCTCATTTGGTTCACCAGGTCCACACCGGATGCTGGACCAATTGTGGACATTTTGAAGACATATCATTTCTCCCCCTCCGTACCTTGACAAGGAAATCAACTTCCATGGAAAAAGTCATATGTGCAGTCTCGCTTCAGCTTTAGGAGTGCATCAATGCTGAAAGATTCTTTGTCAACCCCTCTACGTAAAATAGACACTGACCTTCAAAACCTAACAATGTTCAAAGTGTTTAGATAAAAAATAATTTAGCATAGATTTTTGCATCGAAATAAGAATATAGGAAATGCTCATACCAATTATCTTGCACCAATGGCCCCAACTCCTCAGCGATTGCAAATAGCTGTTGGTCGCCTAAAATTCCTTTGTTGGTGTTGTTGCAAAGAAGTGTTGTACTAATAATTTCTTTTGCCAAATACATTTGAACCTTCCTAGCTCCTGCGTGTGGGTCAACAGGCAAAATCCTTTGCACCATCACCTTGGTGTTGTCGGTTAGTGTTTTGGATGTGCCGCTACGCACATCGTGTCGATGTGTGCCACGATGAATCATGACTCTAGTGGCAGTCTCATTGGATGGCATGACATAGTATACTACACAATAACATGTTGCAATATAGAAAGCAATTGCCTTACAAAAGTGGCATGTAAGGCTCTTATCTCCAATCTTACAATATTGTCCGGGTGCAGTTGCCTTTTATATGTACCCGTTGAAATGACTTGTATTGGGAATATGATAATTAACCAAGCGGACACATAATTCATTCATGCACTTGAGAGATCCTATGCACTGACTAAGACGCACTACACCTAGAAAAACAATATTGGATGTTTGTGGCTTCGACCACAAATGAAGATCATATTTATGCTCCATTGCATCCATATGATGCAACTTTCCTATGGTAGGTGAAAATTTTAGAACAAGATCACCATTGTAAGACCTTGGAATCTTTGTAACTTGTTCCACTTGCTGTATTTGCATTAAAAGCTTTGTCAATGTGCCCTTCTTTTCGGCGTGTAAGAGTTTTTGTCTTGTACTCCTTTTGAAGCTATTTGAGAGCAAAACTCGAGGGGGGGTGCTTTTTGAAGCTCTTGAGAGCAAAACTCGAGGGGGGGTGCATAGATCTATTAACTCCTTTTGACCGAATTGCACCTGTGATGACGGACTATCCACAATGGCAATGGGAGTCATGCTAAGTGAGCCTGCATATTGTGTTTGATGGGATACGTTGACTTTGTATTTATGCGAAAGATGTTCATCTAGTACATAGATGAATTCACCCAAATTTTTGAGCGTCCTCTCAAGAGGCAAATTCATTTCAATATCACCAACTTCGATAACTGCATCTAAAGTTGTAAATTGCATTGGAGAAATTAATTCTAAAGAAATGATTCAGATATTATAAATTTACCATTGTAAAAAGGATAAGAAAACTCTTTACCCAAGAAAAATAAAGAGCAAGCCATAATAGTATGCTAAACAAATAATTCAGCACAAGATCACATTGTATAAACTAACAAATTGTTTATATACTCACATCTAATAATATAGCCATTATAAATTTAAAATTAATATTATTTTATTATTTCATAAATTAATGTAAAAAAAAAAAAATATTTAATAAAAAATATTTGTTTGTGACTGTGTGACTGTGTAATCACTTGAATTTAATATTTAATTTTTTAATTCAATGTTTATGTGTAAGGGAGATGTGTGAGTAGTCGATTGTGCTAACGAGGGGGGCAAGAAGCTGTAAGTCGAAGGGTTGGGGAGGCGGGTAACGAGGACGTGCAGTGATAGTACACCCCGCCTCCTCCCCCGCCATGCGGATGGCGAGGAAGGGGAGGGACGTGTGCATTAGCGCTATCCGGGGGCGGAGGCGGGGTAAGGGGGGACGGGGCGGCTGGGGTTTGCGGGCAGGGCGCTACCGAGGGTGGAGGCAGGGGCAGGGACAAGGGGCGCTACAGGGCCCAGGCAAGGCACAACCGATTTGCGAGCAGGGACGCTACCGGGGCGGGGACGAAGGCAGAGGGGGGGGGGGGGCGCGGGGTTTGCCGACGTTGGCCATGGGCGACCACGCGTCCCTAGCTAGCGCGTTGACCATGCGTTGGTCATGGGCAGCCACACGTCCCCACGGCGGGGCTTGTCTGTCCTTGGCCAACGCGTGGCCAGTGGCAGTCCACACACACACTCACATGCCAACGCGTGTGTGTGTGGACACGCGCAGGTGGACACGCAGGCCCGCACAGGCCGCTGCGTGGCCACGTGGACTTGCCATGTGTACCGTGGTTAGTCGATGGTACATGTGGCATGCCACATGGCCTAGCGCAATGCCACACACACACACACGTGGAAAAATTAATTAAATTAAAATTAATGAATAAAATTGAAAGCTTTATACGAGCATTGACACACTCTTTTCACTTTCCTTATCTCTATTTTCTTCTATTGCACAGATCTCTCTCTGTTAAGTGTTCTTTTGCTCACTTATCTTTCTCAAACTCTTACCTACAATTTCTCATAAATCATACATATATCTATCTTCTTCAATTATTTAGAACAAGTATGAGAACAAGAAATCGATCCAAAAATACTGGTGCCGTGGATGAGGTTGATGTTACTACGTCGCAAGAAGTCTCTCTGTGATGTACTCAAGATACCGAACAATCTCAAGCCTTGAGTTCTTTAGATCGCATTGTGTCCATCATGACTAGAGTGGATGGAACAACACAATCAAGTGGCGGACCCAGTCATCGTGTGGAAACAACTACCACAACTGAAGATGTAAGAGATGAAGCGTTTGGAATTGTGGTTGACAAGCACATTTCATTGGGCTGGGTGGATTCTCATAGAGCTCCATACGATGGCAAACTTCCACGCTTGCCTCTATGGAAACTTCTTTCAAACCCCATCATCC
This sequence comes from Adiantum capillus-veneris, assembly GCF_014529385.1. Taxonomy (NCBI): domain Eukaryota; kingdom Viridiplantae; phylum Streptophyta; class Polypodiopsida; order Polypodiales; family Pteridaceae; genus Adiantum; species Adiantum capillus-veneris. The sequence goes on from NC_140957.1 coordinate 53,478,262, forward strand.
GCATGCATGATGACCATGTGGTGGATTTTCAACTCTCCATTGCAAACAAAAGCTACCAACCAACCATGGCAAGATTTATTGTTAGTGAACGGATTCCTGGGGAGGATCACAAGCAATTTTCTCGTCGTGGTCACCCTTCGAGGTATCTTGCAATGTCATATGATTTGGATGAGGAGATTCATCAAATCCTCGAGCTTAGTCACATGGTCGAGAGGTACTTTGTGGTTTGGGATGGTAATCACAGATTGGAGGCATGGATGCGGTGGATGAACGAGAATGATATCCCAATTGAGAAGGCACCAAAGATGGAGTGCATTCTAGTTGATTTTCAACCCCATGAGACAACGGAGTTTCTATTGTTTTTGGGAATGATCAATAGGTAAGCCCAACTTTTTTTGTGTGAATGTAAATGCATATTATTTTTTGACAATGTAAATTACAATCGAGTGTTAAAAAGAGCCACGAGGGTTTCAGTGCCTCACACAACTGCTCATGATATTTTCATGATGAGAAATCTAGGGTTGGCGGACCCTACTTCACTTTTGCAAAAATTCCCGAAAAGCGCGTTTGGCAGCAGAAAGGGCTTTGAATTTTAGGGGTCCAAACAAGTCAAAGTGGCTAAAATTGCCAATGATTGTCCTTGTGCAACTCATTTGAAAGGTACGCTTTAAACCAACACTAAATGAGAATATATTTTGATTGCGAAATCTTATTATGTGTATTTTGATTGAGTCCTTGGCAAATGATAGGAAGAGTTCGATGCTACGTATATAGTAAAACGGAAGGACTGCCATCAAAAGGGATTTTTGACTACGAGTTGGCACCTGACGCATACGAGGAAAGCATCAATCTAGCGCTATCTCAAACAGAGTAATATTTTACACACAAAGGGCTTGAGATAGCCACCATTGCAAATCCAGAGAATGGAAACGATTTTTTTCCAAAAATGTATATCATTTACAGGTTGGGACGAGAAGATCACAAAAATGACACCCTCGAGAGTGACAGAGGTTGCGCGTGCACGCATTAACCTGAAAGAGTAAGTAAATGTCATTTAAATTACTCGATATATTTCTCTTTTTATTATGTAGCAATGAAAAATAAGTCTTGCTTTTCCTTTGCTAGGAAGTGCCGCTTGCTTGATTTGCTCCAAGGTGGTGATGCATCCTTGAAGGAGAATGGCATAGGGTTGACGGAAAAGGCCTGGATCTAGTGGCTTCAATATCACGTGTATTGGTGGCAATTGGAAAAGTTAGATTTAGTGATAACGTGCACCAGCTAGCAATTTTTTGATAATCTAACTTGTGACTTATTATTTGCTGTAGGAGAGTGCTTGAGATGGCCAAGAAAATGGAGGCCGAGAATCATAATGTTGCTATCCAACACGAGAAGGCTGAAGGTAGGCATGGTTGCACACGTGGCCACACATTATTGACATGCAGACACAAGCACTTTGACAAGGCCTTCAAGAAGTGGAGTACTCGGATCAAGTCCACACAGGATCCCGAAGAGCAACCCCACTTTGCCTGCACTGCACGACGCTTGTTGTACATGTTTGACATCTTTAATTGACAAATTAAGAATGTAGTAGGATACACTAATCTTGTTCTCATTGGCTCAAAACATTGTGGTCTATCTTGTAGATGGTGTAGAGAAGCTCTTGTCTTTCCCATTCCCGAGCACCCCAGTGATGCATGGTGCATGTCGGAGAGAGAGGAGACGGGCTTATATCCTGACGAGTGGATAGACGACTTGCGGCCAAAGGGAGCGTGGCTCAAGTGTTCTTGGTGGCTAGACTACCCGGACAAGGAGTACCCACCCGAAGAGGAAGAGCTATACATAGGTATCATTCTATATAGTTTTTACCTTTGCCATGCAGTAGTACAACATGGGCTCAATAACTGTTCTTTTTTAATTAATAGCGGAGCATACTGTGTCACGGAAGAAAGCGGTTGTGATAGAGGATGCTCTATCTCCAAACACATCAAAGAAATCGGACAAAAAAAAACAGGCCTCAAAGAAAGACTTGGAAGCACCGTTGGCTGACCGGCAACGTGGGAAGAGAAAGAAGAGGTTTGTTGTTTCCAGTGATAATGAGAGCGAGCATGTGGTTGAGGAGTATTCTGTAAAAGTCAGCGATAGTGCTCATAGCCTTGGTACTATGAGCCAAAGTGTACCGACACTATCCTTCACTACAAGACCACTAGGGAGCATCCAAGAGTCCCCTCCATGTTCACCATCACATGGCAGGGCTGCAGAGGACCTATCAGACATGGCCAGAGTTGTGGGAGATAACCATCCAGGCATGTAAAAATGGTTAATGTTGTGTTGTTCTCTTTAGAATTGCTTGAAAGATATATTTGAGCTTATGTTGCTACATACAGATATGCATGTAGAGCCACGCCACCTTGCAGTGCATGCTAGTGTCAAGGAGTTGGAAAAAGCTATTCCAAATGTGTTGTGCAATGACAGGTAAGCCACGCTAATTTACAATCAAAGTTATGTCCACTAATTTTAGTGCTAACAAAGATTGCATGAAGTTCTATGCAGTCACTACATAGATTCTTGGGCTCTCTATCAGGAACAGGGCATATGAACACCAGCTTGAGATTGGGTGGTGTACGTTTGATGTACACGGCCTTTCCCTTACACACTAGGTCACATGCAGCTAGCACGGGTGGGGTTTCTTTATGGAACCAATGGGATAGTGAGCTTTTGGATGCTGCATTCCTTTTGTAAACCGAGTTTCTTTTGGTTGATGGAATGGTTGTGGCGACATGTCGTACAGAACATCTGTCCATTGTCACTTCAAAAGCAGAGGGAGCTCGTTTCTAGTTGTTGAGGATATTGTACATACGGTTGTCGGAATCTAGTTGCACGACTGTTCATGACTATTTAGAGGGGGTATGTTATTTTGTGTTTTGAAACTGAATAGTAACTTTGATGTTTGCATTTCAAAATAATAATGTTTTACTGTTATTCGTAGGTTGGTACTTTGTTGCTGGTCATTTTTTCCCCCTTTAGAACCGGTGGGTGTTGGCTTCCGAGGTATGATTAAGCAGATGGAGCAGATTACGACATGTTGTGGGAGAAGCTACCAGGTTCAGATTCCACACAGTGGACACTTGATCGTATGGGCAGGCCTTATTGTAGAGGTGTTGAGAGGACTCCAGCGTTTGCCAGGTGGTAGAAACATTTTGGAAGTTTTTCTTCATGTTCCTATAAAATTATAGGTATAACAAATCTAAAGATTACTTTTTTTTTTGTAGATGGATACTAGGTACCTTCACAGACATGGGAGATGCTGTGTTGGATTGTTTTGCAGGAGTGGGGACATTGGCATCACAATGTTTACTACTACGTAGGCATTGCATCAGTTGTGAGAAGGATTGGGTAGTTTTCAGTGCTTGTCTAGAGCCAGCTCAACGCCTACCTTCCAATTTAGGCTCGATATCGATGTTTCATAGGAGTGTCAGAGCTCAGGTCACTGAGCAATCGAAGAATTTGATAGAGTAGCTTCATCCACTGGAGCCACCTTTCCTGACACCACTCAGCAATCAGGGCGGGGCAGTAGCAACACCGTATCCCACTTTCATGGCCCCAATTTTGGCACGACGTGCAACTGGAACTTCTCCCAGTGCATTCATTGCCTCCACATCTGAGGCCCCGCCCAGAGTTGATCCATTGCCTCTTTCACTACCTACACCCCCCCCCCCCCCCCCCCCCCCCCACATATAGTTCGTACCCTCTACCATTTGGAGGAGTTCCCCCACCATTTGGTGCACTACCCCCGTTGGCACGACCTTTGTCTCCTCCCAGAGCATATGGCCCCCCACCGCCCTTCTTTCATCCACCTCACCCATGATGTATCCATATGTATTTACTTTTGATCCAATGGAACACATAGATTTGGGGTTTGCTATATGAAATAGACCATAACTGTGTGTAAGGAACTTATGTTTGTCTTATTAATAGTGTATTGACTGCATCCATGGTGTTTTTTGTTTGAATGTAAGTTGGCCGTGAAACGACAATCAAATTTTAGTTGAAAAGAGAGAGAGAGAGAGAGAGAGAGAGAGAGAGAGAGAGAGAGAGAGAGAGAGAGAGAGAGAGATATGGGTAGATTATCCCTTCTTTTAGGAATCCGCTCGCCCGATTCTTAAAAAGCGCTCGCCAAAAATTGCTCGCCCAAAAATTGCGCCCTGGGTCGAGACCTCTCAAATCATATTGGATGGCCATAATAATTTGCATGGATGGGTTTGCGTACTATTTTCTCACTCGTGCAAATTCTCACAGCTATTTGATATGGTTTGGGTGGTCAAAGTCCATACTATGCGCTAAAATGGATGAGCCATACAACCCATTCTTGCACATAGTATGGTTTAAGACCACCCAAACCATATTGGATTGCCACAAGACTTTGCAAGGGTGGGGTGAGAACTATTCTTCCATCCTTACAATGTTTCACGATATGGTATGGGTGATCAAGGCCCATAATATGTATTAGAATGGGCCGTATGAGACATACGGTCCACTTTAGCACATAGTATGGTTAGGGATTTCTGAAAACATATCGGATGGCCACAAGACTTTGCAGAGATGGGGTGATCACCATTAATTCACCCTTGTAATGTTACAAAACCATATGATATGGTATGGGTGCATAATATGGGCGGTCAAGGCCCATATTATGTGCTAAAATGAGACGTATGAGCCATACGATCCATTTTAGCACATACTATGGGTTGGGATTGCCCAAACTATATTGGATTTCCACAAGAATTTTCACAGGTAGGGATGAGAACTATTCTCCCATCCCTACAATGTTTCACAGCCATACGATATGGTATGTCCGATCAAGACCCATAATATGTACTAAAATGGGCCGTATAAGATATACGGTCCATTTTAGCACATAGTATGGTTAGAGACCGCCCAAAACATATCAAATGTCCATAAGACTTTACAGGAATAGGTGTGATCACCCTTTGGTATTAATTCATCCCTTCAATGTTACACAACCATCCGATATAATATGGGCGGTGAAAGGTCCATATTATGCACTAAAATGGGACATATGAGCGATACAACCCATTTTAGCGCATAGTATGGGTCGGGATTTCCCAAACTATATTGGATGGCCACAAGACTTTTCACAAGTGGGGGAGAGTATAAGTTTTTCACCCTTGCAAATTTTCCCAGCCATCCGATATGGTATTTGCAGTCAAGGCCCATATTATGTGCTAAAATGAGACATAAGGCTCATACAACAAATTTTAGCACATAGTATGGGTCCAAAACCTCTCAAACCAAATTGGATGGCCATAAGACTTTGCATGGGTGGGGTTGAGTTGTCATGCCAAGGGCAATGCCCGGTGGTCAAGGACAAGGACCAAGGCGCCAGCTACAAGTGTGAATAGGGAATGAGGCCCAAGGGGCTATTTAATGGGAGGTTGGGAGGATCATTCTCAGGCAGTCCCACCAGAGGCCTTTCATTGATATCAGAGCTTCAGTCTATTTTGGGTAGAGTGGGTCATGGACCTCCACTTTTAGCATGCTCATGCAACCCAAGGGCGAGTTCTGCCGAGAGTTAGAGGCGGGCATGGCCTCTTAGTTGGGGTCAAAGACGAAACAAGGCAAAAACCCTCGTGCAGGGGGGCTTGGGAAGGAGAAGCTTGCCAGGTCGAAGTGCAAGAAAGCTGTTGTAGGTGGGCACAACAGGAGCGCAACGGTGGTGTTAGAGTTTCTCAACTCAGGCGCGGAGCCCGGTTTGCAGCACCACGCTCGGCCTCGCTCTGTCTTTCCTCGCACACTACCTGCACGGCCATGGCTTTGAGAAGCTTTAAGTTCACATTGAAACTCCTAAGGCCAAGGGCCTTAGGAATTAATTTCATTAAGGGCAAGTGCCCACAGGTCTGTACTCGACAGAGCTTATTCGAGGAGTTTGGCAAGGTGCCGCAAGCATTGGCAAGGTGCCACAACTTGCAAGCGAAAAGTGCCCACATGTTTTTGGACCAGCATCCTTGAAGGCTTTGGTTTGGGGAGGTTTTGGCAAGGGACCACAAGTCGCCTCTTGGCAATTATTTAGCACAATATCGTCAACAAACCAATTTTCTGCAGTGGCTAGATGTTAGCTTCTCCTTTCGAAGTCTTCAAGCATTCCTACTAGTACCTTGGTAGGACGACGGACAGCTTGTCGGAGCCTATGCCGATTGTAACGGCTTGCTAACCTGGATAGCCACGACTCCAAGAACGTCTTTGGATTTGGGTTCAATTCGTTCTCAGGTTAAGCACGACTTAATTTTGGAGGTAATTCTATATCTTAAGATTACGGATCTAATTAGCATGGCTAATTATTGAAGACGATGATACATCGTACGGCTATAAGATTTTTGCTATCCAGGTGTTCTTTTTTATTTGCTAGCACCACAACAAACAAAAATGGATTCCGCATTTGATTTTTTGGATACAAAACTTTCCGCGAATCATCTTTTTGGTTTCGAACTTCCTTCAACCGCATCTACTCCTCCTCCTCAAAGTGTACTTAAAATTTTGGAGAATACTAGCAATCTCCTCAATGACAAAGAGTACGTTACACGACGTGAATTTCAAATATTTGAAGAACGTTTTTGCAAATTGGCGGTTCGCATCCAATTGCTTGCTAGACAGGTGGATCACCTTACGGAGCTGGTCATCTTGTGCATCCCACAGGCTACCGTATCTACACCTGTGGCAGTCTCTTCCAAGGTGGAAAAAAAGAGACTTTCCACATTAGACTTTCAGAAAGCTAAATTGTAGAAATTATGTTTCAATTGTATGGGACAACATCAACGGAAACATTGTCCCCAGGTACTGGATTCTTAGGTCTTTTGATGGATTTTGTGGCTACGTAGTCAATCAATTTCTTGCATGCTCTTTAGAGGTTATCTTCCCTTCAGAAAACCATTTTTGGTTAGTTGTATTATACACGGATTTCAAAATGACGTGATCACACTATAATTTCAGGTTAATAACAATAGAAATGCAAAATAACAAATATTTTGTTAATTGACATTCATCTTTTTTGACCTCTAGGGAGACGTGGAGACCGGCTCGTAGCCTATCGGGCTAATTAGTTGGCCCGCCGCGCCCGCCGGGCTAGTGAATTTTCCTGGTGGTCACGCCGGGTAAAGCTATTTGCCCGCCAGGCCCGCCGTGGCTATATAAAGGTGACGCCGGTGCTTGTCTTTTCACAAAAGAGGTACATTGAAAAGTCTTCACCAAACTTTTTGGCAGCTTTCCACATTCTCAAAGCAGTATAGCAGTAATTTTTTAAACCCTTCCTTATTTTATTGATGTTTTTTTGAGTTTTTTGCGTTAAAACTTAAAGATTTAAAATTTCTTTTATCAAATCATCGTACGTGGATGCACTGGCACATGGTTGCAATTGCGGCTAGGTGTGTCATTGCAAAAGCGTACGATGATTATGTTTTATATTGCTCCCAGTCATTCATGCTTTCACATGGTTGCAATTGCGACTAGGTGTGTTGTTGCTAGAATGACAGGAGCATTTGTTTGAAAGAAGTAACCGTGCGTGAATGCACTGGTACATGGTTGCAATTGCGGCTAGGTGTGTCATTGCAAAAGCGTAGGGTGATTATGTTTTATGTTGCTCCCAGTCATTCATGCTTCGGCACATGGTTGCAATTGCGACTAGGTGTGTTGCTGCTAGAATGACAGGAGCATCTATTTGAAAGAAGTCACCGTGTGTGGATGCACTGGCACATGGTTGCAATTGCGGCTAGGTATGTCATTGAAAAAACGCAAGATGACTATGTTTTATGTTGCTTCCAATCATTCATGCTTCGGCACATGGTTGCAATTGCGACTAGGTGTGTTGCTGCTAGATTGATGGTAGCATCTAATGCATGAATGTGTGCTCAAATAATTTCATAATGCTTCATATGCTTGAATCTTGAAAGAAGACATCGTGTGTGGATGCACTGGCACATGGTTGCAATTGCGATTAGGTGTGTTGCTGCTAGAATGACAGGAGCGTCTGTTTGAAAGAATTCACCGTGCGTGGATGCACTGGAACATGGTTGCAATTGCAGCTAGGTGTGTCATTGCAAAAGCGTAGGATGATTATGTTTTATGTTGCTCCCAGTCATTCATGCTTCGGCACATGGTTGCAATTGCGACTAGGTGTGTTGCTGCTAGAATGATAGGAGCGTCTGTTTGAAAGAAGTCACCGTGCGTGGATGCATTGGCACATGGTTGCAATTGCGGCTAGGTATGTCATTGAAAAAACGCAAGATGATTATGTTTTATGTTGCTTCCAGTCATTCATGCTTCGGCACATGGTTGCAATTGCGACTAGGTGTGTTGCTGCTAGAATGATAGGAGCATCTGTTTGTAAGTTTTCGTACGGTGAGGCATTGGCACATGGTTGCAATTGCAATTAGGTGTGTCACTGCAAAAGCGTATGAGATCTATGGTCTATATTACACTTTTTCTTTCACGTAGAAAAGATCCAAATGCAGTGGCACATAGTTATATTTCACAATGTGTTGTTTGCAATAATACCATTGCAGGCAAAATGGATCCTTCTGCTACTTCAATGATAGATTTCAAAAAGAAAATTACAAAATTGTTGATTATGATCATCAGTGCACTAGATCCCGACGATATAGCGCAGATTGTTCCAAATGAGTCTAGATTGCAATCATTATACAGTGAGATTTCCCGCAAAATGTTGTTGTTATATCCAGACAAAACAACCGAATCAATAAACTCATTACTGAGCATTTGGGTGGGCAATTTGCCCAAGGTGGCCTCTGATTTGAAAGAGGAATGCCCGCAAGAAGTAGACAAGGGTAAGCCAGAGCATTGGAACACTAGATGGAGAGCTGAAAAGGAGAGGTCAAGGCGAGCATCCCACATAGACACACAGTTTGCCTAAGCAAGAAAATGCGAATGGCTATCACCAGATTTGTGGGGAGCAGCCAAGTTGGAGAACCGTTTATTGAGGAGGCTGCCATTGAGGGAACATCGGGTTCTACTGCTTCTGCCAGTCACCTGGAGAAGAGTATATACAATTCTAAATGTAGTATGACTCTGGGCATTCCAAATAATTCCATTAAGAAGATCAAGAAACTTGGGTCAGGGGCTTATGGCACAGGGTGGCAAGTTCAAATCAAAGGGATCAATTTCCTTCCTGCAACGAATACTTATTGTGCCAAGGAGTTCAAAGGACAGGCCAAGCATCAGTGGAAAAGCTTTGCATCAGAAAGTGGGGTAGATCTCAACCATAGAGGGATTGTGAGGAGTATTTCCCACTCTGTAACGTTGCCATGGTTTCTGATATTCCCCTACTTCAATGGGGGAACTTTAGGTGATCTTATGGAGACAGTGCCCCATCCACATGGCTCTTTCATGACGCTTGTAGCGCATCAAGAGGGGAAAGGAAAGATCCATGAAGACTTTAAATGGGAGCAGCCCTCTGAAAACCAGAAAACACGTATCAAGAGCCTGTGCAATCATGCTCCCTCATTGATCCATGCCTTGGTGAAGGCATTGCGATTCGCACATGACGAGGGAGTGATCCACAATGATCTCCATCCATGGAACATCATCTTGGACTTTACCAAGGATCTCACTCCCTGTATTGGAATAATTGATTGGGGATTGGCTTTGCGTGTTGTCTTAGAGACACAAAAGACCAACAATACCAATGAAAACTGGCAAAAGCTTCATCCTTGGCGAGCTCCTGAGTTACTAGATGGCAATCACCCGTGCCCATGGACCAAGGCCACATATGTGTACGCCATAGGATGGGTGATATGGCAATTTTGTAAGTTTTGTGGAGAGTTCTCTGACTACTACAACACAGATTGGTTCAAACATAAGGTTTCAGTGGAGGTACAAGCCATATCTAGGATTGTTGTGGAAGGTTGGGTGAGGAAGAAATCCACAGAGAGAAAGACCTTGGCACTTTTGGACGAAGAATTAGAAAGATTTGAAGCCCATCCAGAACGATTCTTACACCCTCCCTCTAAAATGAGTGTAGCCTTTTTTTTATGGATATATGATGTACTTTATGAAGCAGGGTTTTCTGAGACTTTTGACTTATAAAAGCACTTTAAAAATTTGGGTTTTATGCACCATGGATGATGTATGAGTAATAAAAACACTTTGTTATATCTCAATAGACAAAAAATTTTCTATGAGTTTTGTTTTTTCTCTTAAGTTTCAAGCAATAAGCCACGTGGAATCACTGATTTAAAAAATGGCGGTTACTCTTATATTAGTTGATTGTCGTAAGATGATGGTTATTCTTATATCATTTGGGACATTCATGTGGAGGCTGCCCTAGAGAGCGGCATGAGATACACCAGACCATAGCCTTAGTCTCCTCTTATAGCAATTGATTATCATTAAGTTTGTATGCCGTAACTGAAGTATAGTGTTTAATCAGGATATGGATAATGATAATCAAAGGGCTAAGCGAGCTTGTGAGCGTCTTAGATCCATGTGTCAAGGCGATGGAGTGAATGACACCGCTCGAATTGCAGCTCGTTGCTCCCAGTGGGTACACAATGGAAAAAGGTGAACTCTAGGATTGACTGAGAAATGGTCAAATCCATATGGCCAGGCGTTGCAAATGAAAACATCAAGAAAGACTGACTCAAGCTATCACAATGCATTAATGCAGACATACGAGACAATGGAGAGAACATATATCTCGATGTTATGGGTCATCCTATGCATCATATGGATTGTCCATTGTGGTTTGCCAAGATGTTATACATGCATTATGTCTTGGGTGAAGCAGTGGACTTCAGCTCAAGGACACCTCATATGACGGTTGAGGACATTCGCAGCAGTGCAATCACCGTCACACGGCAAGAGATGTCATTGGCACTAGAAGGTGCATCAATGGAAGTGCACCAAGTTAAGGAGGAGCTTCAAACTCAACTCAGGCAAGCATCACAAGCTACACAAGGCTCTCATGCAGAAGCAACCCTAAAGAGAGACTTTCAAAGGGAGGTGAAGGTGCTATCTCGCCACGTACAAGAGTTAGAGGCGACTATAAAAAAACAAAATGGTGCCACATTGATTAACACCCAACATCTATTGAGGCCCCTCCAGCTTCTGGTGAGCACGGTGGTCCTTGCCCCATATGTAGATCATTCTTTCATGAGTGGTGTGGTCATGTCATAAAATCTAATATCTAACCAACCCAAATGATTTTCTCATATTCAATTGATCACTTAATGTGAGAGAATAAATGGGAACAAGTGTTAAGATATAGATATGTGCTTATAGATCTATCTCAACACGGGGCCAATAGTAAAGGGGCCCAAATGGGAGATGGTCTATCAAGATCAAGGCTAACCAATGGAGCATAAGACCTTAGGGTTAGCTTCATTGAAGACCTCCAATAATGTGTGTAAAAGTCCTTTGACCTTAGGTAAGCTAGGGCTGAGCTTGAGGTGGGAACCCGGCCCAAGCTCAAGGTGCTTGTTGTGCTTGAGGTGCTTGTCATGCTTGAGGTGCTTGATTAAGATGCTTGAGGTGCTTGACTGGCTCCATGCTTGAGGTGCTTGACTTGGTGCATGATTAAGGTGCTTGAAGTGCCTTGAGAAGCTTGCCTGAGATGCTTGTGGGAACACCCCCTACTTCAAGTGCTTAGTCATGCTTGATGACTAAGGGGCTTGCTCATCCAAAGTCAAAAAGATCCCTACAAGGAGGGGGGCGAGCCTACAAGGGGGGGGGATGAGAGAGAACACACACACACACACACACAAGGGAAGCCCGAGCTTGAAGAGGCAGCAAGGACACTTGTCAAGTTCCTCCTCATGTTGCCCTCATGGTGTGCTTGAAACCTATTGGTTGGCCACCCCAGGGGTCCAATGATAATTTAGGATATTTAATTAATTGATTTTGCATTTATCAAGTCCTCTCTCTCAAAGGGGAAAGGGGGACACTTGTCCCAAGGCTACCCATGTTGCTTGTAATGGCTCCTGCTTGTGATTGGCTAGGCCTGGAGGGGTCCAATGAGCTTCAAGCATGAGCTACAAGGGGGGGTCGACCCAAGCAATCTAGGGGGGTGCTTAGGGGGTATACTCACCCACACACACTCACAAACACTCTCATTGTGTACTATGCAAAGTGCAAGAACTCCCTCTCCTTCTCCAAGCAAGTAGAGGTTGAGAGCCTACACCAACACTCTTGGCTATGGAGTGCAAATCCATCCAAGAGCCATGCTTCAATGCTTGAGCTTGCCATCTATTTCTTCTTCATTACTATGCTATTATGTATGCTAGCACAAGAGTTATGATAAGTGAGGAACTATCTCTTTCTCGTATGAAATGTTTCTTCTTCCTCTTCCCTACCCTCATTCCCTGCTAGCTCTCTCCACCTTCGAAGGTGTTTGAGGTCTTGGGACTGAGGCTTGGTATAGTTAAAGATTTCTTCAAGTTTAGGTTATGCTATGATGGTGATTCATGAAGCTTTCCATCTTCATTGCTTCACCTAGGTCACAAGGAACACAAAGAATGTATTGTAACAAGTCTCTCTTTATGGGAGAAATCATAATACAAATGCCTATTGGAGGGGGGACCGGCTCCACATAAATCCGGTCCTCGACTGTTGTCATGTTCTCTAAATTCTCTCTCTTGCAAAAGTATTGTCCATGCCAAGTTAACTAATTGCTATAATTATGTTGCTATCTTCAATTATGTCTACCCGCTATGCTCACAAAATCATTTCTTGAAAGTACTCTCATTAAATTCCGCTACTCTCAAATTGAATAGGAAAATTCCATTACATTGGTATCAGAGCATTTGGTTTCTCTTTTCTTGCTTAAGAAGAGAGGTCCTTAAGTAGCCTATAAATGGTTGATGTTGTTAATTATAATAGAGTAAGTGGAACTGGGATCTAATATCGGTTTTGTTAAGCCCACTATGTGGGGGATGGTGCACACCTCGGGAGATTTGGACTTAATAATGGAGTCTTTTTAGACTTGCCTACGGCTTTACCATTATTGAGCCATAAGAAGTCCAAAAGGAGCTAGCCCTTGGCAACTCTGCTATGTTAGACCTACTCCTCTACTCTCTATAATTAACCACTTTGAGCCGTGGGTGTACATACTTAAGAGCCGATTTTCAAAGGCTAAGAGGAGTGGCAACTAAGGTTTTGAATTTCCAAAGCATACACTAAGTATAAACATAAATTTTGTTAACATGGCTGACAATAATCAAGAGAGTAGAATGAACATTGATAGCTTTGATTTTGCACATGAAGGTGCTAATGATGATGCTCCCATGTTTGTGAATTATCTCATCGCTAGGTTGCAGCAAGCTATGGGCAACCCTGATTTGCAAGCCGAAGTTACTCAACAACTTCGTGCTTATGGAATTTCCCTTCCTCTCCCAGAGGAGAGAGAGCTTAGGAGGCCTCTTGAAGAGACCCCCAAAAGAAGACTCTCTCCCATTCGAGAGGAGGAATCCAAAGAGAAAGAAAGAAATGAAAGTCTAAGTTCTTCTAAAGAGGTGGCTCCACGAAGATGGCGGTCTAGACGATCGCCTACTCCTCCCAAGAGGAAAAGAGCAACCTATAGTCCTTCTCCTCATCACTCTGAAAGGCAAGAGAGGAAACAAAGGAAGAAAAGGGATAGGAAGAGGTCACCCTCTCCTCCTTCTTCTTCACCTTCCTCCTCTTTCGATGAAAGTTATGGCTATTCTCCTAGAGAATACAAGAGGGGAGGACATCGCAAATCATTTCCTGCATGGCGAAGGTCACAAAAGCTAAAGAAGTTTAAGGAGGGAGGAAAGAGTATCTCTTTTCTCACCTACGATGGCACCTTTGGTGCTACTGACAAAGTGTTGGCCTTCATCCAGCAATTTGATGCGGCCTTTGGGGACGAGGGATTCACAGAGTCCTCCAAGCTATGCCATGTAGCTATGCACTTCCAAAAATCAGCTCGTCAATGGTGGGCTAGCCTTTGTGGCAATGGAGAAGCCCCAAAGACATGGAAAACTCTACGAGTTTCCATCATGAAGCAATTTCTTCCAAGAGATACTAAAGATAAAGTTCTTACCGAATGGCGCGGCTTGAAGCTTCTCTCTCATGAGTCTATCTACAAGTATGTAGACAAGTTTTGGGATTTACATCTCAAAGCTACTGTCTTTCAAAAGATAGACTTTGACGAGCAAAGACAGCAATTTTGTGCGGGATTACCTGAAGAGATGGCCGAATACATCAACTCTGAACGGCCTGGTACTATTACCGAAGTAATCCATCACACCATGGTTGCTTCACGCATCAATTTCCATCAAGGGGCTAGACGTAATGTCAAGCCCATGGAAAAAAATGATACAAAGGGGAAATCCAATGCTCAAAATAATTCCCAAGGCACTTCCAACAACAACAATAACAACAACAACAATCGGTCCAAGGAGAAGGGAGTTTACAAAGGTAAAAACAAACTCTCTCCTGAAGAGCTTGAAGCTTTTCGCAAGGACCATAAGTGTTTCAAGTGTGGGGAGAAAGGACATGGCTATCATTCTTGCCCCAAGAAGAATACTCGCAATGAGACTCCTAGGGCTTCCACCATCGAAGCTCCAAAAGAGGATGCTCATTGCAAAGGATCATCACTCTCCTATGCTTGGGGAAAGGTAAGAGAGCATGATGCCTTCATCTTGTTTGACCCTGGCTCTATTCTCAACTTCATATCAATAGAGTTGGCCACCAAGTTGGGCATTCAAGCTTTTGAGATGGGAGATATAGTAACAGCTGATGCATCTTTCAAGGGACAACAAGCCTCCGTTACTCCCTTGATTGGGAAGTTGAGGCTTCATGTCCAAAGCTATGTCGACAAAGAAGACTTCTTCATCTCTCCTCTCCAACATCAGGATGTTATCCTAGGGGCACCATGGTTTGATCGCATGGCTGCCAACATGAAGTTCCCTGAAAGGAGAATTTACTTCACCTACAGGGGAAAGAACATGTATATAGATGCTAGTGAGCGTGGTCGCACTATTCCACTTGTAAATCCTCTTTCTTTTGATAAATCAATGAAGAGCTCAGTTTCTGCGTACATGATTTATGTCAAAGAGTCTTTAAAAGCTAATAATGTTTCATCAAATGAAAATGATAGGAATCAAGAAGAGTTAGACTTGTCTACTTTTCTAAAAGGATTCCAAGATGTGTTCATCGATGATATCCCTATGGACCTACCTCCAAAACGAGGGGATGATGACCATCGTATTGAGCTCCTTCCAGGAAGCTCACCGCCTAACAAACCTCCTTATCGAGTCTCACAAGCTCAACAAGAGGAGATTATGAGGCAAGTACAGGAATTGGTAGACAAAGGGATGGTGAGGCCTAGTTCCTCTCCCTTTTGTTCTCCAGTCCTTTTAGTGCAAAACAAAGATGGTACATACCGTATGTGTGTGGACTATCGAGCACTAAACCATATCACTATCAAAAACAGATTTCCCGTGCCTCGGGTAGAAGATCTGTTTGATAAGCTACAAGGCTGTACCTACTTCAGTAGGATTGACCTTAAGAGTGTCTATCATCAAATAAGGATAGTGGATGAAGATATCCTAAAGACCGCATTTCGCACAACATTTGGTCTTTATGAATATCTAGTCATGCCTTTTGGCTTGACTAATGCACCAGCTACTTTGAATCGTCTCATGGAGAAAATTTTTAGACCATATCATAAATTCACTGGAGTGTTCTTTGATGATATCATCATCTACTCCAAATCTTTGGAGGAACATAAGCAACATCTCCAAGTAATTTTTCAAGCCTTGAGGGAAAACAAACTTTTTCTCAACCAAAAGAAAAGTGAATTCTTCCTTCAAGAGATTCAATATCTAGGTCATATTATCTCTCATGATGGTATTCGTATGGATCAATCAAAGTTAGAGTTAATAAAATCATGGCCTAACCCAAGGAATCTACATGAGCTAAGAAGCTTTATTGGTATGTGTGCATACCATAGACTCTTCATAGAAAAATTCTCTCAAGTAGCAGGACCACTACACGACTTAACAAAGAAGAACGTTAAGTTTGTATGGACTGCTAAGGAGAAAAATGCTTTTGAAAAACTCAAAGAGAAGCTTACTTCCCAACCAGTCCTCGTGCTTCCGGATCTCTCAAAACCATTTGAGGTCCAATGTGATGCTTGTGGTGATTGCCTTGGAGCGGTTTTGCTTCAAGAAAGGCATGCCATAGCATATGAGAGCCGAAGGCTCAATAGTGATGAACGAGTCTTGGGCATTTATGAGAAAGAGATTTTAGCTGTTCTACATGCCCTAGATACATGGAAGCACTACCTATTGGGGACTCCATTTATCCTACGAACCAACCACCAAAGTCTCAAGTATTTCATGACGCAAACCAAACTTTCCGACAAACAAATGAGGTGGGCAAATTTTCTTTCGCAATTTAATTTCCATATTGCTCACATAGCTGGTAAGCACAATCAAGTTGCCGATGCACTTTCACGACGACCAAAAGTTAATGCAGTGTCTATAGCTACTCACAATGATCTATCCTCTATGATAGATGAGTATGCTACTGACCCTGACTTTAGAGACATAATGTCAGCCCTTGCTTTGGGGAAGAAAGAGGAACCATTCACCTTGCAGGATGGTTATCTTCTCCACGGAAATAGGCTATGTGTTACCCATTCCCTTCGTGAGAAGGTTATGTATGAATCCCATGCTCCTCCATATGCAGGGCATAGAGGTATTCAACCTACTCTGCGAGGAGTAGAGACGTATTTCTATTGGCCTACCATGAAAGTGGACATACAAGAGTATGTTTCAAAATGTGGAGTATGCCAAAAGACCAAGTATGATAGAGGGAAGCAACCTGGATTACTCCAGCCATTGCCTATTCCAAATTTGCCATGGGAGAGTATATCCATGGATTTCATCTTTGGATTACCCAAGTCTATCCATGGGAATACAGGAATATGGACAATAGTCGACAGGTTTAGCAAGCAAGCACATTTTATTCCTGTCAAAAAGACTATTAAGGCACATCAAATGGCAACTCTCTTCATATCTCAGATTTTCAAGCACCATGGATTACCCACATCCATCATGTCAAATAGAGATCCTAGAATGACCAGTAATTTCTGGAAAGGTCTCTTTGAAAATCTAGGAACAAGATTGAATTTCTCTTCGGCCTATCACCCACAAACGGATGGCCAAAGTGAGATAGCCAATCTTACGATACTCGATCTACTCAAGACTTATGTTACCGAAGTAGATCAATGCTCACAATGGGAAAAGTATTTACCTCTAGTAGAGTATGCTTACAATAATACTGTACATACTTCTACGGGGAAAGCACCTTTCGAGATCATAGAGGAAAGACCTAAAAGTCCCTTGCTACTCAAAGTACATGGGAAGATCTTCGCCGCCGATGAGTATAGCCGTGACCTACAAGAATCTTTTCAAAAGATTAGGGAGGCTATATCCATCTCTCAACAAAGGCAAAAAGCTGCTGTTGATAAGCACAGAAGAGCCTTAATGTTCAAAGAAAATGATTGGGTATTACTCAAGTTTCCTAAGGCTCGATTAAGGCAAACAACGGGCAAAAATCCTACGGGCCATCAAAAGTATTATGCTAAACTAGCAAAAAGATACTATGGTCCTTTCCAAATCTTGAAGCCCATCAATGAGACGGCTTATCAACTCAAGTTGCCCAACCATTGGCTTATACACAATGCCTTTCATGTAAGCCTACTTAAGCCCTACAAAGGAGAGCCATCAATTGAACCAATTACTGAAGACCCTCCCGAAGTTGAAGACCAAGAAGAGGTGCTACAACCCGAAGCTGTCCTTCGGCATGAAGACAAGGTACTACGACATGGTAAGATAATCCGACGGTATCTTATTAAGTTCAAAAATTATCCTTTTGATGATGCTAAATGGATGCAAGGAGTACAACTTAAGGATAGTATGAACCTTGTCAATGCTTACAATGCTACATTAGAGTAAGAAAATGTACAACTCTCTTTTAAATGACTCATGTTTTTGTCTTATAAGACTAATCCTCTTTTTAATTGTGCACAAATTTAACTAGTATGCATGCTTAGAATCATGTTTGTGATGACGACGTCTCTCAAACACCAAGTAGAGTTTGTCACTCTACTTTGGGAGAACGAAATGGAATAAAGAGCAGACATACTTGCGGCAGCTATGTCTCCCAAGCACCAAATGGATTAGTCATCCATCTTGGCAAGATGTCGTAGGGTAAAAAAGGGATCCTCTACCCGCTAAGTACGATTGACTAATGACTAAGGCTTTATCTCTTCTACCTCATAGTCGAGGACGACTATGATTTCAAGAGAGAGTTAATGTCATAAAATCTATATCTAACCAACCCAAATGATTTTCTCATATTAAATTGATCACTTAATGTGGGAGAATAAATGGGAACAAGTGTTAAGATATAGATATGTGCTTATAGATCTATCTCAACACGGGGCCAATAGTAAAGGGGCCCAAATGGGAGATGGTCTATCAAGAGCAAGGCTAACCAATGGAGCATAAGACCTTAGGGTTAGCTTCATTGAAGACCTCCAATATTGTGTGTAAAAGTCCTTTAACCTTAGGTAAGCTAGGGCTGAGCTTGAGGTGGGAACCCAGCCCAAGCTCAAGGTGCTTGTCGTGCTTGAGGTGCTTGTCCTGCTTGAGGTGCTTGTCATGCTTGAGGTGCTTGATTAAGATGCTTGAGGTGCTTGACTTGGTGCATGATTAAGGTGCTTGAAGTGCCTTGAGAAGCTTGCCTGAGATGCTTGTGGGAACACCCCCTACTTCAAGTGCTTAGTCATGCTTGATGACTAAGGGGCTTGCTCATCCAAAGTCAAAAAGATCCCTACAAGGAGGGGGGCGAGCCTACAAGGGGGGGGGGGATGAGAGAGAACACACACACACACACACACACAAGGGAAGCCCGAGCTTGAAGAGGCAGCAAGGACACTTTTCAAGTTCCTCCTCATGTTGCCCTCATGGTGTGCTTGAAACCTATTGGTTGGCCACCCCAGGGGTCCAATGATAATTTAGGATATTTAATTAATTGATTTTGCATTTATCAAGTCCTCTCTCTCAAAGGGGAAAGGGGGACACTTGTCCCAAGGCTACCCATGTTGCTTGTAATGGCTCCTGCTTGTGATTGGCTAGGCCTGGAGGGGTCCAATGAGCTTCAAGCATGAGCTACAAGGGGGGGTCGACCCAAGCAATCTGGGGGGGTGCTTAGGGGGTATACTCACCCACACACACTCACAAACACTCTCATTGTGTACTATGCAAAGTGCAAGAACTCCCTCTCCTTCTCCAAGCAAGTAGAGGTTGAGAGCCTACACCAACACTCTTGGCTATGGAGTGCAAATCCATCCAAGAGCCATGCTTCAATGCTTGAGCTTGCCATCTATTTCTGCTTCATTACTATGCTATTATGTATGCTAGCACAAGAGTTATGATAAGTGAGGAACTAGATCTTTCTCGTATGAAATGTTTCTTCTTCCTCTTCCCTACCCTCATTCCCTGCTAGCTCTCTCCATCTTTGAAGGTGTTTGAGGTCTTGGGACTGAGGCTTGGTATAGTTAAAGCTTTCTTCAAGTTTAGGTTATGCTGTGATGGTGATGCATGAAGCTTTCCATCTTCATTGCTTCACCTAGGTCACAAGGAACACAAAGAATGTATTGTAACAAGTCTCTCTTTATGGGAGAAATCATAATACAAATGCCTATTGGAGGGGGGACCGGCTCCACATAAATCCGGTCCTCGACTGTTGTCATGTTCTCTAAATTCTCTCTCTTGCAAAAGTATTGTCCATGCCAAGTTAACTAATTGATATAATTATGTTGCTATCTTCAATTATGTCTACTCGCTATGCTCACAAAATCATTTCTTGAAAGTACTCTCATTAAATTCCGCTACTCTCAAATTGAATAGGCAAATTCCATTACAGGTCACTTTAGCTTGCCATGCGGACATATGTACCATATATCATGCTTGATGCAAAGCATGATGAATAGCTTTCATTGTGCTATATGTGAGTATGAGATATCCAAAAAGCTATATGCAATGTTCAAAATGTCTGAAGACTATAATAAGCTTAAAGGTCAGCGTGAACAAGAGAATGAAGATATTCTCACAAATATTTCACTATCACTTGGATAATTTTTGTAACATTTGAAAACATTTACTCGTTGTCTTGCGAGAATTTATTAGTGAATTGTGAATCGTCTTCACTTCAGCTTCAATTATGATATGTGATAATGCAAAGATTTGTTAGGGCTTTGTATATTATGAAGCTTTAATAGTGATTTGTGGCCTTGTAAAGGTTTTTAAGGGCTTCGTTTATTATTAAGAAAATTTCTAAACCTTAAACTAAATATAAAAAAAAGCTTATAAGATAAACATTTTGAACTTAAACAGAAGTCACTCAATGGATTCGATAATCTATTAATTAAACCACCGTCGCTTGCTGCGATGGGTCAAAGTTGGTTCAATTTCCAAATTCTCTTCAATCTCTTCTAAAGTACATGTAGTTTCTACTTCATGATATTCCCCTTGCAGCTCACTGTCTTCGTCCACCTCATCATTGGTTACATCATAAGTCCAGCGCGGCATCTCCTGTTTGTAGTTCTCAGCTTGCACTCTTGCCAATAGCCGATGGTTGCAGTACATATACACCAATTTTTCAGCTTTGAATTTAGAAGGCGGTTTCTGATGGTGGAATGTACATATTTATATGTACTCCAGTTTCTCTCAGAACTTGAATTGGATGCACATTGGGCTAGGATTCTAACAGCTAGGTGTTTAAGGGTGGGTGCACTACCACCATTCATCATCCACCACTTCCACGCTGGTTGCTCCGTGGCAAGTTTCTGCACAAATTCTGTACCAAACTTACCCTCTTTGAGTTTAAACTTCGTAAGATCAGTAACAGCTGATGCATGCTCATCAGGATCAACATAAAACCTGCCTATCACATCATAAAAGTCTTCCAGCACCTCCTCATCAAGTTTGTCTATTTCCATTGCCCAATACTCTGGATCCAATAAGAAAGCTACGCTGTGTAGTGGACTATGTGCTCCAACCCATCGACCATGCACATACTTTCTCAGAATTTCTCTCCTTTTTTGAGTGAATGGTGTCTTCCAAGGCTTCACAATTGGCTCCTGGGGCTCCTCTGGATTTGCAAGGCTTTCTTGAACACTCCACCAAGCCATCCACACCTTACCTATGTTAGGCAAGGCAGAATCCAGTTGGCATAATGCGAGCATAATTGGGATCATGACATTGTGCACATCCACCACATCATCCCAGAAGTGGCGATCAGCTAGTAGATCTCTGATCACCCCTATTTTGCTTTTTATCTTCTCCCTTTGACCGGCCTCCCATTCTGAAAAAGTGGAACATACAAATGTCTCCATCACAGCATTCTTATTTTTTATTAGTGATTCTACCGTATAGTAGTTGGTGCAAAATCTAGTTTCGCACGACTGTTTTAACATAGTAGACATTCTCTGACGGTACATGTCAAGAACCCTCTGACTCTTCAAAACAAACTTGACTATTAAGCGAGCGTTGTCTACTATCCATTTGAACCACTCCGTGTCATTACTCTTGTACCAATCTTGCAATACCAGGTTCAAGCTGTGTGTACTGCAACCAGCACTATATAGGTGAGAGAAGCGACTTTCAAGTATCCTACCTGCAACCCTACAATTTTTGGCATTGTCCATGACACATTTTCTTTTCCAAGTTCCTCAACTGCGTCGCCAATGATGTCATCTATAAAACTGCCAGACTTTATTTGACCAGAGCTTTGACCAGAGCTATCCACAGCTTTGATAAAACATTCACCACGAGGACATACAAGCATGATGTTGATCAATGGCCGCCTTTGAACGTTGGACCCAACCATCACTAACTATGGTGTGTCCAGATTGTTCTGTTGCATTTAATAGTACCCTTTGAATATCCTATTGTGTGCTTGTGTAACATTTATCCAATAGTTGGTTTCTCATATGGTGATATGTTGGAGGGGTAAATCCAGCACCATACTCCCCAATGCGTTTCCAAGCTGACTTCCATGCATCACGGGTGACAATGGCCAATGATCCCCCAGTGAAATAGACGGCTTTAGCTAGTGCAATTTGTGCTTCTTCTAAGGCAATCGTTTTGAAGCTCGTCTGTAAGCTAACCTGTCTACTTTTTGACGATCCTACCTGAAAGTGATGAGATCCATGGTTTGGAGGTGTAGTTACATCTATATGAGAAGTTGGTTCCCTGCTTTGAGTGCTTCCATTGGTGGGCATTACACCCAATGATCCCTCGTCCTGGTTTGATCTTATCGATACCGGGGTGTGATGGTTGAACGTAGAGAGTTTTGATCTTTTGCTCGTGGAAATTAGCTTACCAATTAAATCTTTTAAGCGCATAGCTGCTTCTTCTGCACCTAAGCCCTTGCACTTTCCTCCTTGGATTCTAGTATTGCCACCTAGAAAATGATCCCTTATTCTTGGTGCTCCTCTAGATTTCTCTTCACCACAAAAGTTACATTTCCAATCTTGATACTTATTTAAATTTGTGGCAAAATTCCACTCGGGTCCTGGACTTTTTCCACCTGCCTTTCGCTTGCCCTGCGAAGTGGTGCCTTGCGAAGCACGACCTGGCATCGAGGTAGGAGGTCTCCTCAAGGAAGCCAGGCTTGAGACACCAACATCACCGCTCACATTCCCGGTGGAAGACATACTTATTGGATGCCTGCAATACCAATAAACATAGCTCAGTATGCTATCTCTTCTTTCAAGTATTATTCAAACCAAACATTAGTGTTATAATCAATATCACACACAGAAGCCTAAAGGGAATAAACCTCAATCTACTCAAACATGAGCAAGCAAATACAACGATGAATCAAATATGTGATCAATCCATCCCAAAAGTAGAGATATCGACCCAAAGATTCACCTTCCTACCTCCTTTCATGAATCAGTCCAGTCCAAAAAAGAACTAATGACCCATGATTGGAGCTCTAATCAAAATAGCAAGCAAATACAGGGGTGAATCAAACATGTGATCAGTCCATCCCAAAAGTAGAGATATCGACCCAAAGATTCACCTTCCTACCTCCTTTCATGAATTAGTCCAGTCCAAAAAAGAACTAATGACCCATGATTGGAGCTCTAATCGGAATAGCAAGCAAATACAGCGGTGAATCAAACATATGATCAGTCCATCCCAAAAGTAGAGATATTGACCCAAAGATTCATCTTTCTACCTCCTTTCATGAATCAGTCCAGTCCAAAAAAGAACTAATGACCCATGATTGGAGCTCTAATCGGAATAGAAAGCAAATACAGCGGTGAATCAAACATGTGATTAGTTCATCCCAAAGAAGAGATATCGACCCAAAGATTCACCTTTCTATCTCTTTTCAAGAATCAGTTTAGTCCAAAAAAGAACTAATGACCCATGATAGAAGTTCTAATCAATATAGCAATCAATTTAGTAAATATAACGGTGAACCAAACATGAGATTAGTCCCAAATGTAGAGATACCGACCCAAAGATTCACCTTTCTACCTCCTTTCAAGAATCAATTCATTCCAAAAAAGAACTAATGATGCATGATCAGAGTTACATTAAGTTTTAATTTTTTTTAAAGACTATTCATTTTTTACCTTTAGTTTTTCTTCTAAATTTTAAAGAATGACCAAATTTAGAGGAAGAGGTGATGTGATGTGATGTGATGTGATGTCTATAAAAGGATTATATAGAGCCGCCAAATATGGAGGGGGTACACGACGGGACCGGCGGGATTCTTGCTTGTCTCGCCGGGCCCGTCGGGTTTCATATTAAACCCGCCGGGCTTGCCGGGATTGTTGGTTGTCCCGCCGGTTCTACGTTTTCTACCGGTTTTCGTAGGTCATGACATTAGATATGTTATTAACATGAAAAAAATAGTGATAATAACAACAATAATTAACATTTAACAAAATGCGTCATCGTGTAATTAAAATCCCTGGTTGTATATGATACAATACCTCACTTAGTATAGCAGATTTAGTCAAGATATAATATGCAGTGCTTTCTTTCTTTAAGCAATTTAGACATGGTCATTTAGCTATACGTGCTCGACAAGGTCGATTATCTTTTCCCAAGATATTTGTAGGTTACTAACCACATCTGTTTTGCTATGAGCATCGACGTACTTATGTGACTCACGGCTTCCATAAGTGACAAATTTTGTATTGAGACTTCCCACGTTTGGCATATGCTATGAGCATACCAACTTGGAAGGGATTTGACACTATGATTGCATGCTATTTAAATACATACCAGAGGGGCATGAATGCCATAGGAGAGTGTATATGATATACATGCCGGAAGTCGGGTTAGACTATGTTAAGATTTCCTTCATTTTTCATGCTTATGCATTTCCATTGAGAAGGACTATCAGTTATGCAAAGCAACGAGCTTTGCCCATTACACATGAAGCATGACTTCTAAAACGTGCTAAGATACTGCCTCTTGACTGGACGTCAAGGGAATTGGCATACAAGTTTGGTGCACTGGCAAACATCGGGATATCACCTCACAACATCCCCACCAGTACCGACGGTGCAAGGCAGTCATGATTTTGGATTTTATGTTTAAGCCGATCACTATAGCCAAGGGCTTACACTTTTTTGTGCAAGGTAAGCTACCCTATGGATTACGCCTCCGCTATAACACCGGCAATCCTATCAAGGACAAGATCATTTCTGGATTGTTTCACAATCTTGATGCTGTCACAGGCAAAGTGCCATATTTAAGTCATCCTCGTACAATCATGACCCCTGCAAGGTAGGTGGGTCTGGATGTGTTTTTTGTCTGTCGGTTACCTCTCTCGATGAGAGAGTCGTACCAAAAAATTGTGGTATGCTTATAGGCTAAGCTGCAACCCACACATATGATGTGTCAGAGCACACAGATTAGGTACACACTCTAGAAACTTAAGGAAAATTCTTCATCCTAGCATGCTCTCCTTCTCTCTCTTTCTTACTTCTCTTGAAGAATAATGAAAACTTTCTCAGAAGATATTGCTACATGTTTTGCTCGTGAGTCAGCCCGAGCCAAGGTGCTCTAACTCTCTGCTAGAAAGTGGCCAAGATGCCACCCAATTAGTCTTCATCAATTCGTCGATTGCACACTAATTTGTTATTGGCATACGGGCTATGAGCCACCAAGGCTAAAAAGAGCCAATGTCAGACCAAGGCTAAGCCCCAATTGTTGGCAATCCTTGGGTGATTGTTCTCAAGATCAAACAAATCGATTCAGTGGAGTACCCATTGCTATTAATGACCAAGCAAGAGTCTTGCCATTACAAATGTTTTGGGTGTCATTTTTGCACTATATGTTTTTTTAGTGTGATGCTCGAGTTGGGTTTCTGATAATTTCAAACTCACATCTATTGATCTATACCATGAGGTTTAGATGTAGCAAACAATTAGGACAGCATGGCTATCCATAGGAGCTATGCATTTCATTTGTGTGTATCTCACTATAGCATTCCAAGTGTCTATGGAAGCACAATTTTAGGGTACCCAGTGGTTGATTACTAGATCACCCAATAGGCATTCAGGATCACATTTTGATCTATTACAATGGTACTTTCAAGGAAAGATGTCTGCAATCTACCCCAGAGTAGTGGACAACTCCAATCATTTCTGTACATGGTCGACTATGTTAGTTACCGTTAACTGCTAATTGTGCAGTTTCTCTCATGGGTCAGGCCCAGGGGTTTGACTACATAGATTCTAACAAACGGGTTTGGATTGCCAAGGTAACACCCAGGGTTTCTACTGCAATGTTGCTTATTTTTTATTTTACCATTAATTCTCATGTACATTTGAATACGGGTAAGTGAACTTTAAGTCCAATCCCTAGGTACGCATCTATTGATTGAATGTTTCAGAGACAGGCAAAGGGCATGTCAGAACAAAGTATCTTGGATCGTAGCGTCCAACATACATTGTTTTCATTATGCAGTTATAGACCCACTTGTCGGGTTTATTTGGCACATGTTGTCACATGGGATACAACATGGTCTAGGAACTCACGGAGTTCGGTTTAGCCAGTGTGGAGCAAAGCTAATGAGGGTCCCTCTTACCCCCGTTCTAGAGTGATTGCAGTTACCTCCACGCACAAGTACATGTTGTACTTCAAGAGTGTTCTTTTTTAGACATCCTTACATGAGACATATTCCACATGTGGAGAAAATGAGTCTCTGGACTGACACTGGTGCCCACTATTTCAAGTATGTGTCACAAAAAAGTCCCTAGGTGTTGGTCATATATGTTTTCTAGACCATTTTTAGCACAACGTATCAGTAGCAATTTCGGTGGCCAGAAATTGTCGGATACTTAGAATGACTTGTTAAGGTACAAATACTGCTAAACAACAGTACAGATGGTTGTTTATATATGTAGCAAGGCTATGCGTTGTTAATGAAAAGTTTCATTGTTTGTCCCTAGAAGTGATTATTGTTTCACCTTCTATTATGGATCAAAAGATTTAGCAAGGCTTGCCAATGATTGTAGTAGGAATTATTTAGTTTCTTTTCAAGACTATTTACATTCCTCTTTCTTGTGTGCTAAGAGCATCACATTCGCCATAAGTACTGGAAAAGCTGCTCATGGATATACAGGTTTGGATCTGTTTTTGCTAAATTCATGCACACTAGGTGTTATGGGCCCTAGTGTTTAGGAAAGGCTGAATTGGACCAGCATGCATATTCACCATATTAGTTGCTTATGAAGCATTTTTGCACTCTATGTGTCGTATCTCTATGAGATTACTTTTGGGTCTGCTCCTCGTTTACCAGTCATCTGGGAAGACTAGTTGTAAACCGTAGGTGAAACACACCTCAGTACTGTCAATTACCCAAGGGGATAGATAGATTACAAAGTGTAATCTGCCACACCAAGAAATCCAATTAATAAGAATTTATTGCTCTACTTGGAGTTTGCTTACCGTCAAATAAAGCATGTTTGTGACTAGGTTTAGTCTCTTCATGTATAAGTCAGGTTCTCAACCTTGAACACTAGTTATGGTGGGGTTGTTTATTGATGAAATTTGAGAACAAGTCAAGGACTTACACTTGGCTGATGAGTTATGTCAGCAAGTTACTTTCAAGGAAAGTGCAAAAAGATACTCTTTGGGTACATCTTAGTTGTGATTACTCATTTAGCTACTCAAGTGAGTTCTACTTGGAGTTTACACACTATATTATCTATGCGAAGGTTACACCAAGATGGTTGCTACACGACAAAAATATGGAAAATTAAGATGTTACTTCTGGTTTCATTGAACCTCCCACTGAATCGTGTTCTGGTCAAGCAAACAGTTGCATCCTTGTAGGATGCCCCTGTGGAAAGCATTAGTGCATCATCACTTTTGTTTTCAAGGACTAAAACACTTCTCCAAGGGGGGAGTAATGTCATGCCAAGGGCAATGCCTAGTGGTCAAGGACCAGGCCCAAGGGGCCGGTTGCAAGTGTGGATAGGGAATGAGGCCCAAGGGACTATTTAATGGGAGGTTGGGAGGATCATTTGCAGGAAGTCACACTAGGGGCCTTTGACGAGAACTATTTACTCACTCATGAAAAGTCTCAAAGCTATTCGATATGGTTTGAGTGGTTAAAGCCCATACTATGCGCTAAAATGAACCGTATGAGCCATACGACCCATTCTAGCACATAGTATGGTTTGAGACCATTGAAACCATATTAGATAGACACAAGACTTTGTACGGGTGGGGATGAGCACTATTCTTCTATCCTTGCAAAGTTTCATAGCCATTCGATATGGTATGGGCGATTAGGACCCATAATATGTGCTAAAATGGGCCGTGTGAGACATATGGTCCATTTTAGCACATAGTATGGTTAGGGACCTCCCGAAACATATTGGATGGCCACAATACTTTTTAGGGATGGGGGTGATCACCATTAATTCACTCTTGCAATGTTACACAACCATCCGATATGGTATGGACGGTCAAGGCCCATATTATGGGCTAAAATGGGACGTATGAGCCTTACGGCCCATTTTAGTACATGGTATGGGTCGGTAATACCCAAACTATATTGGATAGCCACAAGACTTTGCATGAGTGGGGGAGAGTATAATTTTTCTACCCCTGAAAAGTTTCCCAACCATCTCATATGGTATGGGCAGTCAAGGCCCATACTATGTGCTAAAATGAGACATATAGCTCATACAACAAATTTTATCACATAGTATGGATCGAGACCTCTCATACCATATTGGATATCCATAAGACTTGTCATGGGTGGTATTGAGTACTATTTACTCACTCAATCAAAGTCTTACAGCTATTCGATATGGTTTGGGTGTTCAAAGCCCATACTATGCGCTAAAATGGACCGTATGATCCATACGACCCATTCTTGTGCATAGTGCAGTTCGAGACCACCCAAGCGATATTGGATTTCCACAAGAATTTTCACAGGTGGGGGTGAGCACTATTCTCCCATCCCTACAATGTTTTACAGCCATCCAATATCATATGGGCAATCAAGGCCCATAATATGTGATGAAATGGACCGTATGAGACATACGGTCCATATTAGCACATAGTATGGTTCAGGACCGCCCAAACCAGCCACAAGACTTTTCACGGGTGGGGGTGAGAACCATTAGTTCATCCCTACAATTTTACACAACCATCCAACATGATATGAGTAGTTAAGGCCCATAATATGTACTAAAATGGGATATATGGCTCATACAACCCATTTTAGCGCATAGTATGAGACTTAACCGCCCATACCATATCGGATGAATGTGAAAGTTTTCATGGGTGGAAGAGCCATTCGTACAATTTTTCTTAGCCATCCAATATGGTTTGCATATGAGTCATATAACCATTTTAGCACATAGTATGGGCCTTGACCACCCGGTCCAATTTGGATGGATGTGAAACTTTATACAAATGGGAGAATGGGACTCATCCCCACCCTTGCAAAGTCTTACAGCCATCCGATATGGTTTGAGCGGTCATGATCCATGCTATGCGCTAAAATGGGCCTGTCTGGCTCATACAATCCATTTTAGGATATTATGCATAGTATCAGCCTTGATCGCACATACCATAGCAGATAGCTATGAAACTTTGCACAAGTAGGAAAATGGTTCTCAGCCCCACCCCTAAATAGCTGCATAGCCATCCAAACTAGTATGGGTGGTCAATGCCTATACTATAAATGGGCCGTATGGCAATTTGAGCACATAGTATTGCTCACGACCACCCAAAACATATTGGATGGCCACAAGATTTTCATCGGTGGATCTGAGAACCATTTCACCACCCCTACAAATTTTCATAGCCATCGAATATGGCATGGGTGGTCAAGGCCCATAATATGTGCTAAAATGTGTCATATGAGCCATACGACCCATTTTAGCGCATAATATGGTGTGGGACTGTCCAAACCATATTAGATGGACATGAGACTTTTGACGGATGGGTGTGAGCATCACTTGTCCACCCATACAAAGTTTCACAGTCATCCAATATGGTATGGGTAGTCAAGGCCCATACTATACACTAAAATGGGACAAATGGCTCATACAACCCATTTTAGTGCATAGTATGGGTCGAGACCAACCAAACCATATCGGATGACCATGAGACTTTGCACAAGTGGGTGTGAGCACCATTCACCACTCCTAAAAATTTACACAACCATCCAATATGGTTTGGGCGATCAAGGGCCATAATATGTGCTAAAATGGGACATATGGCTCATACATCCCATATTAGCTCTTCTATCATGGATTAGGATATAATCATCTGGTATTAATGGATGTTTTTCCATATACATGGGTCTTTATATGGTTGTCTATATTTTCATCTATATGATTAGATTGATTGCCACATATGTGGACCTTTATATGTTCATCTACATTGGTATCCTTTTATAATGGATTAGGACATGCTTGTCTTTATAGTTTCTATATGGGTGTTTCATGGTCCTTTACAAGTGTATCTACAATGTTGTCTCTATGGTTATCTATAAAATTGTATGCATGGACATATGCATGGTTAACTTTGTAAAGATTGGTTGTCTATGTGGATCATCAATATGATTGGCTAATGTCATAAATAGGGTCATCTTCATTTTTCTATCTTTCTATATGATGGATTAGGATATGATCGTCTTTATATGGATCTATGGAAATATATATTGGACTCTATATGGTTGTCTCTATGACTATCTACATGGGAATTTATATAGTCCTCTACATTGGCATCCATATGGTCATATAAATATAGTGCTAACCTTTTTTCATAGACCACATGTATATGGTCAGCTCCATGCTAGTCTGTATGGCCAGTTCTACGATCTTCTAAATAGGGATACATATGGTCATCTATATGGTTGATGGTATGATCCTCTATATGGTTTCTTATAGGATTGCTCCAAGCCCTTTTAAATGGTTCTTTGTATGGTTAACTAGATTAGATTATTTTCTATGTCATCATCTTTATTGTCGCATATATGGTCAACTATTGGTGTATACTTAGACAACTAGCTCATCATCTATATGGACAACTAGATTTTCATCAACTAAAATTTAAAAAGAAAAATCTCTTTCTTTATCTCTCCTTCTGTGTGTGTGTGTGTGTGTGTGTGTGTGTGTGTGTGTTTCGT
Organism: Adiantum capillus-veneris; assembly: GCF_014529385.1. Classification (NCBI taxonomy): domain Eukaryota; kingdom Viridiplantae; phylum Streptophyta; class Polypodiopsida; order Polypodiales; family Pteridaceae; genus Adiantum; species Adiantum capillus-veneris. The sequence continues at coordinate 53,509,012 of NC_140957.1, forward strand.
TTTTTTCTGTCGCCAAGGGGATCCAAGGGGGGGCAGGGGAGTTTGGGGGAAAGTATGGCATGCAAATGGTTGGAGACGTGTCCACGTAACTCGCCAAGTTACGTGGACATCTAACGTGTATGCCACGTCTTCCTTGAGAGATTTTCTAGGAAGGCATCCACGTAACTCGCCCAGTTACATGGCCTACCTATGTGTCAATCTAGTAGGCATTGCCACGTAACTCGTCGAGTTACGTGGCTTGCCTATGTTGGCATATCCAAGTTACTCGACGAGTTATGTGGCAATGCCGTGTGTGCATGTACGTGGAAATAATTTGTTGTATTTGTGGAATGACTGCATCACTCGGTCAATTACGTGGAGCTTCTTACCAGTAACTCGCTGAGTTCTACGCATCGGAAGCTCCTGTTTTGGGCACGAGGGTAACTCGGTGAGTTAGTCGCATTGCGGAGGTCACGCTACGGGAAGTGGGTACACTCTATCTTGCATACACCCAATATGACAAAATCATTTGGGTTGGTTAGATATTAGATTTTATGACATTACCTCTTTCTTGAAATCATAGTCATCCTAGAAGAGATAAAGCCTTAATTATTATTCAATGTTTCTTAGTGGGTAGAGGGTTCCTTTTTACCCTAAGACATCATTCCAAGATGGATGAATAATCCATTTGGGGCTTGGAAGACTTGGCTGCCACAAGCATGTCTGCTCTTTACTCCATATTATAGTTCCAAAGTAGAGTGACAATTTCTACTTGGATTTTGAGAGACGTCATCAACACAAACATGATTCTTAGCAAGCATACTACTTAAATTTGTGCACAGTAAAAAGAGAATTAGTCATATAAGACAAAAATATTAATCATTCAAAAGAGACATTTACATTTGCTTACTCTAATGTAGCATTGTAAGCATTGACAAGGTTCATACTGAACTGATGCAATGAAGGTTGTTTGCCCTTATCTCTTGACTCCACTATCAAAAATTTTTCAGCTTTTTGTACAGCAAATGGAACCACTTGGATAATCTTATCATGTCTTAGTACCTTGGCCTCGTGCCGAAGGATACATTTGGGTTGTAGCACCTCTTCTTGATCTTCGATCTCTAGTGAGTCTTCAATAATTAGTTCTCTTGGTGTCTCTCCTTTGTAGGGTTTAAGGAGGCTCACATGAAAAGCATTGTGTATGAGCCAATGGTTGGGCAACTTGATTTGATAATCCATGCCATTGATTGGCTTCAAGATTTGAAAAGGCCCACAGTATCTTTTTGCTAGTTTAGCATAATACTTTTGATGGCCCGTAGGATTTTTGCCTGCCGTTTGCCTCAATCGAGCCTTGGGAAACTTGAGTATACCCAATCATTTTCTTTGAACGTTAAGGACCTTCTGTGCTTATCAGTAGCAGCTTTTTTCCTTTCTTGAGAGATGGATATAAACTCCTTAATCTTTTGGAAAGATTCTTGTAGGTTATGGCTATACTGATTGGCAATGAAGATCTTCCCATGTACTTTAAGTAGCAAGGGTTTTTTATGTCTTCCCTCTATGATCTCAAAAGGTGCCTTTCCTATGGTAGTATGGACAATATTATTACACATACTCTACCATGGATAAGTACTTCTCCCATTATGAGTGTTGATCTACTTCTGTAACATCAGTCTTTAGTAGATCAATAATTGTAAGATTGGCTATCTCACATTGGACATCCGGTTGTGGGTGATAGGCCAAAGAGAAATTCAATCTTGTCCCTAGATTTTCAAAGAGACCTTCCAAAAATTATTGGTCATTCTAGGATCGCTATCTGAGACGATGGATGTTGGCAATCCATGGTGTTTGAAAATTTGAGATATGAAGAGGGTTACCATTTGGTCTGCCTTAATAGTCGTTTTGGCAGGAATAAAATGTGCTTGCTTGCTAAACCTATTGACTATTCTCCATGCTCCCATGGATAGACTTGGGTAATCCAAAGATAAAATTCATGGATATAGTCTCCCATGGTGAATTAGGGATTGGCAATGGTTGGAGTAATCAAGGTTTCTTCCCTCTATCATACTTGTTCTTTTGGCATACCACTCATTTTAAACATACTCTTGTATATTGTCTACTTTCATGGTAGGAAAATAGAAGTACGTCTCTACTCCTCAAAGAGTAGGTTGAATGCCTCTATGCCCCACATAGGGAGAAGCATGGGATTCATACATGAATTTCTCACAAAGGGAGTGGGTAACACATAGCCTATTTCCATGGATAACATAACCATCCTACAAGGTGAATGGTTCTTCTTTCTTCCCTAATGCAAGGGCTGACATTATGTCTTTAAAGTCAAGGTCAGTAGCATACTCATCTATCATAGAAGATAGATCATTGTGAGTTGCTATAGACACCGCATTGACTCTTGGTCGTCATGAAAGTGCATCGGCCACTTGATTATGCTTACCAGCAATGTGAGAAATATGAAAAGAAAATTTTCCCACCTCATTTGCTTGTTGGAAAGCTTGGTTTGTGTCATGAAGTACTTGATACTTGGGTCATTTCACAAAATAAATGGAGTCCCCAATAGTGCTTCCATGTGTCTAGGGCATGTAGAACAACTAAAAGCCCTTTTTCATATATTCCCAAGACCCATTTATCCATATTGAGCCTTAGGTTCTCATAAGGACTGGTTGGGAGGTAATCTTCTCTTTGATCTTGTCAAAAGAATTTTTCTCTTTAGCAGTCCATGAGGACTTAATGTTCTTATTTGTTAATTCATGTAATGGTCTTTCTATTTGTGAGAATCTTGCTATGAAGCATCTATAGTATGCACACATACAAATAACACTTTGTAGCTCATGTAGATTCTTTGGTTTAATCCATGCCTTTATTACCTCTAACTTAGATGGATCCATACGGATGCCATCCTGAGAGATAATATGACCTAAGTATTGAATCTCTTGAAAAAACAATTCACTCTTCTTTTGATTAATAAAAGGATTGTTCTCCCTCAAAGCTTGAAAATCACTTGGAGATGTTGCTTGTGCTCCTCCAAGGACTTGGAGTAGATGATGATATCATCAAAGAACACTCCAGTGAATTTGTGGTAGGGTCTAAAGATTTTTTTTCATTAAACGATTGAACGTGGCTAGAGCATTCGTCAAACCAAAAGGCATGACAAGATATTCATAAAGACCAAACGTTGTACGGAACGCGGTCTTTAGGATATCTTCATTCACTATCCTTATTTGATGACAACCACTTTTAAGGTCAATCCTACTGAAGTAGGTTGAATCTTGTAGCTTATCAAACAGATCTTCTACCCACGGTATGGGAAATCTATTTTTGATAGTGATGGTTTAGTGCTTGATAGTCTACACACATGCAGTACGTACCATATTTCTTTTGCATGAAAAGGACTGGAGGAAAAAAGGGAGAGGAGAGAGGCCTCACCATCCCTTTGTCTACCAACTATTAAACTCGCCTAATGATCTCCTCTTGTTGAGCTTGGGAAAATTGATAAGGAGGCTTGCTAGGCGGTGAGCTTCTTGGTAGGAGCTCAATTTGATGGTCATCATCCCCACATTTTGGAGGTATGTCCATAGGGATATCATGGATAAAACCATCTTGGAATCCATTTAGAAAACCAGACAAGTCTAACTCTTCTTGATTCCTATCATCTTCATTTGATAAAGCATTAGGACCTTTTATAAATTATTTCACAAAAATCATGTACGGAGATTTTCATTGATTTGTCAAAAGCAGGAGAATTTACAAGGGGTATGGTACAACCAGGATCATTAGAATCTATGTACATGATCTTTTCCCTATACTTGAAATACAGTCTTCTTTCGAGGAACTTTACATTAACAGCCATACGGTCAAACCATGGTGTCCCTAGGATGACATCTTCATGTTTGAGAGGAATGACATCTACATGTTTTAAGAGGAGAGATGAAGAAATCTTCTTTGTCAACATAGCCTTGGACATGTAGCCTCAATTTCCCAATCAAGGGAGTAACTGTGGCTTCTTGCCCCTTGAAGGCTCCATCGGCTACAACAACATCTCCCATCTCATGAGCTGGAATGCCTAACTTGGTGGCCAACTCCTTTGATATGAAATTGTGAGTAGAGCCAGGTCAAACAAGATGAAGGCATCATGCTCCCTTACCTTTCCCCAAGCATAAGAGAGAGGTGATCCTTTGTAATGAGCATCCTCTTGTGGAGCTTTGATTGTGGAGGCTCTAGGAGTCACATTGCGTGCATTTCTTTTGGGGAAAGAATGATATCCATGTCCTTGCTCCCCACCCTTAAAGCATTTGTGGTCCCTACTAAAAGCTTCTAACTCTTCAAAAGAGAGTTTATTATTACCTTTGTAAACTCCCTTCTCCTTGGACCGATTGTTGTTGTTGTTGGAATTTCCTTGGGAAGAGTTTTGGGCATTGTTCTTCCCCTTTGCATCATTTCAATCTTTCTTTTCCATGGTCTTGGCATCCTTTTAGCCCCTTATTGGAAATTGATGCACGAAGCAACCATAGTGTGGTGGATTACTTTGGTGATAGAACCATGCCGTCGGGAGTTGACATACTCGGTCATTTCTTCAGATAATCCCGTACAGAATTGTTGCTTGACGAATTCTATCTTTTGAAAGATAGTAGCCTTGAGATGTAAATCCCAAAACTTGTCCACATATTTGTGGATAGACTTGTTGGAGAGTAGCTTTAAACTTTGCCATTCGATAAGCACTTTGTCCTTTGCATCGCTTGCAAGGAATTGCTTCATGATAGAAACTTGTAGGGTTTTCCATGTCTTTGGGGCTTCATCATTGACATGAATGCTAGCCCACCATTGACGAGAAAATTTCTAGAAGTGCATAGGTACATGGCATAGCTTGGAGGACTCTGTGAAGCGCTCGTCTCCAAAGACCGCATCAAATTGCTGGATGAAGGCAAATACTTTGTCGATAGCACCAAAGGTGCCATCATAGGTAAGAAAAGAGATACTCTTTCCTCCCTCTTTGAATTTATTGAGCTTTTGGGACCTTCTCCATGCAGGGTAGGATTTATGATGTCCTCTCCTCTTGTATTCTCTAGGAGGATAGCTATTGCTTTTGTTGGAAGAGGAGGAAGGTGAAGAAGAAGGAGAAGAGGGTAACCTTTTTCTTGCCCTTTTCTTCCTTTTTTTTCTCTCTTCACTTCCGGAGTGACAAGGAGAAGGACTATGGGTTGACCATTTCCTCTTGGGAGGAGTTGGCGATTGTTTAGACCACCGTCTTCATGGAGCCACATCTTCAGAGGAGCTTAGTGATTCGCTTCTTTCTTGTTATTTGGATTCCTCCTCTCGTATGGGAGAGAGTCTTCTTCTAGGAGTCTCATGTAAGAGGTTTCCTAAGCTCTCTCTCCTCTTGGAGAGGAAGGGAAATTTCATAAGCATGAAGTTGTTGAGTAACTTTGGCTTGCAAAGCAAGGTTGCCCATAGCTTGGCCCATAGCTTGTTGCAACCTAATAAAAAGATAATTAACAAATATGGGAGCATCATCATTAGCACCTTCATGTGAAAAATCAAAGTTGTCAATAATCATTCTACTCTCTTGATTATTGTCCGCCATGCTAATTAAACTTATGTATAAATTACTTTGTGCTTTGGTACCCTCAAAAACCTTAGTCACTACTCTTCTTTACCTTTAAAAATTAGTTCTCAAGCATCCATACCCGTGGTTTAGACATTGTTGATTGCAAAGACTAGTGGAGAGTGTTTAACATCGCTCGGTTGATTATAGTTCCTATTGAGCTTGCTATAGCTCAATAATGGTTAAGTCAAAGGCAAGCCTTGAGAGACTCCATTATTAAGACTATAATTCCCAAAGGTGTATCTTGAACTAAGTCCTTTTCAACCAAGATAATAAATCCCTATCCCACTTACCCTATTGCAATAAACAGGTCCAACCTTTCATGGACAACTTAAGACCTCTCTTCTTAAGCAAGAAAAAGAAACCAATAGCTCTGATACCAATGTAATGAAAATGGCCTATGAAATTTGAGAATAGCGAAATTAAGAGAATTAGAATGAGAATTTTTATGAGACTACTTCGAGAACATAGAGGGTGAACTTAATTAGCGGGTAACAATATAGCCATTATACTTAATTAATTTGGTATGAAAAATACTTTTGCAAGAGAGAGAATTAGACACTACAAGAGGTTGTGTGCTCTTGTGACGCTGTTAGCGACGGAAATACACTGGGTTTTTATAACCCCCGGCGTCGCTATAACCGTCGCTACGAGCGTCGCTATATGCATCGCTATGAGCGTCGCTATGAGCGTCTCTATGAGCGTCTCTATATAGCGACGTTTATAGCGATGGTTATAGCGACGTTTACACAGAAGACTATAGCGACGCTACAGAGCCATAAATAGCGACGGTTATAGCGACGTCCGAGAGAATTTTTTTTTGGTGACAGGGCATTGAATGCCCTGCCACCCATCAACCATATTGTATTTGATTCACTTTTAAAAAAAAGTGCAAGGGTAGATAATAGACCCAAAATAGTCACCCACAAAACGCATTGTTTGCAAAATTGACAAGCGTAAAATTGACAATTGTACACATCATAGGCAAAATGAATTCATTGGCAAATGTAATAATGACAATTGTACAACATCATAGGCATAAAGAATTGATTGGCAAAAGGAACTGCGGTGACAAATGTAATAATATACATGGTTCAAAAAGACGTATAAAATCCGTCTCATGATACATAAGCTATGAGAAACCCTAAACTAATGCTATCTAGCTACGGCTAAACTGACGTCGTCTAGTCAGACGTCTCATCGCGTCCAAGCGGCGTATCTGTCGAATTTTGCAAAAAAAGACAATAAGACAGCTTTCAGTAAGTATAAACATATAATGACATTTATAAAACAATACAAAAAATAGAAAAGAGTAAACCCTAATACTAACCATGCCGCCGCGAGAACTGAGAATGTCCATCAGGGCGTTTAAGCCCTTCCTGCCTGCGTACTCGCGCTCGTACGGTGTGGGATCACATCCTGTCATCGACCACTATCAAAACATACAAAGATTTCATTATGTTAGAATTAAAAAACTCATAAACCCTAAACTATCGAACATAAAGAGCAATGCGAAAACACTTACAAAATCGGCCTCAAATGATGCCCATCCACCGCTCCCCAAGTGGTGCGAGCTCCCTGCCTCTACTCGCGCTCTGGCTGCATCCTTTTGTTGCTTCCACTTGTCGGGATTCTCGCGCGCTGCTTTCTTCGCATTCTTCCAATCTTCTTTGGCCAGCCAATCTGGCCTGTTCCACCCATTCTTGATTGCTTTTTGCACTTCGGAACGCTTGTGTTTGCAATATTCGCGCATTCGAATCTTCATCAGGTCTTCAGTGAAGCGCTGATCCCGTGTTGGAACGGGAAACTCATCATGAAGTATGCTGATGACTCTGTTTTTTAAATCACTTGGTACTTCACTCCATTTGTTTAGTATGTAGTGTCTAAACAGCTGAGAGCAAAGACCACGCATGCGCGAGATCACCTTCTTGCCATCATCATCCATGATGATGCCGCCGCTGAAGTCGACGGAGTAAGGCAAGCCCTTTGGTCGGTGACGCATGAACCTGGGTGTCCCGGCAAGGGTCTCTAGCGGCGTGTCGATGGGGGTACGGACGTCAGGTGTCTCCACCGGCGTCTGGGCCCCGAAGGGAGGAGTGTCGAGTGGGGTGGCTCCTGGCGGAGTAGGTAGAGGTGTGTAGCTGCTAGGAACAGTCAGCCGTGCAAAACCTGGCATAGATGGCGATGCTGTGGCTGGTGTGGGGGCGGGCAAAGAAGGGAAGGGTAAAGAGCCTCATCGAACACGAGGCGGTGTGGAGGCATCGGCGGCGGAATCCCCACAACAACCGCCACCGCCACCGCCACCACTAGAGCGTCGGTGTCTAGATGAGTGCGAAGATCGTCTCGTCAACGCCGAAGCTTCGGAGCGCGCCGAATGCTCCGAAATAGAGGGAGATGCGGATGGAGTAGGAACGCGCGATGATGCGCCAGAGCGATGACGCTCCACGTACCGCTGTCTCAGCTGCGGTGACAAAGAAGAAAGAAACTCCTCATCATCCATACCTGCATTAAACACACGAATATTTAAACTTAATATTGAATGAATAGAGTAGACAATGACGCAAAGACCATTAAATACAATGACGTAATGACGCATATAAATACAATGACGCAATGAATTGAGTGATAGAAGAGGCATGTCGAAAACTTAGAATTTTCAATCAAAAGATGTGAGCGCGAGTAGAAAAGAGCGTTATACACCATGGAAGGTACTTAGAGAGCCAGAGCTTTTACAACACGGAGCAAAATTGTTCAAATACAATATTTGTGGCTTTAAGAGATCTCTCTCTCATCCTCGCATAACTCAGCATAACTTCCTATATCTATATAGAGCTCTCCGTTTAAACACATATCCTCTGTTTCATTTTGTAGCTCCTCTGCATGCACCCCATATAGAGTAGTAGCATCTTGATGCTCGTCTGGCACCACCGCAGCGGCTTCTGATTGAGCATCTTCTCTGATCTCCTCCATTGATGCCGTTGTGATTGGCACATGGTAGCCTTCATACATCCTTGCACTACGAGGGGCTACCTCTATGATGTACCACCAGTTTGATGTAGACTTTGTAGGATGAAATATTACCTGCCAGAGCCACATAACGTACATGAGAGCTTTCAAGCACATAACTTGTAAAAGGGGGATGTTAACCATTTACATACTTACTTGTTCACAATGCTCGGGTAGTACGAAAGTGTCTCTTAGGTCAGTCCATTTCTTAGTAGAATCCACCTCAAGAAAACTAGACTCTCCTCTACGCACAGTAGCGTTGCGACCCTCCATGATTATCTTGAACCATTGCACGTCGAACAAGTCGACAAAAAATCCTCTGTAATCGATCCTCAAAATCTCTTGCAGCGTGCCGAAGTAAGTGAGTTCCGCCACCACAGGATCTGCATCACAGGAACGTCGTCGACTAGACTGTTCAAATTTTGCCATGATTCCACAATCTTGAGTAAAACGCTTTTTGTCGATCCGTTCCATCCTAAAATGTCGACCTTTACACCATGCTGTTGTGTATGACTTATACTACAACGAACAAAGATTATGAGTGGCCATTCAAACGTTTAGAAATAAAGTCACTAGCATGTCGTACATTGCAAACTTACCTTGGTCGTGCAACCCCGAGAGTACTCCCACTCTTCCTCAGTCACTTCGTCACCACATTGTTGTGCGCTTTTCAATTGGTTGTGCAACCATCTTAAGCTCATGAAGGTTGGTAGGCTCTCCAGACCCGTCGGATAGTGCATCGGTGGTCGTCTTCCCCGTCTCCACTCGATTCGTGCCCTTTGTCGCTCTTGCTTTGCATCCTCATATTGTGAAATCCACTTTTGCATCACTGGATTGTGAAGCATGCAAAATCGGTTGATTTTAGCCTCTAGATCTTCCGTCATCTTCTTCTCAACACCGAGATTGCACATGACAATCCCAGATATGCGCTCATCATCTATGGTTCGCCATAGCGTGTCCCCGGCTTTATCAAATCCGTCTAGCCACTCTCCAATGTACACTAGGGACTCTGATACCAACCAACCTTCTGCCATGCTACCCTCCGGACGTGCCTTTTGATGCACATATCCCTTAAGCGTTTTCATGAAACGTTCTAAGAAGAACATCGATCTGGAATGATCTGTGCCAGCTATTTCCACCTCATCAACTATGTGAACAAGAAGATGCACCTGAATGGTTAGCATGGTAGTAGGAAAATGTTTCTCAAACATGCACACAAGCTCCGCAGCATTTAGTTTGGCGAATGGTATGGAGTCTACGTTGATCTCCTTTTGTGAGATCCATTGCACCAGCTTTGCAAGTTTGTAGATTGTGTTACGGATGTCGAGAGACAAACATCCCCCAATGGCAACCGGTAAAATAAACTGTAAAGTATGTGCAGCAATGATATTAAAGTCCACATTTTATGCAATGATATTAAAGTCCACTATGAATGTACCTGACACATTTTATGCCAATCGTGTGACTTCAAACCGGTAAGCTTTCCGTCTTTAGTAAAACACGTTCGGAGCGAGTGCATTACGCCAGTGGGGGTCCGCAAAGATCGAATGGTCTCTTTTACTTTGCGTTCTTGGGCTCCTGTGAAAATCCATGGTGCTTTAGGGAGTTTTATCGATCCATCAGACGCTGTTTGCGGCCAATATTGCTCCATACGATCCACATTTCTAAGGTCAACTCTGGCTCCCAAAGTATCTTTCTTGCCGGTCAAATGGTCCCATAGTAGATTACCCACATTCTGGAATATGTGCATTGGATCGAGCAAGTGATTGATCATGAGTCGGGGCCAGTATGGTAACTCGTACCATAGAGATAGTCTCTTCATCCCTGGAGGCAATCCGTCATCGCACATCTCCTTCTGCTCTAACCATGCTTGTGCAGACATCCTTGGTGGCTCTCTTCCCAAAAAGTCGTCGCGTAACACATGATTCTCTGGAACATACACTTGATGACCTTCGTAGATTTGCTTCTTCAGTGAGGGCGCCCTACGTGCATTCAGTCTAGGTCCACATGTGACACATGCTCTGTATCCGCTTGTTTGAAGCCCTGCATGTATACACATGATAATAGATCAACTATGGGAAAAAACAAGATTTACAGTGTCTGAGTGAGGAGTGTCAATAGATCACCTGAGCATTCTGTTAGCCTGGGATAGTCATGCATGATCCACATTAGAATGCCTCTGATCAAAGCATTCCGTCGTCCTGTGTGTCGGCTCATATCCACCACCTCTATGCCAATCCACAATTGTTGTAGCTCTTCCAATAGTGGACGAATATACACATCCATATTCTCCACTTTATCTCGCCCTGGCACAATCAAGCTTAGCCATAGGTGCCCCTTCTTTGTAGTCAACCACGGGGGAATGTTGTAGTTGACGATGACAACGGGCCATACACTGTAAGATGTTGATCTTTGACCAAATGGATTTACGCCATCCATAGCCAGGCCTAAGCGCAAATTTCGAGCTTCCCTGGCAAAATTCGACCATGTTCCATCTATATGTTTCCAGGCTGCGCAATTTGCAGGAATTTGTAGCACACCATCCGAAGATTTATTCTCCTCATGCCATGATGCTAGGGCGGCCATGGACTTACATTCGAAGAAATGCTTGATGCGAGGAAGCAGAGGAAAATGTCGCAAAACCTTTTGTGGAATTTTTGTCCCGCGGAGATCTACTCGATATCTTTCGGAATCACATTTCGGAAACTTCTCCATGTCTATGTATTCCCCTCTGAAAAGAATGCAATCATTAGGACAAGCGTGGATAGAATTGTAATCCATCCCCAAGTTTTGCAAAATCTTTCTTGCTTCATCTCGGGAATCTGGCATCACATTGTCAGCTGGTAGTATGTGCTCTTTAAGCAATCTACACAACATAAAAATACGATACAGTCGTGTAAAAATCTATCAGATCATTATACATTTAGACTTTTATTAAAGTAAACTAATTGTAATAGATCACCTGAAAAGCGCTGTGACGCTAGTGTCACTCCATCCAAACTTTGCCTGCATGTTGAGAAGAACCAGGAGTGCTTTCAATCTAGACATACGTGCTCCATTATACAATGGCGTATCGGCTTCACTTTTTATATCATCATAGATAAGCCTTTCTGAATCCATGATCGTCTTGATCATTTCATCAATCTCGGGCTCAAACATTGCCTCGATGGGAATGTGCTCTGCATGATCATCCCCCGAGCTGTCAGAGGCTACATCTTGTGGCCTCACATATGCTGCTTGACCAAAGCGCCTGCGAACACGTCTATTGGGTTGCAAGATTGCTGCTTGTTGGCCAGCGTCAGAGTCCGACGAGTTATAATTGGCAACAACTCGATCTATAATAGATGGATCGAACTCGCCAAATTCGCGAACGTGCTGCAAAGAAACACATCTTGTCCGTCGCACAGCATGCTTGCATTGATTACAAGGACATAAGACCCTCGTTTAGAGATAGGTGTTTCGGTTGGACGGTCCCACATCCTCGTCACTACTCATAATGAGGATAAAAATCTTATAACCTGGACAACAAATTTAATATTCTATTGGCATTCTTCGTCTTATCTCTCTCTCTCTCTCTCTCTCTCTCTCTCTCTACCTCACATTCTCTAGTCATGTCCAATCCCCGCACACCTTGGTCTAGAGGTGCACGGAGATCAGAACCACCGGGTTATAATCTCGTCTTTATTGGTCAATACCTATATTTGTGGGTACAAGAAATCTACAGACCCACGTCTACATGATACTGCATGTAGTGGACAAAACCCTTTTGCCTCTTCTCGATCTAGCTGTAGCACTTCACAGCATCTTAACATCTTTTCACAGTAGATCTTTTCACTGTTCGTCTAACTCTAAACCCTAAACCGTAAGTAATTCTTGCGTGGACTCGATCTAATGTAAATAAGCGTAAATCTAAATAAACGTAAATCTAACTAAAAATAAACCTAAATCTAATTTAACGTAAGTCTACATCTAACCTAATCTTTAACGTCTTTTGGGATAGTTTCCTACGACGTTAAAACTTTCTTCTTCTTGTGTGTGTGTGTGTGTGTGTGTGTGTGTGTGTGTGTGTGTGTGGGTAAACCTAAATAAACCTAAGTCTAATCTAATATAACATAAATCTAAATCTAACGTAAATTATGTTATATTAAAAACAAAGAACTAAACTAACAAGGATTATAAGAACCTTAAAAATGATTTAACACATAATTTTTCACATAACTCGGCAAGAGTTGGCATTCTCATCACTAAAGATGTGAGAGTTAACTTCCGGCGGTGACGCTGCCTCATCTCCATCCACATCTGACGATAGCAATTGGCCCTTTAGACCGTTCTTGCTCTTGTTACTAACTTTGAAGTTGTTGTTGAATGACTAGAGGTTGTCTAGATGGTCATTGTGTCGGGGATGTAGTGACTCTTGCCGCCCTGAAGATCCACCTTCTTCCCTATCTTCTGAAGACATTTCACCAGTACTTTTGGATCGACGGAGCCCACCATGAGTGAAGGCAGCAATACCCTATATTCCATTGAGGGCTTTCTTCACCCGCTTCATGCAGGCATCGCAGTCTATGGAGACCTAAATCTAATCTAATATAACGTAAATTTAAATCTAGCGTAAATAAACGTAAATCTAATTAAAAATAAAACTAAATCTAATCTTATTTAACTTAAATAAACCTAAATCTAATTTAACGTAAGTCTACATCTAATCTAATATTTAACGTCTTTTAGGATAGTTTCCTACGACGTTATAACTCTCTTCTTCTTGTGTGTGTGCGCGTGTGTGGATGTGTGTGCCAATAAAAAGAGATAAATGGTATAACCTTTCTATCACCCATGCCAAGTATGATAGATTGGTTATGCCATTTCCCTCTTGAATAATAGGTCTTGAGTTCAACTCCTCGTCGGCTAGATCTTTAGGTCTTTTAATTTTAATTAGTTTCCTACGATGTTAAATTAGTTTCTCTCTATTTCTCTCTCAATGTGTGTGCATTTTTTTGGATCGTATGCATGTTTTCTCTCTCTTTTCCTCTCTCAATGTGTGCGTTTTTTGTTTATGCATGTTCTCTCTCTCTTTTCCTCTCTCAATGCGTGCATTTTTTGTTTATGCATGCTCTCTCTCTCTTTTCCTCTCTCAATGTGTGTGTGCATTCTTTGTTTATGTATGTGTGTGTGCGTTTTTGTTTATGTTTGTACTCTCTCTCTCTCTCTCTCTCTCTCTCTCTCTCTCTCAAAAACACTATGTGTGTGTGTGTATGTGTGTGTGAGAGAGAGAGAGAGAGGGAGAGAGAAAGAGGGGAAGGGAACATGAGAGTGAGGAGAGGGAAGGAGCATACCTGGCATACCTGGCTCTCCTTCCTCTCCTCGTGTGTGTGTGTGTGTGTTTGTGTGTGTGTGGAGAAGAAAAAGAGAGAGAGAGAGAGAGAGAGAGAGAGAGAGAGAGAGAGAGAGGGAGAGCGTTACCTGCTCCTTGCTTGAGGGCGCCGAAAAACTCAGATCTGAGATCTGAGTTTTTGGGCGCGCTCTGTTATTTTTTTAGCCCAGTCGGCGTCGCTATGATCGTCGCAAATTTCTTTGGAAATTTGCGACGCTCATAGCGACGCCGGTAATTTTTTTTTTGAGCGTCGCTAATATGAATAGCCTCTTGTAGTGAGATAATTGACAACATTTGAGGTCCGGATTTATGTGGAGTAGGTCCCCCCTCCAATAGACTTTTGTATTATAGATTCTCCCATAAAGAGAGACTTGGTACAATACAATCTTTGTGTTCCTTGTGACCTAAGTGATGCAATGAATATGGAAAGATTCATGCATCACGAGCATAACATAAACTCTGTAAAAGCATTAACTATCCCCGGCCTCAGTCCCCAAGGCCTCAAACACCATCAAAGAGGGAGAGAGCTAGCGGGGAATGAGGGTAGGGAAGAGGAAGAAGAAATATTTATATGAGAAAGAAAAAGTTCGTAACTTATCATCACTCTTCTTGATTAGCATAGCATAATAGCATAGTAATGAAGATGAAGAAGATGGCAAGCTTAAGCATTGAAGCATGGCTCTTGTATGGTTTTCATTCCATAGCCAAGAGTATTGGTGTAGATTCTCCATTCCTCAAAAATCTGGGAGAAGGAGATGAAGCTCTTGCACTTCAAACAATGAGTGTATGTGTGTGTGTGTGTGTGGGAGAGTATACCTTGCAAGAAAGTCCCCTACTTGCTTGGGTCGACCCCCTCTTCTAGCTCATGAATGAAGCTCATTGGCTCTCTTAAGCCTGGCCAATCACAAGCCTAGGTCCATTCAAGCAGTAGGAGTAGTCTTTGGACAAGTGTCCTCCTTTCCCCTTTGAGGGAGAGGACTTGATAAATGCTTAACGAGTAGTTTAATTAGCTAAATTATCATTGGACCCCTTTAGAGACCAACCAATAGGCTTTAGATACACCATAAGGGCAACCTAGCTAGGGGCTTGACATGTGTCCCTTTTTCCTCTTTGAGAAAGTGGTGCCCTTTGGATGAGGGAGTGGACACTCAAGCCCAACCCCTACTCTCATGGGCACCTTAGTCAGCAAGCATGACAAGCACCTCAAGCTTGGGCCGGGTTCCCACCTCCGTGCCTAAGGTCCCAGGTCTAAGGACTTTTAACACTAACCTTTGGAGGTATTTAATGAAGCTAACCCTAAGGTCTTTCAATATCCATTAGCTAGCATTGCTCTTTGATAGACCATATGTCATTTGGACCCTTTTTCTTTGGCCCCGTGATTAGATTGATCCATAAGCACATGTCTATATTAACCCTTGTTCCCTTTTATTCTCCCACATTAAATAGTCAGTTTAATATAAGAAAATCATTTGGGTTGGTTAGATATTAGATTTTATGACACCATCTCTTTATGTAGTAATGCAATATTAGCCTCATTTGTGACTTGCATAAAGACCATCCAGAATATCCAACAATCATTGAGAGTTGAGACAACATTGGCTTCGATTTTCTTGATATAGTGTATGCAATTATTTTGTTAATATCTTGTAGGTTGTGAGTATGCTAGGGATAAGAAGACAATGGTACATATGTTAATTGAGTGGGATTGCATATTCATGTAGATCTTCTAGCAGTAGTTTTTTGTAGGTCATCAAGTACCTCTACATCCCATGTGGTGCTGCCTAGAATGATATACATTTGATGGGTCAATTATCACTTGGGTTGTTGCTAGGTTGCGGTGAGCTCTAGGGTGGCCAACATAATGTAAGCATTTATCTAGAATGTTAATGAGACTTCTTCGTCAAATTTTTGGAGGAGGAATGAATCATCCACTCTTTTGTTTGAGCTATCTCATGACATCTAGATTCACAATTTGCATCATCAATATAGTAATATCACCCTCTAATGAGGATTTGGACCTATAGTAGTTGTGATTCTTGCGTAAGGTGCAAGCATAGATGATTGTAAATGGAGAAAGACCCATCCTTTACATCTGGTTAAAGCACCCCAATGCTTCCTTGGTGCAAGCATGGGTGAATGCATTTGGATAAAAGACTTCCCCCTGTATGCAAAAATAGCTCACAACTTACTTCCTTGCTACAGCTATGCTGTTGGGCATATCTTCCAATCAACACATTCCAAGTGTTGAATTCAAGAGAGGAGGAACATCAAGAAAAATTTGTACTTTTTATGGCACCACATTTGGCATACATATCGACCAAATTAGTGCCATGTACCTCATTCTTGAAGAATCAACACATCCAAGTGAGTACAATTTGACGATGATGCCTATCAAGAAATCCTTGAGCTTTTGTGATGGCTCCATGCAACTCATTGTGAATTCTCTCACCCATGTCAACATCTTGCAGAAGGTTATATAGGTCTCTAATGTGCGAGCATAAGTGTTTCAAGAAAGGTCTTGTCTGTGTGGCTGGTAAAAATAGCCAAGAACTTCCTTGCCACAAGTATGCTTGGAATACTTGTAATGAGAACACTCCATAAGACATTGGGATTGGATGTCCATTAAGGACTCCTATTTTGTAGGAGGAACCATGGCTGACATACATATCAATCAAAGCTTTGCGGAGCCCTCCATCTTACAGCATACACAGTCATTGGGATATTCTCTTGACTAGCTTACCAAATAACTTTGTCCTTGGGTTGTTTCCTTCAATATGAAAACTTGTGGAATGTATAAGTTTCACTTTTGATAGGTAGTATTTGGTTATCCGATTTGAGCTTCATTGCCGCTCACAATTCTTCATTTCAACACGAAGCCATATCTAGATTCTATTTGCTACACCAATAGTGGGAGCTTGCTTCTTTCTTGCTACTTGGGATTGCAACTTTAACTATAGCATACCCCTTGTCAAGCTTCACTAGGGGAAGAGGGGAAGAAACAATAAGAGGACTAATAGGTTGAAAGCTACATTGGGGCTATTGCAATCTATTTTAAGTGTCTTCTTTTCTCAAGATGTGTTTTCTTATACCATTTGTGCATTCTTTCTCAAGTGAAAGAGGAGTTTAGAAAAAGGAGGATTGTGTTTGTTTAGATGATTTGATAGAAAATATGTAAAAAGGAAGCTTGTGCTCTTGGTAAAACTCATTGTTGGTAATTCCAAGAGAAGTTTCTTGCACTAGTTGGTGAAGATAGATGGGTGAAAGCGTTGGTGGTACAAAAAAAGGACCTATTTTACTTCTACCAATGAAAAAGTGGGGACTGGTAAAATTTTTGTAGTTTAGGTCAAAACTTTTCGGACCTTGTGTTTTTAGATTCTTCTTTTGAAGATCTATCCACTGATATATAATATGATAGGTAGTTTTTCATGTGACATGTAAAAATTGTAACTCAAAGATTTGTCAAAGGTGCTGTCAAGGATAGTTCTTTTTGTACCACCAAAGCATGCTTTTAGCCAAATTCTTTTCCTTGAATAGCAATGCAATTGTATTTAATATTGTATTTAATATTGTAATTTTGGTCCTATATCCAATAAATTTGCATCTTTTGTTCATGGGTTTGATAGATATGTAGAGATACAATTTTTTCTTAGATTGGAAATCACATTATCTGATGCTATGTTTATTAACTTTGCATCTTTTATTCACGGGTTTGAGGGATTTCAACTAGATTGAGTAGTATGAACTCTAGTTTCAACACCTTCAAACATCTCCACGCTTCTCTAGAAAGGTAGAATTTACTAACAATAGGTCAATGTGAAGCCAAGCTTCACTTTTCACCTTGTTTAGTCTATTTATAAAACATAAGGGATTTATTAATTTGCTAGAAATTTATAGAAGGGTTATAATTTTTTTAAAAAATAAGTTACATAGGGTTTTTTAAAAGTGGCCTTGAACGCACATGATATGTATGACTTCCCAAAAGATTTTGCTCTCGATTTGTGAGTCAATAGCTACTACAAAGATACATGCAAGTACTAACATTGATGTGTATCAATTGCTTGTTTTGTGATAATAGTTCATTTTCTAAGGAATGAAAGCTATAAAGAGTTTATATCGATGCAAATTTACACAGAGAACCTACCAAAACTTTATAGCCATGTTTTTGGAGTAATTTAAAAGGGTCAAAATTGGACGAGTAGCTAGAGTGCAGGCTGAATGGGCACATAGTTTGAAAGTCAAATTAAGACACATTGAGGGTATATCTAGTTATCAATAGAAGTGGTTCCTTAGTACGTTGCCAGTCACTATGCTACATGCTCTTAGACTAGTGTTACTGAGTTAGATTATGTGAAACCTAAATTCTACATGTAAGATAGGGATCGTATGATAGTTTTTTGCATTAATTATCGTATAAGCATAGAAAGGGGGGTTATATTCCCTAATATGAGTTTTATATAGGGGTTTTATCAAAGTTTTCCGCTCGCAGGTGGCCTCCCGTTTTTTATATAGAGTGAATCCCCCGGGCTTATGTTATGAGAATTTTAAAATGGTGCCTACTGAATACCTCTCTTGACTAATACTGCCAATGGCTGCAATGGTGCACGTAGAAGGGAGTGTGTGTGAGAGAGATTCGGGGGGGGGGGGGGGGGAAGGGGGAAGAAGAGGGGAGAAGAGAGAAAAGGAAATTGGAAAGAGAGAGTGGAAGAGAAGATAAAAGGAAAGGGGAAAATGTGGCTGGGTGTGGGGGAGAGGAAGGAAAGTGATGAATAATAGAGATGCACAATAACTTAATCTAGATTATACCTCCACAACATTCAACATTTAACATTCACAATCACTCTTCTCAACCACACACACCAACATCCAAGAGCTAAAGAAATTAACACTCCTTAAGATGGAATGGAGTGGAAAACCATTGCAATCACACACAAAGCCAACAAAGCTACCCACACATGCACATGAACAATCCTACCGCAACACTACACAAGCGGTAATCTAGTGTTGCATAGGGCATAACTAAGGCATACTACCAAGGAGAGGTGCAGAGTTCTTGAGCTAAGGTGGGGGGATTTTTATTTATCCTCTCTCCTACTTGATTACATTTATGGTTGATTACAATTAATGGCCAAAATGGGGGGGCAAATTGAGATGCCTTTGGGACCACCGCATTGACCTCCTTGATGCTTCACCTTGGCACTTGAAATGGTGATCTTTCACCACTTACTTGCAGAGATTGATCTTCAACCTTGAGGATTTTAGAAGATATTGGACATTTATCTCACCTTTTGTGGTAGAGAGGAGAGATGAATGGGCCATGCTAGAGAGGTAGATGAATGGGTGTGAAAAAGAGTGAGACTTGGGTGGGAAGAGGTAAAGTGATGGTGAAATTTTTGAGTTTTGTGGCTGATTTTAATGGGATAATGTAGAGCTTGTAATGGATTGTGGGGATGTACAATGATCTCATGTTATTATGTGATTTTAGACATAGATAGTGTATGGTTTATTAGTGCACTCACTCACAGGCAAGGGAAGAGGAAGAGATGCATCCATGGAAGCTTGAGAGGGCTGCTTATGAGTGGTAAATGAGAGTAATTTGTGCAATACTAAGTGTGTGTGTGAGCAAGATGGTAACTAGGGCAAAGTGAGAGAAGACTAGGTGATGAAAAAACACCAAAAATATGAGTTCTTCTGCCACAAATGGCTCCAAAGTGAGATCCCACTTGGTTTCCACGAAATTGCATTGTAAGGTGAAGTGGCAAGGGGAGTCATGAAGAATTGCCCACATCACATGGTCCATTCTAGATTCACTTCTCCCATAGGAAAACCCTTTTTCTTTACCCTCCATGAGTATTTATATTTCCAAGCCATCATTCTCTTGTAGACAATATTCTCCAAGTGAAACCCTCGCTGGGTTGATTCTCATGGGTAGAAGGAAGAAAACTTCAAGGCTCCCCATTAAGCACACCTTGTCATTGGTGCACACCCAAATACTACCTTCTTGACATGTGCACTCCCAGAGCATCAGTTGCATTCCAAGGGTGCACCCTATTCAACATAAACAAAACTTCATCGGTCATTCCATCCCAAGCTCCTTGTATCAAATTGGCCATCCATAGTAGCATCTCGCATAGTGCCTTATAGCTCCAAGATGCAAGATGAAGGAAATAAATAAAATATTATTTTTTCTTTATTTTCCTTCTAGCTATGTACAAGTGACGGGTTCTAGGAGGTGGTGAAAATCATGCATCATGAGGTACTCACTATCCTCTCAAGAAATGCACCAATGTTTTCACATCTTTGGCTAGCAACACTCCCATATTACAGATACTTCACACCATCATCGGTTTGCATATTGCATCTGTAAAATTCTCTAACAATAGGCGAGCATATCATGGTCATCAGTAGTATTCCTTAGTTGAGGATGTTGTCTCCACTACCACCCATGATTTTCTGTCTCTGTTATAGAATGTGAAGATGAAGGAATATTAATTTTTTGTTTCTTTATTTTCTGGTAGCTATGTAGGAATGATAGTGGGTCTAGTGAGGTATTGTTGAAAATTTTTGCATCATATGATGTACTCACTATCCTCTCATGAAATGCAAATTGTTTTCAATCTTTGGCTAGCAACACTCCCATTAAATACTTCAGACAATATCTGGCTATTGGCATATGTAAAATTCTCTAACAATAGGCGAGCATATCATGGTCATCAGTAGTATTCCTTAGTTGAGGATGTTGTCTCCACTACCACCCATGATTTTCTGTCTCCCTCCCATTTCACCTTTGCAAAAAATGAAAAAATCTTCAATATCCTATCATATTATTTCTTATTTCGAGCACAGTTAGAACTTGGTAGCATGCCCAAGCCTCACCGGGCTCACACCATTTGTGATGCATATTATTGCTTGATCACCTCCACCCCATTTCCATTCCACAAGCTCATTCTTTTTGGGGTGAAGGCAATGCACCTTTGCCCACGGTCGGACGTCCGGTGTCCGTTGGTCCCCTACCCACCTTCTGTACACTTCCTTATTCTTTGCATACATAAGAATAAGGATCTCCTCACTGTTTTACTTCTAGAGGCTGCTCCACCCACATACTTCGGTGCTCCTCCCCTTCCTCACACGCATTGCACCACACACGCACACATTTGTGCACACGCACACTCACAAGTGGTAGCGTGTGCACGAATGCATGCGTGCGTGGTGCAGCTGTGCGGTGCATGCCGGGAAGGGCAAGAGCACAAGAGTGTGTGGGTGGATCAATTTCTGGAAGTAATCAATGAGGAGCTCCTTATTCTTATGTATGCAAAGAATAAGGAAGTGTACCCATGATGGCGGGCGGCCGGACATCGAATTTTTGGCCCCACGCAACTTGGCGAAGCACTTTTTTACCCAACAGAATCCCACTTAAAGGCGGTGAACCGATAAGTGAGACCTACTAGCTAAACTACTAGTATGTGAAAGAAAGTAGGTGAGAGACTTTCTCAACCTATGCCCACTGGCTCACTCTATTGATCTACATGCAACTGTATCGGCTCTAGTGGTAGGCGAGTGTGCGTATCCATGCTGATGCCGGGTTGTCCGCACCGCACTCTAGCCCGGCTGAAGAGATGAGGTTCTAGGGAACGAATGGAAAACACCGTTTTTTCCACACACAAAAAATATCCCTCTCTTTCTTCATGATCTTTACTCTCTCTGTTATTCCCCCCTTTTTCTTCTTTACCCCACACACACCCCCTCTCTCTCCTTCCCCTTGTTTTCTTTCCACCAGCGGGCCGAGCCCCGACCCCCCCCCCCCCCCCCCCCATTTTCCCCATCTTCCCCTCTCTCTATGACCTCTTTCCTTCCCCCCTTCTTTCTATTTTTCCTTCCTCTCCCTCGTTGTCTCTTATGGTGTGTGAACAACCCATAAGGGGAGCCTAATAATACATCTTTTTTTCATATATATATTACACCTTTGACTGCATTAAGAACCCCCCCCCCCCCCCCCCCCCCTTGCGCGTCCTCTTGGACCAGACCATAGGCCGCACGGGATGACCCCTCTCCCTCAACCCCTCACCCTCTCCCTCACCTTCTCAGGCCCGCCATCGCTCACTCTCTCTCTCACTCTCGGTGTCGGTGCAAACAGGCTCGCATGCGCAGGGTGCCAAAGCTCTCATCACACACACACTCACACAACACACACACACACACTCTCTCCCTCTCCAACGCTGTCTCATCTCGCGCTCGGACCTCCCTGCATAGTAAAACACACACACTATACATACATACATACATACATACATATATATATATATATATATATAAACACATAATTGATAATAAACCCCCCCCCCCCCCCCTCCTAATCCCGTTCCCACACACTCATACAAACACCATATATTCACACACACACACACAAAACCATACATACACACATACGTGCACACACGCATATATGCACTCAAAACCAAAAGAACGAAAGGAAACTATCGACACCAACCTTAAAGGAAAGAAGGAGGCCAGCTCACGCGTCGCCCACACCAAACCAAGAATTAGTGCCGAAGGCATGCCCCGGCCAGCACCGAAAGGAGGTAATTCAAAACATCTTGGCTTCTCACGACAAAAACCGACTACCACAGCACGGAAACCTCACACCGACCGCCCGAACCATCGACAAAACCCTTGTAAATACCCTAAAACCCCACTCTTCCTTAATAACCTATTCATGGCTAGTGGTTTGTAAAAAAATCTACCCATCCCACTCTTTCCTCTCTCTCTCTATCTCTACCTTTTCTCTCTCTAGAGAGGCATTTAGATCTTCTACAGCGACCAAGGGATACTTGCAATGACCAGTAGTTAAGGACCACCTCTCAAGCCTATATAAAGAGGCCTCCTCTTAGCTCAACAACAACACACAATACACCGGGAAGAGGAGACACCCAAGAGAGAACACTCAAGTGTAGGAGGAGCATACTAGCTCTATGCACTCTACATTGTAAGAACCACTAAGCACGTAGTGCACTCATGCTTTAGGGCTAATGGCATCATGTTTTGTTGCAAGCTTTGGGCATTTTAGCATTGGCAACATCACCATTCCCCCCAATGATTTACCACACCACGTCGAGTCACTAATCACAACCACTCTATGCACATGAAGTAGTTGATATTCTTCCACCAAGCAACATGAGCACGCTTGGATTGAAGGCATCGCTCCCAATGTTGGTGATTGACATCATCGGTGGCTGCATCGTCTTGGTATTTCCCCTCAACTAACCCCCCCGCTAACTCCAAACCTCACCATGCACCATATGGCGCTCGTATTCCACGTTACATCCATAATGCGAAGAGCCAGGTTTGTAGTTGTCAAGACCATCACCTGTAAGTATCTCCATCACCAATAAAGGGTGTAATGTTGTCTTGATCTTTTGAGCCCATTCTCTATTATGATTTCCCATGGTTATAGGATGTTGCATCTCTTGTATATCACCCTAATCGTGCTCCATCATATGAAATCTCTCCCGCCAGTCAGTGTGCCCTATTTCCAAGCTTTTCACATACCTATCTTGTGCACACACTAATGATGAATGATTAGGAATTTTTCTACATGTGAAAGGTTATTACACCACCATTTCATGTCAACTACCTAGAGAGCATTTTAACGTTTTCTACCCTAGGTCATGTATATTTGCGTCCTAGCCGCATTTATGCTAGGTGGTGCCCCTTCCTATCCATAGGATCACTCCCACCTTGAGATGATTCTTGGGGATGTTTAGGCTATGTGTGGTGTAGAGGCCACCCCATATGGCATATCATTTCCGGCCATCATTTTCTTGGCGTCCCAACCGAGGATCCTTTCGTGAAACCCTCCAGTTTACAAGACTGAAACCCCTAAAATTTTTTGGATGGATGAATGGCTAGCAGGCTTCGCTAACTAGACGACAGAAGAAGAAGAGCTGCAAACACAACTAGACGAACTCCGCATCTTCGTCGAAGCTCGAGTGCCAGGCGTAACAGTAATCGATCTGCAATGGGAGAGTCAAGAAACATGCCAAACTCAGTGGATATACATAGGCAAGGTGCCAAGAAGAAGAAGGAGAAGGTCGAAACCATGTCCACAACCTACAACCAACCTGCAACAACAAGATGGAGGGAGCTCTGCACAATAGAGAATCAACACTATTCTACTTTGAGAATCAGGTAACTCAAGTCACTGAGGTAATTATCACAGTCAGTTTCCAAGTTGCACCTGATGCTGCAGCACAGATAACGGAAGCATTTTCTCATGATCTCACTAGAGAGACTAGGGATCTACTGAATTTGTTTCAGGAAAGAACATCACCCTCGCCCACAAGCTTGGACAGTGACTAAGCACCTCTAAGCTTCATATGAATCACTACAACCTACCTTGAAACAGATCACACATATCAGCACGAGTACGCTCAATCAAGGCAATACTGGACTTGAAGGCTCACTAGCAACACGTTGTCAGGAGTTTTTTGGAGCAAGGGATTGCGCATATGTACATATACATGCATGGTGCATCGAATAAAGGATTGCCCAATTTCCATAGCCAGGTGGTTACGTGGGGCCCACGTGTGTACAAGTAGGACAGGGTGTACATAGTGTAGCGATTTTCACTATTACCAGCACCATTGTGTTTTTTCTACAATAAGGAGGAGCTTATAGTGCGTAAAACTTCTCGAGGAAGCTATCCGCGGGCCGACGACATGAGGTAAGTGAGTGCGTCAGATGGCATCTAGTGGCGTCAGGAGGCCGAATGGGGTCAATATTTGCACGTGGATAAGTACAGACACAACGTGGGTGTTTGCTTGTGAGAATTATGCAGAAAGGTCATCATGAGGACCTTTTTTTGGGGCCACTTCACATGGTGGCGAGATGCATTATTGGAAAAAAGCTGAGTGCCAGGTGTGCGAATGATGCAAAAAGGTGACAACTATGCACTGCGAGGTCAGTTTTTAGCCTGTTCGGGGTCCGTTTGAGGTCATCTAAAAGGCCAAGGGTGCCCAACTAATAAATCTAAGTGTGGAAACTGAAAAACAAGAGAGAAGACCAGAAAAAACGTGGAGAAGAGAGGAGGAACAGCCGCAGGTGTGTTTTTGGGATTTTTGGAGCCTGTTTTGGCCGTAAACTGCTCATCCGAGGTCGGATTTGAGCACTTTGACATTGTAGACTGGGGTTTTGGGCCGTTCTGGACGTGATAGCCCTGTCCATTTTGCCAAATTACTTATTGTTTTTATGTTGTTTTGGCTGTGTAAGTTTCTCCTATGAGCGAAGCTTCTTCTCCAATTTGTGATTGTATCTGGTATCTTTTAGCCATATTGTGCAAGCTATTTGCCCCATTGGTGTTGGCCCAAGCTCAATTGTATCTAAACATAAAAAATTCTCCTCTTTTGAGCTGAGTTTTTTCGGTGTGTGTGTGTGTCTGTGTGGAGTGGGCAAGTGGATAGTCTCTCTCCTCTCACTCCAGAGGTGTGTTCCCTGTCTCGGCCAGGTGTGTTGTGTAAGCCGAGTGGTGCCCCATAGTGTGTGTGTGTGTATCTTCCCAAGAGTGTGTGTCGGGTCGTTATAGAGGCACTATGTGTGTTTTCATCCCGCTCACATTCTTTTGGTGCCCCCATGGAGGATCTTCTTCGAGTACCTTCTGCTTCGAGCTTCAAGCTTCGAGATTCGGGATTACAGGTTGCAGGTTGCAGGTTGCAGATTATAGGTTACAGGTTACAGGTTATAGGGAAAGGTATAGGTACAAATGATTCACATAGGTACAGGTAGCTGGAGTACAGTGATATACTAGCATTGGTGTCACTTGCAGTTGTTGTGGGTATGCATCACTTGGCGCCTGTTTGAGCGCATTGTCTGTTGGATTGTACGTTACTTGTGGAAACTGCCAATTGTACGCCTTTGTGGAGCCATACTTGGTTTTATTTGGCAGTCCTAGTCATTTCTGAGACTTGGTCTGGAAGATAGTCATTTCCGAGACTTGACTATACGAGATTTGCATAAGCCTTCGTGTGAGGGTCGATAGCGTGAGGTTTTATTGAGCTGGGGGATTCTCAAATGTGGAGATCCTTTCGGTGATACAGGTAGCTGGAGCACCCTTTTCGTGACCTCGCCATAGGCTATGTATTAGTGATTCCTATTTGATGCTCGGGTTCTATTGTTGACAGTTTATGCATACATATACAGTCTATATTTTGAGTTCTCACTGCTCTCCTTCTGGGGAAACTCTGCCAAAATTTTTCCAAGTTATGATGGCTGGTTTTTTGGTCTTGTGAGCCATTTATGCTGCTGTGCTGCTGAAATTTTGGCAAAATCAGAGGATAAGACAGGTGTGCTTTCTTGGGAGCTTCATGGTTGGCTTTAATGGATGATCAAAATGGACCTCAGTTCACTCCTTTTCATTGAACTCAAAGAATCCAGATTAATGTTCATGTGTCCAGGAAGATTTTTTTCTAGCAGCGTATAGTCTTTATGTTCGGGCCAAGAAGATTAAGGGAGATACTGGAATGTCCTTTGCCTGTTGTAATTCCGATGATCAACTATGAAAACTCATTTGATGTGCATGTGTTTGTCCTTATCTAAAGCTGAGCTCCATTGAAGTTTTTGGGGATTGGGTAGTGAAAAGTTTTGGGTTCTTGCACGTGTGTTCGAAGGGGTTCTCAAAGCATTAAACTTGGGTAGCCATGGCTTTCTCTTATCCGGAATTTCATGGAAGAAGTGGTGAAGATGCGGAAGACTTTCTGGAGCAAGTCGAGGTGGCATGCATAAGCAACAATATGTGTGATGAGGACAAGATTTTGAGGCTATTTGGATTGCTTTTGAAAGATTAGGCCCGTGTTTGGTTCATGGATTTGGAAGCTAAAGAAGCAGTGGCTTCTTCTTATGGTTTGAGTCTTGACAAGTTTATAGAAGCTTTTTTAGAGCGTTTCCAGGTTTTTGAAGATGCAAATGCAGTATGGAATGAGCTCAATGCTCTTAAGCAAGGTTCTTGTCAAGGTGTTGATGCCTATGTACAAGGTTTTACAAATTTATGGACTCGTTGGTGTGTTGCTCTTAAGGATGAGACCCCCCCTTGTTCATTGAAGAAAAGTTTTTTTGTTGATGGTTTGTCACCTTGGTTGCGGTTCGAGGCTGAGTTGAAGAGGCCTGAGTCTTTTGAAGATGCGGTATGCATTGCAAAGCACAAGGAATGGAAGTTTAAGCGTCTTGAGGAACATGGTATCAGTACAGGTATGCATGTGCAAGATGGATTTGGCATGGAAGATGAAGTTAAGCCTAAGCAGGTGAAAAGTAGCCTATCCTATGATGTTTCTCGTTTCTTCCCAAGGTCTATTGTGAAGCGTAAAGAGGTCTTGCAGGTTGACAGGTTTCTGGAAGAGCCTAAAGAGGTGAGTAATGCTTTGGATACAGGATTGAAAAGTCTTGAAGAGGATGCATTGGCTACTTGTGTACCTTGTGATTCTGGGTGTGAGTGTGAGGTTGAGGTTATTGATGATGAGCATGTATCTTTGGATACTAGTTCCTTGGGAATTAGGGAAGAGGGCAAGGTTGAGATCCATTTTGTGGATTTGTGGGATGTGGAGCCTGTTTTGAAGCCATATTTTGATGTATGTGCAGTGATTGAACTGATTTGTGAGCATGATTGTGGTTTAGAGCAGGGATCTGTATTCTTGGAGACTGATGAACCCATGCTAGAAGCTATGGATAGTGGTTCTAGCCATGATTATGATGTGGATAAAGTTATGTGTGATGATGAGTATGCTTATGATGATGAGAAGGGGTTTGGCATATATGAGTCCAATCTCAGCTATGTGGATGCCTATGCTAGGGATATGTGTGTTGCGGGGATACTTTTGTGCTTTGGATATCAACAACTTTACCTTCACACAATGATTTTAGCTACTTGGGTGCATGATTTGTAGGTTGTTGCTATGGCTAGTGAAGCCAAGATGCCAGGTGATGAGTCACTTGAGTTGTCTCTATCGGTTGGGTTGAATGTGGCATGCAATATTTATGCTTTTGGAGCTCCAGACAAGGCGGATGTGTTAGATGGATATGCCTATGGTGCATTTTGGTTGATTGTTGACAAATGTAGGTGTGGTGTTATGATGCTTCTTGTGAATCAGGCGATATGCCTTTGGCCTTTTGATCCAGGTGGAATGAGCAACTACTAGTGCTGCTGCTGCTGAGCATGAATGCTCTAGCAGGCTAGGGGATGGGCAAATTATGTCATGAGTTTTTTGGAGCAAGGGATTGTGCATATGTACATATACATGCATGGTGCATCGAATAAAGGATTGCCCAATTTCCATAGCCAGGTGGTTACGTGGGGCCCACGTGTGTACAGGTAGGACAAGGTGTACATAGTGCAGCGATTTTCACTATTACCAGTACCATTGTGTTTTTTCTACAATAAGGAGGAGTTTATAGCGTGTAAAACTTCTCGAGGAAGCTATCCGCGGGCCGACGACATGAGGTAAGCGAGTGCGTCAGATGGCATCTAGTGGCGTCAGGAGGCCGAATGGGGTCAATATTTGCACGTGGATAAGTACAGACACAACGTGGGTGTTTGCTTGTGAGAATTATGCAAAAAGGTCATCATGAGGACCTTTTTTTGGGGCCACTTCACATGGTGGCGAGATGCATTATTGGAAAAAAGCTGAGTGCCAGGTGTGCGAATGATGCAAAAAGGTGACAACTATGCACTGCGAGGTCAGTTTTTAGCCTGTTCGGGGTCCGTTTGAGGTCATCTAAAAGGCCAAGGGTGCCCAACTAATAAATCTAAGTGTGGAAACTGAAAAACAAGAGAGAAGACCAGAAAAAACGTGGAGAAGAGAGGAGGAACAGCCGCAGGTGTGTTTTTGGGATTTTTGGAGCCTGTTTTGGCCGTAAACTGCTCATCCGAGGTCGGATTTGAGCACTTTGACATTGTAGACTGGGGTTTTGGGCCGTTCTGGACGTGATAGCCCTGTCCATTTTGCCAAATTACTTATTGTTTTTATGTTGTTTTGGCTGTGTAAGTTTCTCCTATGAGCGAAGCTTCTTCTCCAATTTGTGATTGTATCTGGTATCTTTTAGCCATATTGTGCAAGCTATTTGCCCCATTGGTGTTGGCCCAAGCTCAATTGTATCTAAACATAAAAAATTCTCCTCTTTTGAGCTGAGTTTTTTCGGTGTGTGTGTGTGTCTGTGTGGAGTGGGCAAGTGGATAGTCTCTCTCCTCTCACTCCAGAGGTGTGTTCCCTGTCTCGGCCAGGTGTGTTGTGTAAGCCGACTGGTGCCCCATAGTGTGTGTGTGTGTATCTTCCCAAGAGTGTGTGTCGGGTCGTTATAGAGGCGCTGTGTGTGTTTTCATCCCGCTCACAACGTCATCGACACCATGCTGGGTGGGGAGCGGTTTTTTGAGGTTCTCAACCATTTGTCTTACCTTTGGTACAAGGCAATGTACCGTTTGAAGTTTTAATCTATGTCCTAGTATAAGAGGGTATAAACGCCTCCTTGTAAAGAAAAAAGAAAAAAGAAATGCAAGCTAAGCAGTGTGTCTTTCTAGCTCTCTCTCAGCAATCATGGCAAGTGTAGCATTTCCAACATTGAAAGGAAAGAAGGGGGAGGATTTGGTAACAGACTTCCTAGATGACTTTGAAGTAGCATGTGTAGTGAGCAACAAAGATACGAATAAATCCTGGGTTAGAATCTTTAAGCATATCATGAAGCTAGAAGCTAGATCATGGTACAATGCACTTCCACAAGCAACCAAGGATGACTAGGAGCCCTTAAAAACCGCTTTTAAGAAGCGCTATAGGGAAGGTACCACTTCAGCGAAGTTGTGGGACAAGTTGAGAGACTTGAAGTAGGAGGGTCTTTTGGAACATGCCACCTATGAGTCCAAATTTGTGGATTTGTGGGAACGGTGGGTTGAGTCACTGGCAAGGGGGGGAAGTTGCACCCGATTTCCTAAAGAAAGACCGGTTCACCCATGGCTTATGGCCGCTTCTCAAGGAGAAGGTGAAGGGTAGGTTCCCGGCTACGTACGAGTTAGCCATTGAGATTGCTCGCCTTAAGGACAAGAAGCTGCAAATGAAAGCCAAATAAATCGAGTCAACAGAAGCAGGAACATCACGCAGACCAACAACCACGACAACCACCATTCCACCACCACCACCGACTCTTGGGGTAAGAGATGACCAACAAGATATGTTAGCCCATATTACTGACCAACTCCAGAATTTGTATGTCCACTTGATACAGCAAGGAAGGAATCAAGAAAGAGATCAAGAACCAGGAAGAGCACGACGACAAAACAGGGAGTATCACTGCTACAACTGCGGAGAAGATGGTCACGGTATGTACTACTATCCCAAACCACGACAAAACTATAATAGAGGAGGTAGGAGGAACCAACTGTCACTCCCTAGAGAAAGAACGCCCCACCCCAAGCACCATCCCCACCAACACAAATTCTACGTCCACCCCAAGCACCATCACAAGCATCCATTCCACCTCTTCCACCAACACCACCACTTGATCTCTCTGTAAACATCATAAGGCTAGAAGAGAAAGGAAAAGCCGTAGTAGTGGATCCACCCAGAGAAAAGGAGAGGGACAAGGGTAAAGAGAAGGTTACCTTTTTAGAACCATTTGAAGCCATGGCTGTGAAAAGAGCAAGGAGGGAGAAAGCCACACAATCAGATGATGAGAGAAGCATGAGAGGAGAGACTAGCAAGAGGCCATCCAGGCCACGATGGAAATTGGGCATCACCGACTTCCAGTTATGGGAAAGTTCTAAACCCTATGATCTAACATTGGATGTGACAGAGCAAGGACCAAAGATTACATGGCCACAGCTGCTACATCTCGCACCAAAGGTAAGGCGGCAATGGTCCAAAATGGTGAGTACAAGACGCTCCAAAGCAAAGGCAGCCTCGGCAATTTTGGGTTGCAACACGGACGACATCCTTCCAACTATGGACGTCAACATAAAAGGAAAGAGGATTGGAAATACCTACATTGGTGGAGGTGCACAAATCTGTGTGATGAGCGAATCTATGATGCTTCAGCTAGGGCTTAAGGTTGACAGGCCTTCTCCATGCAAGGCAAAGATGGCAAACAACGCAAAGGTAAAGTGTGTAGGTGTGGTAAGTGCTATGAAGATAAAAGCTTTCAACACTGAGGTAGAGGTAGATGTTTTTGTAATGCCTACTAAGTGGGAGGGCTATCCACTAATCTTGGGAAGGCCATGGTTGATGGCCATGAAGGCAAAACAAGACTAGGGCACTGGCCTTCTACGCATGACTGGTAAGAAAGGGGAGACAATCTACTACGACATGAAGATTGGCAAGCAGAAGAAAATGAATCTGGAAACATCCGCAGATGAAAACACTAGCAAGTCTTCCACTTCTGAGGAGGAGGTCACATCCACCGACAAAAGTGAAAGCTTTATTGATGTGATGGGCATCATCAAAGGATCCACAAAGGGTAAGCACAGCTGGTAATCCGTCACCAGAAGGGCAACACAATGAAAAGGAGAGCAAATCACCTAGCCTAGGAGAAGGTAGGTTGAAGGGTATGTTGTCCACAGAATTATCACTTAAGGAGAAAGATAGTTTTTTGCAAATGTTGATGGGATTTCCTGACCTATTCATTGATAACTATGAAAGAATCACAGGCATTATAGTGGTGGAACATCATATTAAGCTGAAGGAAGGGGTAAAACCAGTTGTGCAGAAGCTACGACGATTGGGGGTCATACAAGAAAAGGAAATCTTGGCCGAGGTAAGGAAGCTGCTGGAAGCAGGATTCATCTATCATATAGAAAACTCAGAGTGGGTGTCACCCATAGTAGTGACGCCTAAAAAGAATGGTAAGTGGAGGGTTTGTGTTGACTACAAACCACTAAATGTAGCTACAAAAAAAGACCACTTTCCTCTCCCTTTCTTGGATGAAATTTTGAATGAAGTAGCGGGTTTTGAATGCTACACCGTGTGTGATGGTTATTCTGGATATTTTCAAATACGCATAGCCTTGGAAGACCAGCTAAAAACCACCTTTATCACGCCATGGGGTTGTTTTGCATATAGAGTTATGCCATTTGGTCTCACAAATGCACCTGCCACATTCCAAAGATATGTCACATATATTTTTCAATTGTTCTTTGGAACATCCATAAGAGTGTTCATTGATGATTTTTTTATATATAGCTCTCGCATTTCACATTTAGAAAAGGTAACTGAGGGTTTGGCAAGGTTGCAAAGCCTAGGCGGGCAATTAAATGTGGATAAATGCCACATTGGGGAGAGTAAAGTCATTTTACTAGGCCATGAAATTTCAGCAAAAGGTATCAACGCCAATCCAAGTAAGGTATTTGCACTCATAGCCCTACCTTCACCAACAACCACAAGACAACTGATCTCTTTTCTACAAAAAGTGAGGTACTTGAGTAGATTCATACATCTACTATCACAACTTGTTCTACCGCTGCAACAACTCACTCGGAAATCAACTTTCACTTGGGACGAGGAAAGCGAACATCACTACAACAAGGTAGAGGAGGTCTTAGCCAGCCTGCCAACTATCTTGCCACCTAAGTGGGATGAAAAATTCTATGTCACCTCAAGTGTGGGTGATGACTCATTGGGGACTGTGCTACTCCAAAAGGATACAACTACATCTTTCATGAGGCCAATCTATTTCTTTAGTTGAATGATGACAGCAGCAGAGAAAGGTTTCACCTATGTGGAACACTTAGTCCTAGCTCTTAGATTTGCAACAACAAAGTTTAGGTCATATTTGCTGCCTAAGAAAATTTGTGATTCTAACCATGGATGAGATGTTTCCCTATGTTGTACAACACATGGATGTGTTTGCTAGGATTACTAAGTGGCTAGTTTGTCTGTAAGAATTTGACTACACGGTACAAGTGGAAAGCACGACAAGGGCAAGCTTCGGAGGACTCATGACCTACCAAGGCTTTGAGAGGAAGGAGAAGCAATGTAAAAGGAAAGAAGTTTGATCACCTCCAGTACCACCGATGGTAGAAGGAGCACACTCTCTCTACTTTGATGGAGCCTACAAACGAGCATCCGACAAAGCAGCTGCGGGCATAGTGGTCTTTGATGACAAAGAGGTAAAGGTATTTTTGCTTGGCCATTTGTTAGATTCACATTCTAACAAAGAAGCTGAGTATGCAGCACTAACCAAGGGTCTACAATGGTGCGTCTCACAAGGGATACAACACCTTAATGTATTTGGGGATGCTCTACTTCTAGTAAGGCAAGTAAATGGAGCATGGACATGCAAGAATCCTAGATTGAGGACTCACTTAAGTGGTGTAAAAACCTTGTTGGGTAAGTTTGAAGAAGTTCAAATACACCATTATATTCCAAGGACTTAAAACCATGAAGCAGATGCCCTAGCAAGTGAAAGACTGCAGGAAGTGTCGGTTGGGGCCATAAAGCTAAAGCTCCCTCTATTTCAAGGTAGTGATGCCTCACCTGACATCATGCATTTTTTGGAAACAGGAGAATGCCCATCGGATTTAACAAAGGGATAGAAGCAATGGCTGACGTAGAAGGCCACAATGATGGTTTGTACTGTAAGGGTAAGGACCAAATACTCAGGAAAAGGTTCCTCTCTCTCGTGCAATCACGGGAGTAATTGCTAGCTGTCATGACGGGGTCTATGGTGGTCACTTTTCCCTAGACATAACAAGTAGGAAAATCTTGCAGGCTGGTTTCATATGGCCTAGCCTCAACCGAGATGTACACCACTGGTGCAAGACGTGCAAGCTATGCCAAAAGGCAGGCACTAGGTCACTTATGTCTGAACCACACACACCTATTCTTTCATATGGACCCTTTGAAAAGTGGGGTATCGATTCCATAGGACCATTGCCTAGGGCCAATTCAGGAAAATTTTACATCATCATGGGAGTCGACTATATGACTAGATGGGCGGAAGCTGCAACCACCACTATAGAGGGCCAGGTTTCAGAGCAGACTTGGTAGGAGAATTAATGCAAAAACTTGGTATTACAAGGAGGCACTCTTCACGATATTACCCTCAATGTAATGGCCTAGTTGAAAAGGTGAATGGAATGGTTTCTAAAATTATTACTAAGCAGGTAAACAATCATCCTGGAGACTGGGACAAGTACCTACTACCAGCTTTGTGGGCCTACAAAACCTCATTCCGTACATCCTTGGGATTCCCGGGGAGGTCACCTAAGAAAAATGTAACCTATCACGTGAGTTCAATTGAAGGTTATTTAAAGTTCTTGAAACTTACAAAAATATATATACAGAAGGACATTATTTTTTCAAATTTGAAAAAATCTTAAAGATTTTAAAAGAAAAGGGTACACTATATTCCTAACAAAATTTACAGATAAGGGGGTTTACAAACATGTCTTTAACGCATGTGATATGGTAGTTTTACACATAGTGAACCCCCCGAGTTGGGATTCACACCGTATCATCTGGTATTTGATAAGGAAGCAATATTGCCCATTGGAGTGCAACTACAAAGTCTTAGAGTAATGGCAAGACAACTTCAACGACCTAACATGCATTTGAGAGATCACATCATCGACTTGTAAAGACTACAGCTGGACAGAGAAGAAGCAATAAATTATTATGCGGCACAATCAGAGCACAGATGGCTTAGCTTCAACCAGCATCTGCGGAAAAAAGAATTGAAGAAAGGAATGTTGGTGCTTCGCTACTACAATCGCTTCGACACACGCAAAGATAAGAAACTCCTACTCCGATGGGAAGGCCCTTTCATCATCAAGAAAAAGTATGCCAATGGAAGCTACCAGCTTATGGAAGCTGATAGAAAACTTCATAAAACCAGGGTAAATGGTTGGTGGCTCAAACCTTATTTTCTTCTATTCGACCAGACTCCACCTATCGACATTCCAGACAAGGATACACCATCAACCGCCACCTCCGACGACAATAATCAAGCAGATGAGTTAGAGGCATGAATGCCCCTAACCTAAGGGAGAGGGCTAATGATGCTGAGTTGTCCGCACCACACTTTAGCCCGGCCGGAGAGATGAGGTTCTAGGGAATGAATGGTGGACATTGTTTTTTTTCAAAAAAAATCTCTCTCTCTTTCATCATGATCTGTACTCTCTCTCTTATTCCCCCCTTTTTCTTTCCACAAGCGGGCCAAACCCGACCCCCCCCACCCCCATTTTCCCATCTTTCCCCTCTCTCTATGACCTCTTTCCTTCCCCCTTCTTTCTCTTTTTCCTTCCTCTCCCTCGTTGTCTCTTGCGGTGTGTGAACAACCCATAAGGGGATCCTAATAATACATCCCTTTTTTTTCGACCTTTGACTGCATTAAGAACCCCCCCTCCCCTTCCTCGCTCAAACAGTCGAAATCCTAGCCTACCACCTCACCATCCTCACCCCCCCCCCCCCCCCCCCCCTTGCGCGTCCTCTCGGACCACGCATAGGCCGCACGGGATGACCCCTCTCCCTCAACCCCCTCACCCTCTCCCTCATCTTCTCAGGCCCGCCATCACTCACTCTCTCAAACTCTCTCTCTTGCTCTCGATGTCGATGCAGAGAGGCCCGCAGGCGTAGGGCGCTAAAGCTCTCATCACACACACACTCACACAACACACACGCACACACACACGCACTCTCTGCCTCTCCAGCGCTGTCTCGTCTCACGCTCCGACCTCCCTGCACAGTAAAACACACACACTATACATACATACATACATATATATATATATATATATATATAATATATATATATATATATATATATTGCACATAATTGATAATAAACCCCCCCCCCTGCTAATCCCGTTCCCACACAGTCATACAAACACCATATATTTACACACACACTCACCCGCATACACACACACAAAACCATACATACACACATACATGCACACACGCATATACACACTCACAACAAAAAGAAGGAAAGGAAACTATCGACACCAACATTAAAGGAAAGAAGGAGGCCAACTCGTGCATCGCCAACACCAAAACAAGAAGTGGCGCCGAAGGCATGCCCCGGCCAGCACTGAAAGGAGGTCTTCAAAACATCTTGTCTTCTCACGACAAAAACCGACTACCACAACACAAAAACCTCACACCGACCGCCGGAACCATCGACAAAACCCTTGTCAATATCCTAAAACCCCACTCTTCCCTAATAACCTATCCATGGCTAGTGGTTTGTAAAAAAATCTACCCATCCCACTCTTTCCTTTCTCTCTATCTCTACCTTCTCTCTCTCTAGAGAGGCATCTAGATCTTCTACAGCGACCAAGGGATACTTGCAATGACCAGTAGTTAAGGACCACCTCTCAAGTATATATAAAGAGGCCTCCGCTTAGCACAACAACAACACACAATACACAGGGAAGAGGAGACACTCAAGTGTAGGAGGAGCATACTAGCTCTATGCACTCTACGTTGTAAGCACCACTAAGCACGTAGTGCACTCATGCTTTAGAGCTAATGGCATCATGTTTTGTTGTAAGCTTTGGGAATTTTAGCATTGGCAACATCACCATTCTACTCAATGATTCACCACACCACGTCGAGTCACTAATCACAACCACTCTATGCACATGAAGTAGTTGCTATTCTTCCACCAAGCAACATGAGCACGCTTGGATTGAAGGCATCTCTCCCAATCTTAGTGATTGATGTCGTCGGTGGCTGCATCATCTTGCCATTTCCCCTCAACTAACCCTCCCGCTAACTCCAAACCTCGCCATGCACCATATGGAGCTCATATTCCACGTTACATCCCTAATGCCAAGAGCCAGGTTTGTAGTCGTCAAGACCATCACTTGTAAGTATCTCCATCATTAATAAAGGGTGTAATGTTTTCTTGATCTTTTGCGTCCATTCTCTATTATGATTTCCCATGGTTACGGGATGTTTCGTCTCTTGTATATAACCCTAATCGTGCTCCATCATATGAAATCTCTCCCGCCAGTCAGTGTGCCTTGTTTCCGAGCTTTTCACATACCTATCTTGTGCACACACTAATGATGAATTATTAGGCATTTTTCTACATGTGAAAGGTTATTACACCACCATTTCATTTCGACTAGCTAGAGAGAATTTTCACGTTTGCTACCCTAGGTCATGTATGTTTGCGTCCTAGACGCATTTATGCTAGGTGGTGCCCCTTCCTATCCATAGGATCACTCCCACCTTGAGATTATGCTTGGGAATGTTCAGGCTATGTGTGGTGTAGAGGCCACCCCATATGGCATGTCATTTCCGGCCATCAATGCTAGAGCTTGCATGTAAATCCCAAAGAAAACTATGTATGGTATTCCATTCTCCACAAAGCATCATGCTAGTATCATTCATCATACGACTGAAAATCCCTGCTACAAATGCTCCCACTGAAGCTGCTAGGTCGGGCCTTGCACAAGTAAGTCAAACATGAAATGCCCAAACGTTGACGAAATCTACAGAAAACTGGATGTACTTGCCTCCTCTGTGCTATTTTCAATCACTACATCATTAGGAATACCCATCCTGTATGGATGTGTCAACACCAACACTGGGATAGCTATGTCCCTCTCACCCATATGCAAAATTGTGCGTCTTGGCACCAACTCATCAACCTCTAACATGAGCATATCAAAAAACTCCATGTCTGTCATCTTTATCCATGTCTCTAGGGAGTATACCTACTCTACCTCTACATGCACAAACTCTGACAACACTTGTTGTGTCTCACTAGAGCACTTCCGCTCAACCTCTGTCTTTACAGAGTCTACTGGTACATCATGCATAGCTAAATGCTCTGTCTTCTAAGCATGGTGGATCTCACCTGCAAAGAAAACATTTCTCATCCCTCGCTCAAAGCATGCCAGCAACAAAATTGAGACTATGTTGTCTCGAACCTCAGACACATGCATAGGATATACCAAGCCACTATGGGCTCCTCTAGCAATCACTAATAAACTGCAATGCATCTGGAAAGACTCCTCTCTCAGAAGTGTCTGACAACCACAAGGTGCTTACTGTCTGTGAGATCCCCAAGCCACCAATACCAAAAATTGGGATGGGTTCCTTGACAGGTCTCTAGGCCTATAAAATGAGACTCTCCAAGTAAGAAGAGTCCAGGGAATACCATTGACAATGGCTTGGGTCTACAGCCCTAGAAGAAGACCTATACCTGTCTCACAACAAAAACGGGACAACATCTTAAAAATCCAAGACTATTTCATCCCTATAGCTTCCACAATCTGGGCTAAGGTGTTCTCAATCCAACGCTTTTTTCCCCTAACAGATGTGAGGGCACAGCTGCTGGTGAACTTCTCTTCCAATTGGAGAAGTTTTCTTAATGTTTTTAGTGTGTGGGGATGGATAGTTACCTGACTAATCAGGTCCACCCATCCATGATTGACAACCTTTGTCAATCCCCACTTACCGCCCCGCACTCACACATGATTCTTTTGTTTTCTAATTACTATCATAGTGTTTTAACATTTAAAATAATGATTTCTTTTCACTTTCTATCATAGTGATTCCTTCAACAACCACAGGCGGTCCCCTAGGATAAAATTGGTATCCTAATTTATGTAGAAACATCAAGACATGACACATAGTAGAAACTCATCGTTCATGGGGGTAATCGACTTATCCGTGGCTGGAAAGCCATCATTATTCATCAAAATATACCAAGGAGTCGGAGGTGTCTTGAGACAAGCTGTCTTAAGGATGATCAATCATATCTTTCCTAATTCAACCAATCTTAACCCAAAAAATTCTTTCCTAATTTACAAATAAATGCACGTCCAATTCTTGGAAGATGTCTTCCGTTTTCAATCAGTTTCACTCTTCCTAATTCCTTACTCTCTCTTTTACGTATGCAATGTTAATACTTAAAGAAAAACTTGAACTATTCAAACATTAAATTATAATGAACATCCACCTGGGACTGGTTGGGCATTTGTTGCAATGTCGGGGCCTGAATGCTCTCATCAATAGACCTATTACTAGACCGGTCTTGTCATCCTACGATGCTCTAGCTCTTTTAGGAACACTACCCTCATCATCAGATTGACGATTCTTTCAGGTTCTTTTTGGTGCCATGACTTATTATCCTTATAAAAAAGGACGTTTATTTATAAGGTAAATCATCCAAAAAATTGATTTAACCTTCGTATTCCATCTAATTCTTTTTCTTAACCCAATCAAGGTTAAATTTGTAGTCCTATATGGTAATTTCTTGACCTAGTAATTTCTTATTTTCTTATATGGGTAAGATAACTTTATCATAGCTTCCTTAAGGGTTTTCTAAGCTCTCTTAGTTTCCATATAAATTTCTATATCTTTTTCTAATTTTCCCATCATTATTAAGGTTGAAATATGCTTATTTTAAGCTTAATATTTATTATATTCATTTTCTCTTCAAAGACAAATCTCGCTGCCTTGTGGACACATTGAAAATTGCATAAATGTCAATTTCAGGGCACAACTAGTACCAACAAAGCTATTATATGCAATTTTTTGGACAAGTTTTTTTCAATGTACAAAATCAACTTTCAAACAATTTGCCTTGTCACTGAACATGAACAAAACAGTAAATTGAACTTTGAAAAAGATCATGGAGAAGAGAAATAATTTTCATTTAAAAGATTGTGCATCTGGCTTAACGATCTTTTGACAGGAGGCGCTTTGCAACCTCTCTACGACGTTGTATAGCGTTGGATAGAATGGATGTAAGTACAGAAGCAGCTATAGCTTGGGCACTGTCAACCCCCATGGCTTGACAAAGAGCTATGCATGTCATGACCTTGCCACAGAAGCCAGTGCCAAAAGTGGGAATTGCAAGTGATTTTTTCACAAGAATAATTACATGGTTTGTTTGAGGGATGGTGGCTACACATAGGAGTTTACTTGCGGCCTTAAGCACCCACAAAACAAAATGGCCATTTGGGGAGAAATCTTTGTGTATGATGCACACATCTTGCATTGGTAGTTTGCCGATGTAGTGTGCTAGGGCTGCTTGAGGCCCAAACACCGTGTGCTCTCCCCCCTTTCGGCTAGCCCAAAGGTCCATCTCCAAAACATCCTGCAAAATTGTAATTAACCAAAAGCAAAGAAGAAAGTTTTAATTATCAATGTAGAAGATGCTTAGTATTACCTCTTGTTGCTTATCCTCATCATCCATTGTTGGTGTGGCTTCAAGGTTGATAAAGGATTTTCTCTCATCAACCTTGCGGCAGCTTTGTGAACTAGGCAAATCAGGGCGGATAGGAGTTTGGTTGGCAACAACTTTGGCTTGTGTGGCAAGGAACTCCTCATCTGTGACTTTGCTCTGCTCTGCAGCGAGAATATCCGTTGTCACTAGTGCAATTGTGTTAGCAACAGAGTCCCCCAATGGAAGCAGCTTGTCATCTAGAGCTTCTGGTGTAGGATTAAGGGGGAACTCCATCTTGGTGCATATCCGGCTAAGACACTCATCTAGCCGGACACCAAAAGCCTTTTCAAGATCATGTAAGAGTAAATACTCCTCATCTTCTATAAATATGCTACAGAGACGGCTAATCTCCACTTCGAGAATTGCAACAAGGTCACGGCACTCGGGGTCATGCACCTCAGAGGTGCCAGCAATCTTCTCTCTCGCTGCAGCTGCTTCTTCCAAGCCATGGGGATATTCGACAGCTTGCAGTCTTCGCTCACGTTGGACATCTATAGGCGCAGCCTTGGGATCTTTACGATCCTCCAGCACCCCACCCACTGCCAAATGTGGGATCTCCATCTCCTCCAGCTCCTCATTGACGAGGAAGAAGAGAGTGGAAATATTGGACAAGAAAGATTGCCCAATTTTGCGCTTCTTAAAGGAGTCTGCAACTTCCTTTATCACTTGACAAAAGTGGTTCGCCTCTTTTGCAATCGCTTCAAAGCAAGCTAGTCTCGTTGAAAATGTCGTGTCGCCCTTGTGGATGTAGCGAAGCAGATCACATGGCAACCACAACATGGAATTGTCTTCAAAGTTCATAGCATACTTGACTACATGTGCATGCATATACTCTATGATGTCGTGAAAAGTATCATTGTGGAGTTACATGGTTTTTGTAAGTCCACTGTGCGGGTAAAGAAGCCGTGAAGATCATTGCATCCAAAATATTCGGTGTCCTCTAAGAAAAGAAGAAACCACAAAAGGGGGGGGTGTGGCTCTTTCAACGTTGCTACTGCATGGGAGGAGGATGCGTTAGCATGTGCTTCCATGGATCTCTCTCTCTCTCTCTCTCTCTCTCTCTCTCTCTCTCTCTCTCCTCTCTCTCTCTCTCTCTCTCTCTCTCTCTCTCTCTCTCTCTCTCTTTGTGTGTGTGTGTGTGTCTTCTTTCTATCTCTCTCAAGTGTCGACAGAAAAATAAGAAGCCCCCTCCCCTTTATATACACCCCCCCCCCCCCCCCCCCCCTGCCACGGCCCGCTACAGAAAAAGACACCATCCCAAAGCTCTTTGATATACATACAAACACACATGGCACACAAACACCCAAACAAAATCTAAAAAACTTAACCAACGAAGGTGATACTATAATGACAGAAAAGTTTTGAATTTCCTTTAAATAGAAGGCTTTACAACATGACATTAGAGCTGGTTACATTGATCTATCAGATCAACTTAAAGACAATGCACCACCAACCCTCCACTCCTCTTGCACTTTCATGGATGCCTCCATCCGCCTACCAATCTGAAGCAACAAAAATGCTTTTAATAAGACTAATAATTGGCACATGTAGAAGACATATAAACTAAATTGACCTTTTGCCGAAGATAAACGGTCATCTTTAATTTCTTTGTAGCCCAAGATAATCAAGTGTTCATGTATGTTGGTGAGTGTCCAGTGTTCATTGACTTGCACAATCTCAGAAACACCATTTGACAAAGTAATGCACATGTCAAATGTCACAAAATTAGCAACACTAGATTCTAAGGGTATTCACTTTCCACTCTTACACATCCAACGCTCATAGAGAAAACATAAGTACAAAGTAGTGTGCACTTTCAAATATCGTATCTTTATACCTGATGTGCCCACCTTACACTTGTATTTATCTCCCTGGTGCACTCCCTCAACCATTCCCTAATTATCTCCAAATACTAGTGATAGCCATTTTTCAGCTCTCCGTAATTGTCATAGTGAGTTAACCCACCCTACCAAAATCATCCAAACACCGCGGCTATCCCTACCATTTCACTGTATATAGGTGTGTGTGAGTTAGGGGACTTTTCCCATATCTTCTTAAAAACCCTTAATTAGCTAGTCACTGGGCTAGTTGAGCCAAAAACATAAAAAAAATATAAAAATTATAAGTATATTATGGCCCATTTGTGTCTAAATATTTCATTGTATATAGGGCCTAAGTAAAAGGATTTTTCATAATTATTTGGGTATTTATTTAAATATTTCTACCTATGGTGTGTTATTTATGCTATGTACATTGACTCAACATTACCATATTTTTTCTTACCATTTTTCGTACTCTTTATTCCATATAAAAATAATTTCATGCAAGCTTGTCTTATTTTTGGTGTAACTCCAT
The DNA here is from genome assembly GCF_014529385.1 of Adiantum capillus-veneris. Classification (NCBI taxonomy): domain Eukaryota; kingdom Viridiplantae; phylum Streptophyta; class Polypodiopsida; order Polypodiales; family Pteridaceae; genus Adiantum; species Adiantum capillus-veneris. The sequence goes on from NC_140957.1 coordinate 53,551,545, forward strand.
CCCAACAAAAATCCAAAAAAACTAGTTTTATTTATGTGTATATTTTTTCACTATTGTGATTTTTCCTTCCTACATCTATTCTCTTTTACTCTCATAAATTAGAACACCAAAAATATTCATCTTTTTATGGTAGACTTATAATGAGAGAGATTTATTTTGACCCCTTTATATTTTTTCCACCTATATTATTTATATTTGACATGTACATATTTTTTTAGACCCCTCAATATTTGATTTTCTTAGTTGTACTATTCACTTATATCATGATCTCAACAATATATTCAATTATAGACCTACCAAATAAGGTCAAGGGTATGTGGCATGCATGCATGCACCATGGGGAGCTCACTCTTGGAGGTATTCAAAAGAATCATCCAAAGAAGGACCTCACAAGGACCTTGTGCAGTGGAAAAAACAGTCGGTTTTTTTGAAGTTTTAAAGATCACATGCTCCCCGAATTTGAAAAGGTGATACAAACAAAAGTTGTAGATCATGAGCTGAACTTTCACCTCAAATTTTTTCATATTTGTTTGAGCTACGAGCTGTGAGTTATGATTTTATTGGTGGACCCCAGTTTGCCCATGCTATGCAGCCACACTCCCTCTTCCACTTTATCATTTTCCTCTTTCAGACACACTCCTCTCTCTCCTTCCCACTCCCAAACCTGCAACTCCCATGTCCTAATTCACCCTCTTCACCATTGCCACATCTCTCACACCTCCATAGCCTTCATCCTCCATTTCTACACCCTATGTGTCCCCCTTTCTCTCTACATATATGTCCATATTACCATACTCTCTTCAGCTTTGTAAAGAACTTCAAAAAATCAGTAAAAATCCAAGGATAACCTCTGCAAATGAAGGCTTTTATCATGAATTTTCCAAGGTTTGAAATAACATAGCTTCATCGACATGCGCTGCTTCGCCATGCTGACTGCTTCTTCTTCCGGTGCTGTAAAGAGGTGAATGTCAACTTCTCCAAAGCTTCAACCTCTCTTTACAACCTCATCCCTTCTTTAACTTTTCTCATCATATATCTCACCATTTGGTGAATGATTTTGTAAATATTTTTTAGTGATAATTACTAACTACTAACCACTAACCTTATTGTAAAATGCACCCTCTACTAGAGTAGGCACTCCCAAATTATTCACTCAATCCTCTCTCCTATCATCCTCAATAATTCTCTTCCCTTGAGCCCACATCCATGTGACTCAAAGGACAAGAGAGACCCACCCTCATTAAAAAATAAAAAATAAAAAATGCATAATCTTTTATTCCTTCAAATAAACTTGATTAGGCCTAATCCTAATCGGGGCTTCTAAAACCTATAAATAGAGCCCTTCTCTCCCTTGTAAATCATCACATGATCACACTACTCCACACCATTCTCAACACATAACACACCACTCTTCAAGCCTAGTTGTGTAGAGTGTGTGCATTGTGAGTGCTCTATTCCATCACTACACATAGGTGCATGGAGAAGCTTGAAGTTAGTTACGCCATCTAGAGGAGTGGAGTGATACTATACTCTGCAATCACACTTGTCCATAAATAAGATTCATAGTTTTGGGTGAAATTGTATGCTGCAACTACGACTCTTCTCTCCAAATTGACTTGATAAGTTGGCTCATCAGGTGGTTGAAGGTATATTGTCCTTGAAGTATGTTGTGCCATTTCATGCTTGGTGGTTTGAGGGCTTGTTGAATTGTTTTCCAAAACTTTCAATTGTAAGAGGGTGCTCGGTGAGAGGGCTCCCGTGACCCTAAGACAATTTGTGTATTGGCAACAAGGTCAAGTTTTGTATTGTCTCTCTATTTCTCATCAAGCTTTGTGTGCATCTAGTCTTTAAGGCTAAGACTGAGTTGCTCAAGTTGATTTGTGCTCTTTACCTCTCTCTGGCGTGGTGAATGTTTGTGTTTGGCTATCTTGCATTCCCCTCTCTTTGTGCGTTTGAGTACAAGGAGATATCACGTACGTCCTAGTTTGCATCTACAACTAGGTGGTGCCCCTTTTCTTGTTTGGTTTCTGACTGTGGGTTGTTTTTGTCTCTGATTGTGCTTGCCCCTACCCCAATTGAGCAGCACGGGAGCCTCGAAGGGTGTTTAGAGGCCACTCTTCTTGTTGCCCGCCCCGGACTGCCTCACTAGTTTTAGTGCTTCATACATGACATTCTTGCTTCAAAACATAGTAGGTGTGACATAGAATGGCAATGTCTTGAACAGGTGTTAAAAAACATGCACGGGATAGCACCAACTAAGCCCTACTGATCTAGAATGCTTCCCAAATTTTAATGAGGATCAAATATCGGAAAGCATCTTCTCCTTCACTGAGAAAAGTGATCGCGCATCGGGTTGTGGCTATTCCGGACTCAGTAATGAAGGTTTGTCAACAGCAATGATCTTACCATATCCATCCTTCGAGGTCGGCACTACATACATGTGTGAGTAGCAGAAGTTTGTGTGTTGTAGCAGAATCAAAGGTGGTGAGTTGGGAAGCATCATAACACCAATGTCCACATGAAGAGTTTTGAGGTTCCTGTGAGACTCTTGATTGGTTGTTCCTCAACAAGGTCGGATGGGAATATATCTATGACAACACCAAAACTATTAAATAAAAAACAAATGACAATCGTTTATAATCAGCAAACAACAATGTTTTATGACTTACAATGTATTGGGAAATCTCTTGAGCTTCCATTCATCAAGCACATGGAACGCCAAGAGTACACGTGTTGAAAAATGGCCACTGTGCCATTGACTCTATGGTTTTTGAAACCAAGAAGTCTCCCCTTCCAATGTTCGTCAAGGTTGCCATGGTTTCAAAATCGATGAGGCTCGATAGTTGCAGGTTGCATGAAGATCCAAGATCCTTTAGAAAACACCTGCGACACGCATTCCCCATCAGAATCCCTAGTGTTATGCAAGCAAACCGCCTCTATCTCATCCTTTGGCTTCCTTGAAGTGGAGTGGGTTGACATGGTAGCACTAGAAGAAGAAGAGTTGTGGTGTTAGAGAGAGAGGCCTGTTGTTTCAGGAATGAAATGAGAAGGAATGGTTGAATGGAAAACAAAGGGGAGAAGAAGTAGTTCAAATGGATGGTGTGGATGAAAGGGGGAGACAAGTCGTGTAGCTATGGAAAGCTTCTATTTGTGATGCAGCTATGGAGTGTTATGCAAGCAAACCGCCTCTATCTCATCCTTTGGCTTCCTTGAAGTGGAGTGGGTTGACATGGTAGCACTAGAAGAAGAAGAGTTGTGGTGTTAGAGAGAGAGGCCTGTTGTTTCAGGAATGAAATGAGAAGGAATGGTTGAATGGAAAACAAAGGGGAGAAGAAGTAGTTCAAATGGATGGTGTGGATGAAAGGGGGAGACAAGTCGTGTAGCTATGGAAAGCTTCTATTTGTGATGCAGCTATGGAAAGCTTGGCGGGAGGGGGAGAAGTGGCTAATGGGGAGCAAGGGGAGAAGAAGTAGCTCAAAGGGATGGTGTGGATGAAAGGGCGAGACAAGTGGTGCAACTATGGAAAGCTTCCTCATGTGTTGTAGCTATGGAAAGCTTGGAGGCAGAAGGAGAAAGAGAGAAGAGAAGAGGTAGAATAGAGGGTACTGTTGAGACATGCAGATTTGGTCAAAGAAAATAGTTTTTTGACCATGTATTTGGTTAGGAGAGCTTTTGGAGAGTGAAAAGTGAGATTTAGAGATTTTCAAAAAATTGAAATTTTAGGGTTACTTTATGGGCGCCCATGAAAATGGAGAGAGCCCCCAACCGCTCCCCCCCCCCCCCCCCCCCCCCCCCCCCCCCCCCCCTGCCCCCCTTCTCTCTCTTCTATGGGACAAAGCTATAATGAGGGGAACAAATAGGCCCCCATGCCCCCTACTACCCTACCTTTTGAGAGGGTATAGCTATGGCCACCACCCTCTTCCTATTGGTCCATGCTTAATCACCCCTTAAGCTAAAGGACGCTTTTGGGGTTCATATTTTTCCTTATGAGCAAGGAGGCATTGGCAAAGAAGCGTTCTAAAACTTTGCAGAAAAGCCAGGGGCAGCGCTGTTGAGCGAGGCGGTTGTCTCCTAGGCAGCATATCAAAACGCCTACAAAACGAAGGCAAATAAGACCTTTGTGACTTGCATCTCAAAACGTTGTTGTTCCTATGCAGTGAAACCCACAGTGGTTCTCCAGCTTACCTCTCAAAACGCCCTCAAAACTCCCAAACGCAGTTGCCAACACCTCGGCGGCATCTCAAAAGGCATTGAAGGATTGTGGGCAGTTTTTCAAGCATATCAAGATGCTGTCTGTCCAGCTATAGTAGAGGTGATCTCTCTTTATCTAGCATATCAAAATGTTGCTGCTACAAATCATTGAGCCACCGAGGATGCATTTCAAAATTCTACTATAATTTGGCAGTTTGTATTGCAATCCAACATAGTTTTGGTCAAACTTTTGGCAGTTTTGTGAGCATATCAAAAGGCTACTAGCCACAGGGTCCCTTGTTAGTGACACACACGAAGGTAAAAATAAACGGTAGCGTCAAGAGCTTGAGATCGGCAAAGAAACCAGGTGAAGCGAGAAGATACATGGGGTGCCAATTGCTAGAGACGCACAATCCTTGTGCAAACCATTTGCTTCGAGCACTCAATACATCAAAAAAAAGTACAAAAATTGTTTTTCCCTCTTAGATACATAGATTTGTTATGTTTTTTCCTTTGTCAACACAATTATGTTTTTCAGTTTAAGCCTCTTATACCTTAGCTGTTTGTCAGTCATGCCATGATATAAATTTGTACGGGTTTTAGATACTGCCACACATAAGTGGTAAGACCTCCCAAAAACATTTGTTCTCAACCCATTTTTGTTGCACTTCTCGTGAGGTTACTAGGTACACCTTAAACCCAAGGTTTGGCAGTAAACCAAAAACTCCATTTGTTGGTAGCTAATTTTTCAAACTACACCCTATCTGTCCAAGGGGGGGTTCACTATCACAGCACCAAGTTATGGATACACCAAAATCCTTGATTGTGAGAGAACCTAAAACTCACGGTTATCGAGTACACCAAAAACTTGGGATATTATGAGAATGATGTAGTTCGGGCTTCAGGGGGGGATTGTTGGGTTCAAGCCCTGTATCGTCTACCCGTGAGAACATATCCCTGTAACATGCAACTACAACTCCACTTCGTTTAGAAGTTTTGCATGTCTACAACATTTGATATATTGTAAGGATTTTTACAAAGTTAATACAAAAAAAAGCGTGCTCTTGTGTTCTGTCCAAGCTGCTCTCTCTCTCTCTCTCTCTCTCTCTCTCTCTCTCTCTCTCTCTCTCTCTCTCTCTCTCTCTCTCTCTCTCTCTCCATCTTGTTCATCCCCTCTCTGCTCTGCACGCTTAAGGAGCCATGGACCCTCACCGTCGCCATCCACCATAGCCATTGCTTCTAATATAGTGGGCATTTGTAGCAGGGCTACATGACTACACAGTTTTGCTATAATTTTCAGTAGTTTCCAATTTGCCTAGATATCATCTTTGCAGTAGTTTTCTTTTCTAATGGTGTAGTTCTACTTTGCAGCATCTCTTCCACCCAATCACCACACCACTCACGAGGACGGTGAGTGGAATAGTGGCAGGCATTTATAGTAGGGATACAAGGCTACACATGGATCAACTTGCATGGCCACCTTGGTGAACGTGCTCTAGAGGAAATTTTCTTCTATTTGGACAATACTTGGTCCAGGCACGCGGGCACTCTCGGACTGCCCACAGGAGGACGTCCAATGTGGACACATCGACCGGCTAGGGTCCTGCTACCATATACATGTGGTAGTGATGTGTGTGAGCACACTTAGGACCACAGGGGCATTTTTCCCCTCACCAGGAGGTTTTTCCCCCCCGTCCATTGTATATATGCCCATCACTCCAGGGCTATCTTATCTTTCCATTGCACACTAAGTATATACTCTTTGTTGTGTGCCTTGATCTTCTTTCATCTTCTCGAAGTTGTGTGCATTTCCTTGCAACCCTATTTTCAACATTTGTATCAGAGTAGGTTGCATCCTCTCAGGCTTAGTCTCCAACACACGTCTGCTCACTTTCTCAAATTTTTGTGAGCTTTGGTGAGCGTCAGCAAGACTGATCAAATTGTTTATTTGGGCTCATTTCGATCTTGGTTTCCACTATAGGTAAGTACTACATAGGTAATTTCACCCTTTTGTGCAGAATTTTTGTCAGTGCCATTTTTTGCATAATAGGTCCCTTACAATCTTCTTCGGGTCCTACTTTGTTTCTCCTCATTTTGGGTAGTTTTCACGTCAGGTGTAGGAATCCGACATGGTTGACACAAAACAAATGTGTTCAAGATGTTTATTACTGAGGATAAGTTGGATGGGGACAATTACCCAATGTGGGCTTACATGATGATACATTTGCTTGTGCCAAATGGAATGTGGAATTTTGTGCACAACATTGATGTATGTCCTGGTTCTGAGGATGCAAGTGATGTTGAGGATGTTGCAGGTTTTGGTGGAAAAATTGCTACTGCTAGAGTTGTTTTGCCTACAACTGAGCAAGCTCATTTTGGGATGTAAGAGATGCGTGGGATCATGCATTGATTGCATTATCTATGAATCACACTATTACTCCCACTCATTCAACTAAATTTGCAAAATAGGCTTGGGATATTCTGGCTGGTCTTTATGCAAGTTTCAATGAGGCTAAAATTGCATAGCTACATAAAGAGCCAGAGTCAAAGATTATGCATGAGAAAGATGAAATGGACACTTTCCTTGCTGGTGTCAAGGATATAAATGAGCAGCATATTTCTACAAGTGAAGTCATTTCTGACAGTTCCCTTGTGCAGAGTGTTCTTAATGCTTTGTCATATTCTTACCAGACTTTTTCTAGTACTTGGAGACTCATGACACAAGGAAACCCTGAAGTTGTCAAGTTTGATACATTATGCTATTGCAAAACTCATTTTATTAAAAAAAAAACAGGGCTAAACAATGTGGAGTTGAAGAGGCCTTTATTGCTGCTCAAAGAAAAAGTGGTAATATCAATATAGCCACTTCTCATGGTTCTTCTACGAGTGGTAAATCAACTGTTCCTAATGCTTGTGTTGGTAGCACTTCGTTTGGAAATTCTGGTGAAAAGGGAAAAGAAAAAGTGCATTGCCATTATTGCAAGGCCAATGATCACTTGATCAAGCAGTGTTCGAAATTGAAGCAAAAGAGTCTAAGAAGAAAGAGGTTGTTTCCACTACAAGTGCAACTATTGTAGAGTCTTCTGTGAAAGGAGATTGTGATGTTGATGTAGATGCATAATGGGCTTTTAGTGCAGAGTGCACTTATGATCCTTTTTTCCATAATGCATGTATGTCAGTTGCTACACCTGCTCATGTGTGGTACTTTGACAATGGTGCTACAAAGCACATTAGCTCGGCAGAGGGATTATTGTGCCAGGAAGGGCTCAGTGGATCACTATACAGGTTCAGGGTTGCCTCGTGGGCTTCCTAAACATATATGTGCCCAATGTGGTGAGTGCACATGCAGAGTTTTGGTCTCATATTGTTGAGTCTCTACTGCAGGTAGAGCAATGGTGCATTGGGGGTGACTTCAACATCCTGGAGTACCCCTCTGACAGGTTTGGAGGTAGCCATACTTCTGTGCATGGAGTTGAGTTGGCAGCTTGGGAGAGGTTTTGTATGACTTTGCGGGTTTCAGATGTGTGGTAACATTCTAGCTTTGTGAGGCCCCCAGCTAGCTTGGCCTTCTCTCGTTCGGATCGCAGACTGGGAGGAGTGAATCTATCTCGGATAGATAGCTTCTACACTATGACCACTTCTGTGACTTGGGTGGGATAGTTTGCATTCTTACTGGGACTTCTTTTTCGGACCATGCACCAGTGATCCTCACAATGACAGATAGACAGAGTAGGGGGAGCACGATGCTATGTATCCCTGAGAGGGTTTTTTTAGACTCTGCGCTAAGTGAGAGTGTGGTGGCTCTTTGGATAGAGGGCTTAGCCATGCGGGATTCTCCTACTTCATTGTATGTACCTAGGATCAAAAAGAACCTTTTGTCTGTATCTACACTTGCTAGACTTAGCCTTGTTGTGAATTTTGTGGATAACAAACGTACAATCCATGATCTCAGTTTTGGTGATGAAATTGTTGCATCAGGCATTTTATGTCATGGGTTGTATATTCTCACTTTGTATGACAAGTGTGGGCAAAATTTTGCAAATGCACTTGTAGATTCAAGGCTGTGTCACATGAAAAACTTTGGCATGCATGTTTTGGGCATCTAAATTTTGTCAGTTTGCTTTGTTTGCAGAAATCTAATATGGTTTCTTCTTTGCCACCTCTTGAAGCACCTGTGAAGAATGTTTGTGAAGCTTGTATTTGGGGTAAGATGCAGCGTTCAAAATTTCCAAAGGATGCTTCAGTTAGGGATGCATGCAGGTTGTATCGTACGCATAGCGATGTTTGTGGGCCCATGCAAACTCTGTCCTCAGGAAACTATTGACGACCGGTTTTCAAAACCACGACCGCGAGAACCAAACCCCAAGAAGGGGAGACCATATTACCAAGAGAAAAAAAAAATTCTTTAACATTCACCACCCCTAGGCTTAAGGGAGCCATATTACCAAGAGAAAAAAAAAATTCTTTAACATTCACCACCCCTAGGCTTAACCACTGGCGGGGTGCCACCAATTCGGCCACATCTCCCCATTAGCACCAGGCCCCGCTCTCTCTCTCCTACTGCTCGGCTCCGCCAACCCACTCTCTCTCACTTACCCTGCCGCTGCATCACCCGGCCCAATGGGTGCATTAAAAAAAACATTTCCTATATTCCCTAGCGGGCCATCGGTTTTTTAATATTCTCTCTCTCTCTCTCTCTTTCATTATTCACAAGCTCTCTCTCTCTCTTTCATTATTCACAAGCTCTCTCTCTCTCTCTCTCTCTCTCTCTCTCTCTCTCTTCTCTCTCTCTCCTCTCTCTCTCTCTCTCTCTCTCTCTCTCTCTCTCTCTCTCTCTCTCTCTCTTCGTTCGTCCATATCCAGCCAACGGGCCGCCATACCTCACCCCTCCCTCTTCCCTCTCGTCCACATCCCCTCGGCTCCACGTCCTCACTATTCCCCCCCCCCCCACCCCCCCCCCCCCTCCCTGTTTTCTTCCCACCAGCGGACCACCGCCATATCTTCCCCTTCCTCAGTTAGCTCTCTCCCTCTCTCTCCCTTTGAATGAGCGGCCCCGCAGGCATAGAAGAGAATCACAAGCTCTCTCTCTCTCTCTCTCTCTCTCTCTCTCTCTCTCTCTCTCTCTCTCTCTCTCTCTCTCTCCTCCTCTCTCTCTCTCTCTCTCTCTCTCTCTTTCAATACATTCCCTCCACATAACCTCTTATCCAAATTCCCCCCCACCCCCCCCCCTCTCTCTCTCTCTCCTCTCTCTCTCTCTCTCTCTCTCTCTCTCTCTCTCTCCTCTCTCTCTCTCTCTCTCTCTCTCTACAACCACTATACCCCCCCCTTCTTGCTCGTTGTCGGCGACGGGCCACCCGGTATTGCGCTCCCTGAGACGCCATCTTGCGCTCTCTCTACCACAGCCCGAAGGCCGCAAGCAACTACACCAGGGCCTGCTCTCTCTCTCTCTCTCTCTCTCTCTCTCTCTCTCTCTCTCTCTCTCTCTCTCTCTCATCCACCCCCACCTTACCCGAGCCCCTCGCTCCCTCATCCCACCTCTCGCGCTCTCTCACCCTGTGTCGAGCAGCCCATGCGGGCGCAGTGAAACAGTATACTATTCTCTCTCTCCTTCTTAGTCCATACGGGCGTAGTGTACACACACACACACACACACACCTCAATCTCCTCATCATCCCGCCATTTCCCCCGCCCCCCTGCTCACTCACGCTCTCTCACCCTCTCCCTCGCTCTGTGCAGTCGGCGAGCCTGCGAGCCAGAAAAAAGGATTTATATATATATATATATATATATATATATATATGATTTATTACACCCTCATTTCCACACACACACTCACCCACACGGCACACACAACTCCAAGCTATACACACACATACACACAAACGATTACATATGCACTCACATATATAGCACGCACGCCTACACATGCACATATACACATACACACACACGTGTATACGCACACACTGAAAAAAAATATAAAAACTGAAGGACATCAACGACATCGACAAAAAGAAAGGAGGCGGCCAAGTCACGGGTTGCCGATACCAAAACAAGCAAAGGCACGGAAGGCATGCCCCGGCCGACCCGAGAGTGACGAATGCGCTACACCGACGCACCAACGGTGCCGCCATTCACCGGCATTGCATCCACGACGCTCTCTTCAGTAAAACCCGTAGGTTGTCATCAATTTTTCCAATTTCAAACCAAATCTTGTAAAAAATCCCAAATTTGTAAATTCTCATCTCTCTAGGTGATGGTCACAAAGGCCCACCTAGAGGTTTTCCTTATAATATTTTGCAAGACAAAGCAATGGTCAACCACCCAGGGCCCACTACCTTGCTTTGTATCCCCTGATGAGATTACCCTAATCAAACCAGAATACCCTAATCTAAAGCAGCCACCACCTATAAAAAGGCATTGAGAGGTCACTATCAGGGGGGGCAGGTTCATCAGAGGTCAGCAGTTGGTAGTATTTTGGTGGGAGGAATTGGTAGCATTTTCATCACAAGAGAGGGGACTTAGTGTAGCGATTTTCTTTGGGAATTTGCACTATGTAAAGAAGCTATGTCTACATCTCGACTCCAATGGTCGATGCACACACATTCATGTTAGCAAGGTTCTCGTGTCGGTGAGTCATCTCTAGAGAACGCACCAAGTAGGTTCACTATCTCTCCCTTTATCTCTCTATCACCATGATTTGCCACCTAGCCGAAAATAAGGTTGTTGTAAATATTGCAAGAAAATAATTCTCCCTCACACCCCCAAGGGGTCTTCATCACATGGCATCCTCTCTCTCTCTCTCTCTCTCTCTCTCTCTCTCTCTCTCTCTCTCTCTCTCTCTCTCTCTCTCTCTCTCTCTCTCTCTCTCTCTCTCTCTCTCTCTCTCTGTGTGTGTGTGTGTGTGTGTGTGTGTGTGTGTGTGTGTGTGTGTGTGGAGAGTCCGTGGTATATCAAATCACCGTGTGTGCATCCTAGCCACTCAAAGCTAGGTGGTGCCCCCTGTTCGCTTCACTATGATCGGCTTGCGGTGTGCATCAGCTCTCGGCGTTTATGAGGCCGTCGAGATTCGTGTCACGCTTTGCGCTCGTCATTTGGTATCCCCACGGAGGAGGGCTTCTTAGAAACCTTCAATTTACAATGCTAAAAGCAACACATATCATCAATCATGAACGAATGGCTGAAGGATTTCTCTAACTGGAAGACGGAAGAGGAGGAGACTAAAGAGGCACTAGCCGCCTTCATTGAAGTACTATTGCCAGGCTGTAGTGTCGTCAGTATTCAAGAGTTAAGCTCCCCATTTCGTGTTGCTCGTTCCAACCACAAATTGAGAGCATCAGGTGGGAGGCCTATGAAGTGCTATCACTACTGTCAACCAAAGCACACTATCAATGAGTGCCAACATTGAAGGCAGCGAAGGGGCTGAAATTGTCTACATCGACATTCACCGCGAAGAGGTCGTCCATATCAAAGGAGGAAAGAAAACGGTAAGGCCTCTCTTCCCTAAGGAAACTGCAATCAAAGGTATAACCTCTACTCCAAAATGGCCTAAAGGGGCTGCTCGAGCCAAAGGTAAGGAAAGGCTAAGCCAGTCTGGAAACACATGACACCAAAGGAAGAAGCATCCGTCATGTGAGTGCTTCAAGTTTAGAAAGCCAAGTTGTACCCAGTTTGCCAAAGAGAAGGTCATCCGAGGCTAAGGGCGGAAGGTCGCCTATCTATTCGCACAACGCATGCGAGTACTGCCATATTTTTTCAACAATTCTGAAGCAGAAGTTGTAAGAAAGTTTCCATGCCCTAAGGAAGAGTGGTTTGGCTACTACTCTCACTGTTTTGGAAGACGGGTAGAGGGCCTTCCTCCTCTCCCCATACAGCTCATCCTGAAGAAGCTCTCCACGACAGGTGAAACCCAGTGGGTTGGAGACGAGTTACAGCTGAATGGAGTGGAGTTCATGCAATGCACTGACTACGGTAGCTATCTGCAGTTGCTACTAACCAAAAGGCTAGGAGTAGTCAGACGCGTCGTCATCACCCCGTACGTGCTGAGCGACAAAGGAAAAGCGGATCCTATGAAAGGCGACGACCTCCTGTGGATGTGCCGACTCATCAACACCGGCATGGTAAGAGTATAAGTAAGTGCTCCATCCTCTGTGCATGATGGAAAACGGGCCAACAACGTTCTCGTTTAGATTTCTGCAACATATGCATGTGAATATTTATGTAGATAGGAAAATCTTCTACCAACAGAAGATTGTGTATTTGTTCGCTGCTGCAATTCTAGGAGAAATCCTTAGCTCCCCAAACCCTATCATTCTCCCCATATTGGATTACCACCACTCTTTCAATGTTTCCATCTTTATCCTGTTTTAATCTATCCACCCAACCCTGTAAAAAGCCGCTATGAGCCACTACTGTCATTAATCTTATTATTAAAAAAAAGGGTTTGTAATTTCCTGAGTTACTACCATGGCAAGTGTTTCTTTCCCCACGTTTAGTGGGAAGAAGGGAGAAGACATCACCACCGACTTTTTGGATGATTTCGACATCGCTTGTGTGGTTTCCAACAAGGATGACGACGCCTCACGGCTACAAATTTTTCCTCTACTGATGAAAGTAGAGGCCAAGTCTTGGTACAATGCTTTGCCCCAAGCTACCAAAAATGCATGGGATGTATTACGTGTTGCCTTTGTGAAGAGGTCTGGTGGAGGCACAACCTCAGACAAGTTGTGGCAGCTACTAACGGAATTAAAGTAGGGAAGTCTGCTAGAGTATGCCACCTACGAGTCCAAGTTTGTGGATTTGTGGGAGAGATGGGTTGCCTCACTGGAGGAAAGTGAAGGAGCGCCTGATTTCCTAAAGAAGGACCGTTTCATTTGGCCTCTGGTCGCCGCTTAAGGAGAAGATGAAGGGAAGGTTTTCTGCAATATATGAGTTGGCAGTGGAAGTAGCCCGCCTTAAAGACAAGAAGTTGCGCATGCAAGCAAGAGTCAACGAGTCAGAGGAATCGAGCTCAGTCTGACTAACCCCAGTGACTGCAACAGCCGTTTATAGAGCCCAACCACAAGAGGCATCAGAAGAGTAGCAAGACCTGCTGAGTCGCATCACTATCCAACTCGAGAGTTTATCCGTGCATCTGGTGCAGCAAGGGCATGCATCTGTCAGAGATCCATAACAAGGAAGAGGGCAACGAAGGCAAAACCAAGAGTACCACTGCTATAATTGCGGGGAAGACGGTCGTGGCATGTACTACTGCCCACATCCAAGAAGGCCGAATTTCAATAGAGAAGGGAGACAGAATCAGATCTCTCCACCAAGGGCAATACCACCACCACCCAGGCAACCAGGGCCGATTCCACCGGTCCAAATCCTTCGACCATTTGTACAACAACAACCACCACCACAATCTCTTATTCCCCCACTACCCCCACCACCTGCTATAAACCAAGCGGTGAGTGTTATTAGCTTGGAAGCTAAAGGGAAGGCAAAGGTAGAAGAACCAGTTCGAGAGAAGCACAAAGGGAAAGCAAAAGTAGAAGAAGTGGATGTCATGGGGGTGAAGCGTGCCAGGCATGAAGAAACCTCTCAAAAAGAAGAGAAAATGAAAGGAAAAGGCGAGTCTAGCAAGCAGGCATCTAAGCCGCGAGGGAAGAAAGACATCGTGGATTTTTCGCTAGGTGAGTATGCTAAACCATACGACTTAGTTAAGGATGTGTTGATGCAAGTCCCGAAGATAGATTGGCCCCTAAAAGTAGTAAGAAGCTGGATGTCAAGGGTGAAGCGTGCCAGGCATGAAGAAACCTCTCAAAAAGAAGAGAAAATGAAAGGAAAAGGCGAGTCTAGCAAGCAGGCATCTAAGCCGCGAGGGAAGAAAGACATCGTGGATTTTTCGCTAGGTGAGTATGCTAAACCATACGACTTAGTTAAGGATGTGTTGATGCAAGTCCCGAAGATAGATTGGCCCCAATTACTTCACCTTGCACCAAGGATGAGGAGGCAATGGATGAAGATGGTAAGTACAAGGAAATCAAGACCAAGGATAGCTGGGGCTATCTCTCGGAGGGATCTCGACGACATCCTACCAACTATGGATGTCCACATCAAGGGGCAACGAATCTCAAACATCTACATAGATGGTGGCACGCAAATATGCGTCATGAGTGAAAAAATGATGCACCATCTAGGCCTAGAGGTGAGTAGGCCGGCACCCTGTCGAGCCAAAATGGCAAATAACATAAGAGTGAAATGCGTAGGCATTGTGAATGCGGTCAAAGTGAAGGCATTCAATACAGAAGTGGAGGTAGACATTTTTGTCATGCCACACAAAGGGGAGGGCTACCCTACCATTCTTGGGAGACCCTATCTCATGTCTATGGAAGCTAAGCAAGACTGGAGTACCGGAATGATTCAAATGAAGGACGCTAAAGGGAAGTCCATATTCTACAACATGAGGACTGGGAAGCAAAGCAACATGATCTTGGAGGCTTCAAAAGATGAGCCCACCAGTGACTATTCGTCCACCTCAAGAGAAGAGACAAAAACAACTGAAGAAAGTGACAGTAGCATTGAAGTGATGGGAGTCATCCTTAAGGACCGAAAAGATTGACACAATCTGAAGCACCACCAGTAAACCAAAAAGGACCATCAGGTACACAATCCTTTGAGGATACAAGTAAGTTACATCGGATGCTCTCCAATGAGTTAACACGATGGAGAGAGGAAGGAATATGTCTCCATGCTATGTAACTTCACTACATTGTTCATTGATGGTTATGATAAGATCACAGGAATCACAGTACTACAACACCGCATAAAACTCAAAGAAGGAAGTAAACCGGTAGTGCAAAAGCTCAGAAGACTTGGGGTAATCCAACAAGAGGCACTACTCAAAGAAGTGAGGAATTTGCTACAGGCAGGTTTCATCTACCCCGTCGAAGACTCAGAATGGGTCTCTCCAGTAGTAGTCACACCAAAGAAGAATGGCAAGTGGAAAGTCTGTGTGGACTATAAACCTCTCAATGCAGCCACAAAGAGGGATCACTTTCCCCTCCCATTCCAAGATGAAATTCTCAATGAAGTGGCAGGTCATGAGTGCTACACAGTATGTGATGGCTTCTCAGGATACTTTCAGATTAGCATTGCGGAAGAAGACCAGAAAAGACAACTTCCATAACACCTTGGGGATGCTTTGCTTACAGTGTGATGCCTTTTGGCCTCAAAACGCTCTGGCCACATTCCATCACTAAGTGACTTTTGTCTTCCAACCATACTTTGGAACGTCAATACGGGTCTTCATAGATGATTTTTGCATCTATAGTTCACGCTCCCTCCATTTGAGCAAAGTCTATGATGGCCTGACCAGGCTGCAAACCTTGGGTGGCCAGCTCAACGTGGATAAGTGTCACATTGGTGAAAGCAAAGTCACTCTCCTTGGCCATGTAATTTCACCAAAAGGGATTGAGGCTGACCCTAGCAAGATCCAAGCTCTGGTATCTTTGTCATCACCCACCACTGCGAAGTAGTTGGTTTCTTTCCTTCAGAAGGTAAGATACTTAAGCAGGTTCTTCACCTACTACCTCAAGTGGTTCTCCCTCTACAAAAAGTCACCCAGATGGATTTCTTCTCATGGAGTGAATAAAATGAGCAACAATTTACCGAAGTAAAGCAAATCCTAGCCACGCTTCCCACCATTTCACCCCCCAGATGGGATGAGCCATTTTATGTGAACCACAGTGTAGAAAGTGATACACTCGGAGCCGTACTAATGCAAAAGGACCCCCAAACTTCTTTCATGCGTCCTATCTACTTGTCTAGTCGTGTCATGACCCCATCAGAAAAGGGATTCACTGCAATAGAACACATGGTGCTCGCACTAATGTTTGCTACCACAAAGTTCCGCTCCTATCTACTGCCTAGACCTTTTGTAATTCTGACAATGGAGGAGGTTCTTCCGTATGTAATGCGACACATGGATGTCTCATCTAGGATCTCTAATGGTTGGTTAGATTACACGAGTTTGACTACACCATGCAAGTAGAAAACTCCACCAGGACCAGTCTAGCGAGTATTCTTCCTCATCACCACTATGAGAAGAAGCTGATGGTCAACACGGAAGCAAAAGAGGAGACACCAATGGTAGAAAGTTCAAAGCTAGAAAGAGCTCACTCTCTTTTCTTTGATGGAGCATACAAGAGAACAATGGACCAGTCTGCAGCTGGCATCGTCATTTTTAATGAGCAACAGGAAAGGGTACTCACCCACACGGCACACACAACCTCAAGCTATACACACACATACACACAAATGATTACATATGCACTCACATATATAGCACACACGCTTACACATGCACATATACACATACACACAAACGCGTATACGCGCACACCCAAAAAAAAAAAAACCAAAGGACATTGTTAAGGCGGTTAAGCCGCTAGAGGAGGCTAAATAGCGAGAACTCAACCAACAACAGAATTTGTCAGACGAGGACGGAGCTTGACCCGCAGGCGCATGGAAACAACTAGGTGGGTGTCAAATCACCTACTCGACCTTCTAATGACAATCACTACTAAGGAAATCAAATCTAAGTTCTAAAATACGCAAGTGACTGAAATCCGTACTACGAACGAATGCTATACGAAACAAGATCTAGAATCATTGAATCGATCTCAAACTCAAGGGGAAGTCTATACACTAGGTAAGAACAACACCCTAAAGACTTGAACTGCAAACTCAACCTATAACCACTCCGTGCGGTAAACACGTATGAAGAGAGGACGAAATATACAGGTGACCGAAACTTGACCCCGATGGTACTAATGTGTAGCTCTAGTCGTTGTGGTTCTATAGATATGCTGCACGCTCAATTTCGACACACGAGTTGGAAGAAAACTCACATCGAAGCTCGTAGGAACTTACCACACGTAGAAGCCGATAGCGCGCACTCTTGGTATCTGTGCGTAGCTCTCGCCGTTGCTAACACAATGGCGGTGTCGCTTCTCCAATGGAGGCTCCATAGCTCGCGTAGCAAGTAGATAAGACTCTCTCTCTCTCTCTCTCTCTCTCTCTCTCTCTCTCTCTCTCTCTCTCTCTCTCTCTCTCTCTCTCAGACACAGTCACGGCGCTCAAAAACTCACTTTGATTAATAATCTCCCCCTTAGGTTACAAAAACTTTGGCTTATATACCTCAGCCTTGGAGGTGAGAACATCTCTAACTAATTACATCAGCAAGTGAAATTACTTCGGGATTACAAGCTGGAAACTCAATTGAGTCCCGTTACTTAATGAATGGCTCAAATCAAAATTAATGTCGGAAAGACATTTATTACAATCAATGGTTACAAAATGATGAGTGTGAGCAAAAATGTGGGTGTGATCCTCTGCTGGCTCAACACTCCCCCCCCCCTCCGCGTTCATGTCGTCCCTGACATGACTTTTATGCTTGGTCAATAAAGTCTTGTCGTCTTGAGCATCTGCAAATGTGATTGGTATCGTAGGTTACCGATGGTCAAGGTTGGGCCAAATATTTTGCTTTGGTGGGTGAAAAAGCTGGTATAGAAAGCTTCTTCGAATGTTTGCATGTGGAAGCTAGGCAAAAACATAATCCTTTGGTATAGGAGGTGTAACACTTTTGGAGAAGGCTGCAATGAAAGATTGTACATCATATCAGACACCGTGTCGGCCGTCCATAGTAGACTCGAGGTCGTGGCTTTATCTGGTGCGAACACTTCAATGCAAGCTAAGAGAGTCCTACAGATTTTCTTGAGCATCTGACATGAAAGGTAAGGAGAGCCAATAAAGAGCTTGATGGTGCCCGTTAGGGTTTTCACCATGTAGGCTTTACCTATTCTCTCTCCTGCCTTTGGTCCTGGCATCCTGGGATAATTAAGCCAATTTGGCTTCTTTTCTGCAATCCTGCCATGCTCTTTCCAGTTTCTGACTCTTGGCACCGGGCAGAAGGTTGCATCCTCCCGGATCTCCTTTGGTGCCTCCACCAAGTAGATGAGGTAGGCTGGGTATTTGTTCAGCCAACCTTTCCTCCATCTAGGTTGTGAATCTACTATCTTCTTTGATTGTTCCTCCTTTGTGATGTCGCCTTCGTAAAGAGCGACATACTGCTCCCCTTCTAGTCTCTTTTTCATCTTTAGCACTTCAAATTTCATCAAAGGGAAAGGCAGGCTGGGTTGCATCCACTGTTCATGGAGCACTTTTGTGTCTAGTCCCTGAAGTCTAATGGAGATTAGGAGTCTCCTCTCCCATTCCATTTCCGCCTTGGCACTCTCCTCTGCTGACTTTTCTATTTGGTCATGGAGACTTTGTTCTTCTTCTTCAGAGATTCTTGAAGTCGAGGCCACCTCTTGAGCTGGGGCTGGATCTTCAATTGTGGTTGCCTCTCCAGTTTCTGGTAGCTCTATGGCTGCTCCACCTGATTCTTCGTGTGGTGTCTCTGTCTCTCTTCTTTGTTGCTCTTGTAGATCTTGGAGCTGTTTGCGGAGGGCCTCATTCTCTGTCCGTAGTGTTTGATTTTCTAATGTGATCCTCTCCTCTACGGCCAATGATCCCTCCGCAATGTGCAACCTTTGCACTTGCTCTAATCTTAGCTCTCTTTGTAAGCTTCGGACCTGGTCTTCCAAAGCTGGTACGATAGCTCCCTCTTGTTCGGTTCCTGCTCTGCTAGCTCTAGGGGTAGACCTGAGTCTAGTGATTGTTCTTTCTTGGATCTCGACTCTTTCCCTTAGCTCAATGAGCTCATCCTTAGTCGCCTCCAACTCATCCTCTATCTGCTCCCCTGCTTCATGTGCACTTGTTACTTCTCTTGAAGCCTCGGCTAGTTGGAGTATCAAGCCGTCTCTCTCATTTTCCGCGTCATGGAGTGATGCTTTATGACTTTCAGATTCAGTCATAGCATTCTCTAAATTTCTCTGCAACTCCGCTTCCCTTTGTTTGGCTGTCTCAATCTCTACTTCCTTTTCCTTGGACCTTTCTTTTATCTTGCTGAGCAGTTCATGCACCATGTGCATGTCTTTTTCATCATCATCTGTCAACTCTAAAGCTCTTTCCGCCACCACCTCCACTGGCTTTGGCTCTTCTAGTAATTTCGGTTCGTCCAATTTCTCTTCACTTTCTTTTTTACTCTTTGTCTTTTTCTCCGTCCCTCTCCGTTCATCTTGTTTTTGTAGGGTGATCCCATAAACTGCCTCAAGGGCCTCTTCTTCGGTGTATCCTATCTCTACAAGATCCTCATAATCATTTCTCTTTTGCTAAACTGGATCTATCTTCTTTTCTTTGGTCTCGGCTTCTGACTTTTCCAAAACATCTGTGTCCACCTCTACTGTGGTCTCTTCCATAATTTTTTCCGTCTTCTCCGGGCTTGGTACATCAGTCATAGAGGGATGTTTGTCCTCAGCTTCCTTGGCTTTCCCTTTGTCGGCTTGCCCATCTTTCTCTTGAGGCTTACTATAGTAGACCCATCTACTTTCCTTTTCCCCTTGTCGTCTTTTTTCAGCTCAGCTTTTAATTGCTGTACCTCCTCTTCAGTGTATGGCTCGACAGGTTGCTGCTCCAAAATAGCCTCTGACTCCTCATAAGCTTTAATATATTGATAGTATTGATCAATGTGTGGCTTGGCCGAGCTAGTTCCGTCTTTAGTGGGGTCTGGCACCCACTTTTCTTCAAAGTCACCCTTTAGAGCTCTTTCCGCTCTAAACTGCTCCACTAATCTTTCCATTCTTGCCGCTTTCTGACTTTTGGTTTACTTGGGAGCAACTTTCTTCTTAAGTGGCTCGTCCACATCCTCTTCAGATTCTGAAACTACTTCTAGTTTCCGGCGTGCTCTTATGGATGCCCTCTTGGATACTTCGGGCTGTTCTTCCTCCTCGTCGGCTTCTCTAAGCCACTCATTCTAGGAGGGAGCCTTTGGCCACTGATCTCTAGCTTTAATAGCTTCATAAGCTATTCTTGTCAGAATTTCCGCTCCTCCTATGTATTTTGGCTTCTCGTTGTGCATGGCAATTACTTGCTCGTGAATGTGTTGAGCGTAATTCACCTCTTTTGGCATATTGCTCTTTAATGCCCATGTGATGGTGGTCGCAATGGCATGGGGTGGTGTCGTATACTTTTGCGGCCTTTTACTGCAAACATGAAGAAATTGGTTGTATAGTCGGCAAAGGGTTGCCGCTCTTGGGTCCTTCATATCTCCATAGGTCGCATTCTGTTACTTGGGCCCATAGACCTCTATGGCCTCCCATTAGAAAATTTCGGAGGTCATTTGGAGGGCCTTGTAAGAAATTGTATTTCTCTCTCTAGAAACTTTTTTTAAAATGCACTTGCACCTTGTGAGTACGTCCAAAAGGACAACCAGACACTTAAAAAAGTAGATTTATATTCCCAATCGTCCTTGAAAACGGTCACTTTTTTATTTAATGTGAGCGTCTTTTTCAGGAGGCAAGTGCGGCCCATTCAAGGCAGCTTACGTCATCACTGAAAGTTGAAAAGTCACAAAATGTCAAATAGTGATAGATTTTGAGGATTTTGACACCACCAATGCGTCCGGAACGCCAAAATACCCTAATAACGAATGTCTACTTGTCTCATTCCGACATCCGGAGAGACAAAAAATGTCAAAAAACCCCAAAAAATGGGCTTTTTACTTAAGGCGCGCGAGGAGGCATTCTAAAATGCTAGAATGCCCCTCTGCGCGCCGTTAGTACAAAGCTCCTTTTAGTGATTTTTGGACAATTATCTTTCAAGAAAGCCTACCCATGTTTCTCTATTGCACTTTTGCACCATGCTCTCTCTCTCTCTCTCTCTCTCTCTCTCTCTCTCTCTCTCTCTCTCTCTCCCTCTCCTTTCTATAGCTTAGCATATTTAAAGAGAGAGAGAGTGAGAGACTCCCATTACTAACGGCGCGTGTGGAGCATGTTTTGACCTCAAAAAACACCTCCTCGCGCCGTTAGTATAACGTAACAGAAAGACTCTCTCTCTCTCTCTCTCTCTCTCTCTCTCTCTCTCTCTCTCTCTCTTTCCCCCGCCTTACTTCCTCTCTCTATAACACTCACACATACACACATAAACACATACACTGGTGGATGCACAGTACTAAAGGCGCGCATAGAGACATGCACACCGGTTGTGCCTCTCTACGCGCGCCTATAGTATAGAGAGAGAGAGAGAGAGAGAGAGAGAGAGAGAGAGATTTCGGAGGTCTTTTGGAGGGCCTTTTGGAAGAGAGAGGAAAATAAGCTCCTCCAATGAGAGAAGAGCCTACATTACGTAGAAAAATAGATTGATATTAACAAAAATATAAAAGGTGTCCCTCCAATAACAAAAATATTAACTTTCATCCATGGATATTAACACACACACACACACACCCCTTTTATATTTTTGTTAATATACTTTCATCCATGGATCCTGTAACTCCAATTTCAGAAGTTAGCGTCTTTTTAGTACTGAAAGCCGAAATGAAGCTTTTAACTATCCAAATGACTTGAAAATTGAAACATGAGCTATTCAGGGCCTAAGGATGCAAGGTAGGTGAAAAAATATGCAAAATGGGCTCAAAATCATGCTGGAGACATCATACGCGTATGATGTCTTTTGTGTCAAAATGACTTCATATTGGTTGTGCTTGTAGCTGATAGTGTATACATGATTATCATATGCTTGGATTTGAGTTTGGATCCCATTTGGTCAAGTTTTGGCCAATTCAGTCCAGTTCCGGCTCTTGGCAAAATTTTGAAAGGGAATTGGATTTTATGATCCAAATTGGATAAAACTTGGTGGTTCACTTTCAAATGGCATGTAGATCACTTCAGTTTGGTGGTTGAAGCCCTGAGGTGCCAAAATCACATAGTGAGACGTCATACGCGTATGATGTCTTTTAGTGTATTTTTGGACCAAATTTCTCTATAAGCTTGGATTTGGCTTTAGATAGGCTTATTCAGTGGATTTATGAAGTTTGGATAGACTTTGGAGACATCATACGCGTATGATGTCTTTTTCATCAATTTTGCATGGGATTGGTTCTGTGGACTCCCCATGTACTAGTGAAGGACTGTTCCTACTCAAATCTTGGTTTGGACTTGAGTATGTTGGATTTAGGCCAAAAATAGGCTTTGGGTGAAGGATTTTCCCTCAATTGGGCTAATGGGGTGATCCTCTTGACCAAATGGTTCCAAATTTCATATGTAGCATGTATTAGATATATATAATGGATGTATGATGACAAATGAGCAGTTTTGGCTCTGTAAGTGCAAATAGACTCATACGCGCGTATGACTTGTGTGTGTTTTGGTGCTTTTTGGTTCCAGATAGCTTGTAGATGTGGTTTAACAACATTCCTACAAAGTTTCAATGAGTTTGGAGTTATTTTGACAAAAATTAGGACCAAAAATCAATTTTATGGCCTACTTTGCGTCTTTTTGGTTTTCCTTGGGTTTTCTAACTCCAATTCTCATGATACTTGGTTCATAGGATGTGATTAACATGTGGAATGAGACTATGCACTCAATTTGAAATGAAATGGATGTGGAATTGAAATGCTGTGAGACATCATACGCGTATGATGTCTTTTCTGGAATGTTGGTCTTTTTGTGCAAATTTTGTTTGTGGTGCCCCCTAAGCCCTGCTAACTAGTTTTCAACTTAAAAAGTCATCAGTTTAGCTAAAAAGCCCCTTATAGGCATTTCAGTCTCCGAAGTCGTCTTTTTGCCTTGGAGTTGAATTCTTCAACTTTCTCTTTCTCGAGAGTTGCATTTCCAGCTCATTGGATATGTTGTGAAGCCATCTATTTGGTTGAACTTGACTTTGGCTCCCCGTTCTCTTCTTTCTCCCTTTGGTTGTCCGAAAGCGAAAGGTCTTTTTCACCATCGGTAAGTGAATCAGCTTTCTTTTGGGTTTTGCTTGCAAACATAAGTCATCGATAGTTACGAAGCTGCTTGTGAGTTTCATTCATTTCATCGGTCGTCAATTTCAGCCGTTATGCCAAAATGACGCTTTGTGTGTCCGCAGCCAAATCGGTTGTTCCGACCTACTTTTTGTGATTCAAACTTGGAGATATTCTATGGTTGCATTGTCCTTGATGCGGTTGAACTTCCTGTGAAGTTTCGTGTTGTTTCGACAACTTTTTCCTGTTTGCCTCTTGCAGGCTCTGTTGACCTAGGGTTTTTCCAGTCGTTCTTTCTCGAGCTTTGAGTGTTAGAAACCCATCCTCTATACTAGGGTAACCCACCTATAAGTTCTTGCAAGGTTTGGTTAAGCGGTTGTGCCACTACCTAGCATTCTACCTCATTCCCCGTCTGCTCTTGTTTCTTGTTTTTGGTCAGTTTTCGCGACAAAGTTAATGATAAGCATCAAAATCTTATGGCAACGAGTCTACCTCTCATGTCTGGTGTCCTCCTCTGAGCTCTGTGGAATCCGTAGAAGAATCTATGCTCCTGTCCTCTGCTCTCTGCTCTTCTCCAAGAAGGTAACAGTGTGAATGAGCAAAAAGTAATGTGGACTTAACTTCACTTTCCACTTGCCACCAATTTGTCATGTGCTCCTATCTCGTTGTGAGACGCGCTTTAGGATCTGAAATTTCCCAATTCGGACTCCGTTTGACCTGTTTTCTTAGAATTCCGTCCACTTGCCAAAATTCTGCCGTTTCGGACTTTCTGCAACTTTTTCAGAATTGTACCCAATTTTTACCATGGGTTGCCCTTGTCATTAGGACCATCACCGTCTATTCTTTTCTTTTTCCGATCTCATTTCACCTGCTTTTTTTTTATTTTTCTTTTACTTTTATTAAGAAAATCATAAAAAATAAAGAAAAATAGCAAATTGAAGCCAAAAAATTCCAAACATACACAATAAATTGCTGGTAACCCTGTGTATATGAATATACACTTATTTGTGATTTTTGGAATTGGATTACCACTTTTTTCCACTTTTTAGCTCCAAAAACACTCTTATTTAGTGATATTTACACGTTTAGAGACCCAAATTCATCATTTGATCTCTTCTTGTTGCAAAACAAGGTATATAAGGGCATAAATATTATCAATATCCGCAATCAAACATAAAAATTACAAAATCATGTAAGACACTGCCCTTGTAATATAATGTTTTTGTTTTTCTTTGTTTTTTGTCGCTTGTAGCTGCTTTGTAGCTCCTGTATACCTCCCCCCCTCCTAGTCTGAGTCCTCCCGGATGACTATGAAGTGTCTGTGGACGAAGCATTGTAGTTGTTTGGGTCATAAGTTCCCAATGAAATTGTAGAGCGATGATACAACAGTCTTTCCAATAAAGCTGCTCTTTGTTTGATTGAAGGATTGGTGGTCGGGTTTTGGGTTGGTTTTGGCACTTCAGTAGTAGAATCAGTAGATGGATTCTTCTTTACCTTGTTGTTCTTTTTCACAATCCAAATCTGCTTCCGCTTCGCTTGTGCTTGCCACAAACTCTTTGCGACCCAAACCTGCTTTGTTCTTTGTGTTGATTTCCTCGCCTTGAAATACCTAGGAGTTTCCGTGGATTGTATTGAAGGGAGTTCCTGTTTACAAATCCTTGGGATCCAAATTTGCTTGCTATAGCTTTGTGCCGTCATGAACTTCTTTGGAATCCAGATCTGTTTCACTGTCCTTGATTGTCTGGAATCACTCTGTTGTCTGGTATTGAAGACTCTGTTTTCCACCTTTGTGTTCTCTGGCACAACCTTTTTTGGTCTCATACCAACTTTGACTCCGTTTTTTCCCAAGGTTGAGCTGTTATATTATTGCTTGTCTTCCTTATCCAATGTTGAGAGTTCCTCGTCGAAGAGCAATCCAGTTGTATAGAAACTTTTGGTTGCCATTGCTTCTTCTTTTTCTCTGGTTGTTGTTTACCTTTGTTCTTGGATTCTTCCTTTGGAGTTGGCTCTGCTCCTTTGGTGAACTTAACTGATTGACTTTCACCTTCGTATTTGATAAGCACTGATTTAGAACTCCAGTCAATCATTGCATTGTATTGCTTCTGCCATGGTTGTCCTAGCAATAATGGATGTTGTGTAGCTTGATCTTCAACCACGTAAAACATATGAGGATACACATACTGGTTAATCTGTATATGTAAAACTGTGCATCCGACAGTTTTGATTGAATTCTCAGAGTAACTCTTTAACTCTTGCTTGGCAGTTTGTAATTTAGTGGCATTTGTCAATTGTCTATACAAACTGAGTGAAAGTAGGTTAGTTTGAGCTCCTGAATCCAATAGTGCTCTGGCTTTGATTTGGTTGGTTCCTACTTTGCATTCAATGATGGGTTCTTCTTTGTCATTATCCATTTCTGTTATACTGACTGCGTTTATTCGTATTGCTCCTTCATTGCGCTGTTTCTGATGCAGTAGTCTTCTTTTCTCCATTCTTTCCTTCGCCTCGGCTTGCGCTTCCTCCACAATCTTTTTCTTTTTCTGGACACGTAGCTTTTCTTGATGTATTTGGAGAAGCATGTCTTGGGTTAGCGGCAAAAGATACTTTTTCACTCTGCATCCACTAATCCAATTGGGCATTTCTTCTCCGTCTAATGTAGCAAGATTGACGGCTCCACTTGGTGATAGATCTTTAATCACCAGAGGTCCCATCCCTCGCTTTTTAAGCTTCTTAGCATGTTGTTTCAGAGTGTAAACTAGGACATAGTCCCCAACCTTAAACTCTTTAGTCCGCACATGTTTATCAAAAAATTCCTTTTGTCGCCTTTTTTGAGCATAGATAGAAGCTACTGCTTTTAGGCGAAGCTCATCTAGCTTTTCCAGGTCATCTATTCTATCAGAAAGCTCGTGCCCTATCCACTCTAGATCCTTAGCCACCCTTAAGTTGAAATCAAGAATTCTATTGGTAAGATAGCATTTAGCCCAAAAACCATGTTATATGGGGTCATTCCTATTGATGTTTTATATGCTACCCTATATGCCCATAATGTTGAATGCAACTTCTGGTCCCAGTCAGTTCTCGACTCAGATACAATCTTCGTAAGGACCGTGCATATGGTTTTGTTTGTTGCTTCAGCTTGTCCGTTTGCTTGTGGATGATACGGGGCTGATTTCCTATGGGGCTGATTTCCTATGGATTACCATGAATTCATCTAGAAGGATCTCTATCACTTCATTTATAAAATGTGTGCCTCGATCACTCACAATTTCTATTGGCAATCCATATCGTACAAAGACGTATTCATATAGAAGTTGTGCCGTGGTCCTGGCATCTGCTTTTTGAGTTGCCTTTGCTTCGACCCACTTTGTTAGATAGTCTGTAGCCACAACGATGTATTGTGCATGAGTCTTATATGCAGGAGGTGAAATGGGTCCGACATAATCAATCCCCCATTTTGCAAAAGCTCTTGCCCCCATCATTGGTCTAAGCGGCATATCATCTCTTTTAAGTGTTACTTTGGTCTGTTGACAGTCATCACACCGTTTAACGTATTCCTCAGCGTCCATATGTAATGTTGGCCACCATATTCCTGCGGCTAAGACAAGTTTTGTTGTCTTATCACCTGAGAAATGGCCTCCACCTACTCCTCCATGAGCTTGCTCCAGGATTATCACATACTCAGACTCTGATGCGCAAATCCTAAGCTGGTTGTCTTTACCTCTCTTATAGAGTTGATCTCCTATTAAAGCGTAATCTCTAGCTTCTGTCTCTATAGATTTCTGACGAGCTTTTGACGTTCCTTCTGGGAAAGTTCTATTTGTGAGATATTCAACAATATACTGACTCCATTCCGGAGCGATCATTATCTGATATAATATCGAATACTCTGCTGGTGGTTTTGATGAACATACAATACATACAGTGACATATTCATGTACGCTTTCTTTCATTCCTGGCCAATAGACTCCCAATTGTAACAAATTCCTATATGTGTTCCTTCTTGAACAATGAAATGCACATTCCTGAACATGTGCTTCGCGCAGATATATATTATATTCCTCAGGATTGATGCATAGTCGTAAAACATGATCATTTCCCAATTGATACAACCTTCCTGCAACCAATTGAAGATTCTTGGATTGTTGAATAGCAATATGTTTCTGGTTGTATTCTCTTCTATCAAACTCTCCTCCATAGGTTAATAGGCTAACTACATTTTGAGACCCCTGGTATCATTTCTATGTTGAACAAGTACACATCTGTCATGTCGTCATCCACTCCTATAGGGTCTTCTCCATTCGTCAATCGCGAAAGATGATCAGCTCTAAGATGTGTTTTTCCTTTCTTTACTACTACCATGAAGTCGAATTCCAGTAAGATAATGAACCATCTCACTATTCTCCCGGTATTGCATGGTTTATTCACTAGGTAGAGCAAGGCTTGGTGATCCGTAAAAAACACAAACTTGTTGGCTAGAAGATAATGCCGAAATTTCTTCACAGCATATATCATTCCTAATCCCTCTCGCTCTGTTGTGGTGTAATTCTTCTCTACATTGTTGAGCTGTCGACTGGCGTAACAGATAGGAAAATCCATGTTTCCTTCTTTTGGCTAAGCCAAAATGCATCCTATTGCATATGCCAAAGCATCTATATGCACATGGAATATCTTCTCCCAATCTGGTGATTTCAAGACTGGAGTAGTAATGAGTGCCTCTTTCAATTTCTTGAATGATTCCTCACAATCCTCTGTCCATTCAAAGTTCACTATTAGCCTGTAAAGTGGTTGGCCTATTATAGCGTACATGTAAATGAATCGTCTATAATATCCGCAATGTCCCATAAAGCTCTGTACTTGTTTCTCATTGGTTGGTCTAGAAATATCCACTATAACTTTTATCTTCTCTAAATCCGTGGATATTCCGTTTTGTGAGACAATATGTCCTAGAATTCTGCCCTGTCGGACCATAAACACACATTTCTCAGGATTGAGACAAATGCGATATGTCCTACATTTCTCAAATACTTTTCTTAGGTGTTCTAGATGCTCATCTCTCAGAAGAGAATGTACACATAAGTCATCCATGTATATTTCTAGAAACAACCTTAAGTATTCTTTGAAAGCATGCGTCATCAGCCTCTGGAAGGTTGCGGGAGCATTGGTTAGACCAAAAGGCATAACCCGATAAGCATAAATTCCCCACTCCATTGCAAAAGTTGTTTTATGTTGATCTTCCGGTGCTATGGCTAGCTGGTTATATCCTGAAAAACCATCAAGAAAGGAGTATGCTGTTTTCCTTGATACACGCTCTAGAACATGATCAGTTATCGGCAGGGGATAATTGTCCCTGATTGTTGCAGCATTCACTTTCTTTAAGTTGACACACACTCGGAGTTTTCCGTTCTTCTTGGGTACCACCACAATCGGAGATACCCAATCGGTGTGTTCAATCTTGTATATGAATTCAGCTTCCATTAGCTTATCTATCTCTTCTTTGATTCGCTTAGCAAACGTATCATTATATGTGTATGGTCTCTATCTGCTAGGCTTTGTGTCTTGTTTTAGTGGGATTGTGTGTTGGCATATTGATGGGTCAACTCCCTTTAAGTCCTTATAAGACCATGCAAACACATCCCTGTACTCTCTGAGAAGACTCAAAAGTCTCTCTTCCTCGCCTGGAGACAAATCTGTGGCTATGTACACCGGTCTAGGTGTCTCACCTGGAGCTGCTAAATCAACTTTTTTTGCATCCTCCGGTCCGTCATAAGATTCGTTCTCCCCTCTCTCTCGAATAGGTTGGGTTAATACCACCTTCCTATCCTCTATTGTGAATTTCCTGTAGTGAGAGGGAACATCCATGTTTCCCTTGATTTTGGCGTTTTCGTCCTCTCCACTCTCAATTTCTGTCGTCCAAACTTCTTTCAGAGTTTTCTTGAGCTCTCTGTACTTGTTTCTACGTTCTAACTTGGACTCCGTGTGTTCTCTGTTGCGCTTGTTCTTTTCTGATTTTTCTGTCTCAGTTTTCGTTTCATTCCTTTGAACTTGATTTCTTGAGCTTCTTTTGTCTTTTCGTAAGCTCTTTTGCTCATTGCCTCTCATTCTTCCAGAAATCTTGTCCTTAACAAAATCTTCCGCCTTTACTAGCATTAGGAATTGATTTTTTCCTCTTATTCTAGGCATGGGATTGGTTCTAGCCCCCTTTGTTTTTCTCTTTGCTCTATAGCGTTTCTGGCGTTGTTTAGTTTGGTTCGGAAAATCATAAAATCGGACATCCGTTATAGTTTCTTCGTTTCCGCTTGAATTGTCCGTTGACTCGTTGTCTGCTTCATTTCCCCACTCTGGATGATCGGGAATGTCGTGAAACACCTCTTCTTCATCTTCCTTTTCC
This sequence comes from Adiantum capillus-veneris, assembly GCF_014529385.1. NCBI lineage: Eukaryota > Viridiplantae > Streptophyta > Polypodiopsida > Polypodiales > Pteridaceae > Adiantum > Adiantum capillus-veneris. Next base: position 53,581,004 of record NC_140957.1, read on the forward strand.
AGTGTATCGTTCTTTTCAGTTTCTTTTTCGAGTGTAGTTCTTAGCATGAAGTACGGAACCACGTTGTACCCGTCCTTGTCGCAAAATTTCGTTGTGGGACCATCCGGAATTGCACAAACATCTAGGGTTGCTAGAATGTGTGTCCATTCTAATGGTTCAAGCGTGTCCTCTGGAAAGGATTCTCCTATATAAGTTTCGTCTTCGATAGCCTTTTCTAAAACATATTCTTCTCGCCTCAGACTTCCACATTTCGAGGCTCCACACATCCATAACTCCTTGGGCTTACCTAACCAAGCTGGAAATTCGGATCCCGCCAAAGTAGCTGAATCAAACTCCTCTACCGGTGTTCGGTTCACATCTTTGTAGCTATGGTTTCTCAGGTTCACACGTGTAGTGGTTTCCATATTTCTCAGGTATATGTGATCGTAGCCCCAATCCTGGACCATTTTCAACTGTCTCATGAATGGTCTTCCCAGTATGATATCATAGTTATTCTCCTTGCCAAAATCGACAATAGCAAAAGTATGTTTGTATTCAATGCCGCAAGAAGTTACTACGACTTTCTCTAATAACCCCATAGGTTTCTCCATGTGTCCATCTGCTAATTGGAGTTTCAACCTAGTCTTCCTTATTGCTGGTTTCCCCCATTTTTTCCAGATTTCTTTTGTAGCAATGGCTACCCCAGCTCCGCTGTCTAGTATTGCCATCGTGTTCACTCCTTGGAATTCAACTGGTAAGGTTGTATTCCCCTCTTCGCCTTCGCAATACTCTCTGACCTTGTTTAAGGGTACAGGCTTAGCGTTCTTTTGTGGTTTGCTCAGCTCTTGTATACCCTCTTGCAGTCTCGATGTTGGGTCTTTTATCCCAAATTTCTCCAAGCATTTTCCTACAGTGGTCCACATATGTGGTCTTAGCCTCAAAAGCTCAGCTAGAGTGATAGTGCATGTCACTGGTGTTGACAAGATCTCTATCAATCCTTGCGAGTCCATGACTTTTTCTGATGAGATTCTTCGTGAGGGAAGTGCTCTAATCTCGGATTTTGCTTCATACTCTCCTAAGTATGAAGGTAAGGTATTCAGTGAATGAGGTTTGCTCTCCATTGTTCTAACAGAGCCCCCATCTCCCCAGTAAGATTGCAGATCCAAGTCCACTTGAGATCCTGCCTCAAATTCCACTATGGGAGGATTCCTGATGTCCTTTTCCCAATTTGTCTGATTAGCTTGGCAACTTAGCTCGTTTGCAAAGTTTGCCTCTCTCACTTGTTTCCAAAATTCATTGTAATCCTCATCTCTTCCGTAAATCCTCTGTATCGCTGGATGAAAACTCTCTATCTCCTGATCGGTTGTGTTCAATACTATGCGGTCATCCTCGTGTGTATTTTCAGGCTTTTGTGCACTGGGAGTCTTTTCAGCTACCCGTGAAATGATAGTCTCTTACTGAATTGGGTTTTCCGTTCCACAATTCATTATTTCTCTTGGTGGTTCTAGTAAGGCTTGTGCAGTCTCGATCATTCTCTGGCACATTTCAAGTCTCTGCTTTTCCAATTCCGCATTTGGGTATGTCATCCACCTCTGTTCTTGTGTTTGGTTGTTCTTTAACCTAGCTTCGTAAGCTCTCATCAGTGCGTCCCATGGTTCGTGTACTTTGTCGACTAGCACTGATCCCCCTGAGCTTAAGCTCGTTGTTTCTTTGATACTCTTTTGTTTCGTTCTTTTCGGGGTCATCTCTCGTTTCCCATTTTGACTCTCAAGTTTTTCTAATCTATCTTTAGTTCGCTTTAGTTCCTCAGCTAGAATAGCGTCTTCACGTTCTTTTCTCAACTTCATGCGTGCTTTTCTAGCTTTCCATGTGTTTCTCTGACTCCGCGGTCCTTGACTAACCACTTCAGTCGCTAACTTTCCATTCTCAGGTTCTCTAGTGGTTTTCTTAGCTTGAGCTCTAGTAACAACTTGCGTTGGTATCAGAGTTTCATTTTCGGACCCACTGCTGGTAGGAATAGTTTCTAGCATATTCAATGTCGTCTTTTGCACTTTGTTTGGATTCTTTGAACAATCCTCAATGAAGTGAGTAACCCCACACTCAGTGCAATAAGCATTAATTCTAATGATTTCCGTATGTGGACAAACATTCATCAGATGGTCACCTCCACACTTGTAACAGGGTCCTAGTGCTGTTCTTGGTCCCACTTGATTCGTCCTTTGTGGATAGGATGGTCTTTGTCTTGTTAACCCTCCATGAGATATGAACATCAATGTTCTTGTGTCCAAATCGTATCTCTCTTCATCAGAAGCACTTGTAACTATTGATGTTCCAACATTCCCAATCATGCCCCATGGTTCTGGTTGTTTGGGTTCTTCTGGTGGGTAATACACAGTTGGAGACATGTGTGCACCAGATTCTTCATAATAGGCTTGAACAGGCACTAAGGCTTGTTCTTCTTGATTCTCTAAGGTTGGTGCATATCTAATGCCCACTGGTCTTGCTCCTGGTAAAGGTGGTTGTTGTCCCAATACCGGTTGCGGTCTTTCTATCCCCATAGGTCCTGGTACATTTCCCGTTGGGTATCGAGGTACTGGATGTACCTGAGGTGGTGCTAATTGAGCAGGAGGTGCATACTGACGCTCCCTTACATACCCTTTTTTGTAATAGCACTCCTCTGTTGGATGGTTTGTCCATTTTTGTTCAATAGCACACCATTTCAGTGGTTTTGGCAATGGTTTTTGGTATGGTGCCATCCTTTTTAGAGCATCTTCTATCATTTGCTCTACATTTGGCATGGTTGTTGTTTGAACATTCTTTTTAGTGGTAGTCTCCCTCGCTACGGAGGAAGAGCTACTGGATGCAAAATCTGTATCCCCTGACACCTCTCCATAAACCGTACAGTTATCCACTAAGTACAATGCTTCTCTCGTTACTTGCTCGAAACTTGTACAAGCTTTCAAGTGCAAGTCCTTCTTGAGAGTGTCGTTTCTCAATCCTTCAATAAAGAGAACAGATAGTCTGTCATCTTGTGGTCGTTCACGTACTGGACATCTCTCAATGTATTGTTTGAAGCGAAGTGAAGCTTCCTTCACTTTTTCGTATTCTCTCTGTTTAAAAGCATATATTTGTGAGACCGTATTGTGCTTAATCCCTCGTTTTGAGAATTCCTCAGCAAACTCTCTTAGCAAATGGTCAATGTCATGGAATCCCCCTCTGTTCAGTGGTTGAAACCATGTCAATGCCGTACCTTCTAGAGTAAGACCAAATCCCTCGTATTGTGTATGGAAATCTGTTATCTGCTCAGCTCTTAAGACTTGCTTAAAGAGTTACATATGTGCATACGGATCTCCTGAACCACCATACTTCTTTGGCATACACTTGGCTACTTGAGATGGTCTCATACGTCTATGGTCTGCTACCAATCTCATTGCTCCTGTGTCGCGGCTAAAGCTTTCTCTAGCATCATGGACTTCATGGGTTACCCTTGTCGGTTCCCCTGCCCTGAGTCTACTACTAGGAGGTAAATGTGATGGTTCCGCTTCGAACCTTGGACCTGGAGTGGTATATGTGGGGATTGGAACTGCACTACCTTGATTCGTATCCATTGACTCTCTGGAATGTAATGATCCCATTGGTCCGGGCTTCGAGTATTGAGGTTGACTGAAAGAGTCAGCAGCCTGAATTCTTTGTCCTCCTGTTGTCATTGGGTTTTGCACTCCATTTGTTGGTGCTGGTCTTTGTGAGCTAGAAGTAACATAATACTGATGTAGTGGTCCCCCAAAGTATGTATATCCTTCTAATTCTTTCTTGCCCATTGTTGAGTATTGCCTCCCATACTTGTCGTAAGCGGAAATTTTCACTTCCGATCCCTCTGTGTAGGTAAAGACATAAAGTCTTTTTTGGTCTGTCAACTCTCCAGTGTAGGGTTCTTCACATCTATAATAGAGATCTTGCTCCCCATTATTATATTTGTATAGCCCCACATAGATGTTATCAGTGTTGATCCTTGTAGTTTCATTCTCTCTTCTTAACCTCGCATCAGGGAAGTTCATTATTGGTGCTTTCTCCTCAAGTTCTTCATCTACTTTGGCTTTGGTGCCCATCAATTCCCACTTGTCCACAATGTTAGGGTTTAGGACTACCAAATACATGGTACCCTCGTCATCTAGATATCTATTTCCATTATAGCTCACAGGCACTAAGTCCTTGAACTCACTAGGTCTATCTTCTATCTTTACACAATAGAGGTCCATTCCATCTTTGTAGATCTTGGCACCTTGCTCATTGTCGTACTGGTATTTTATGAACAATAGCTTCATTGTGGCGGAAGGGTTTGATGGTCCTGTTGCCATATTTTCTCTGTTGTTCAAGTTCAAGTGTTCCAAGTGTTCGGTGAAAATCTCGTAAGATCTCTCCGAAGAAGTATCAGAAACACTTCCTTCAAAGATCGGCTCTAATGGTTGCACCCAACTTTGGTTTACACTTCCCTCGGTTGATATGACACTTGCTTGTTCCCCTTGTTTTGGTTGGTTATTCTGGAGATTCCTGCCCGATCTCAAATTCATCAATTCCCCTAAAGGACTTTAACTTTTCCGTCTCGGCAATTTTTTTTCCCAAGTTTTTGTGGTCAGAATTGATCCAAACTGATTGATACTTGGTCAATTGTTTAATCTTGTCAGTTGGACAACTTCTGTTTCATCAAGTGAGAATTTTGTTGCAGTTATGCTGAAAAAGACATTATACGCGTATGATGTCTTTTTTCGCAGATTTGGACTATTTTGGTTATGCTCACTCTCAGTAGCCACCTTATGCTCTGTCCACTCACAAAATTCAGTTTGAACTTTGTTTGAGCAAGTTATGGCTAATTTAGGCTTTTCTTGGCAATTTTCCGCTTTTGACTTGTTTTGGGTCAATTGTGATCCAAATGGGATGAAACTCGAAATATAACCTCTAGACAGCTATTACAATGGATCTGTGTTGGCAAAGTATCAAAATATGTCCAAAATTAGGTCAAAGACATCATACGCGTATGATGTCTTTTTCATCAATTTGGGTCAAGACTTGATATTTTTGCTTTCTACAGTGTTTGTAACAATCTTGTCAGGTCAGATATCAAAAATAAGCAGTGGATGTGCTAAAAGACATTATACGCGTATGATGTCTTTTGTCCCAGATTTTGACTATTCTTGGTTTTAAGCCTTCTCCAATGTTTATAATTGAGTTTCAAGTGTTTTTGTCAGGTTTGAATGTAAAAACAAGATCTGAATCCAAAATTTCCTATTATTTGCGTTTCTTGGACTCCGACTTGTCTTTTTGGGTTTCTTTGAGTGTTAATGCTCTTGTTTCAAGTTGAAATTAGGGTATAACCCCCCTTTTGTACACTCTGGTAAAGTCAAAATTTCTGTTTTGGTCTCTGTTTGGTCATTTAGACATCATACGCGTATGATGTCTAAAGTTGCAGATTTCCATTTTTTTGGCACAGAATCCTTCCTAAAGCTTTCTCAAGTGCTCAGTAACTCCCAGATACACAGAAAATTTCTCTGACTTTTGTTTATTGCAAGTTTCACTACTAACTCGACGGTTTAGTGATCTAACATGCAATCAACCATATCAAGCAAATACTCCAATGATTACTAGCTCTAGATCATGATCAAATGAAGTCCTACCTAAGCTATTCCTAATCATAAAATGGGTTTGGTAATTGTGATTTTAAGGAAATCCACTGCCACTCACGGACTAGCAAATTCTTCTTCTATCAACAACTACTCAACACCAACAAAACAACAAACAAATCTAAGCTAAACTAAAAATACTGTCAACACGGAAGACCCAAGAATACCCCACTTCCTAGTATCTCTCGAGATCTTCGGAGTCCACCACTCCTAGATCTTTTCTAACTAAAGTATACAAAGTAGTTTATACGACTCACCTCATAGGATTAGTCTAAGGTCACCTACTTAGGGCTCTCGTCCCCGACAACGGCGCCAAATGTTAAGGCGGTTACGTCGCTAGCGGAAGCTAAATAGCGAGAACTCAACCAACAACAGAATTTGTCAGATGAGGACGGAGCTTGATCCGCAGGCATTAGGAAATTTCAGAGGTCATTTGGAGGGCCATATGAAGAGAGAGAATAATAGAGCGCGTCCAATGAGCACGAAGGCTACGTTACGTAGGAAAGTACGTGGAAAGACTCAAAAAATAGGAAAATAGCATAAAACTTTCACGAATCTAGGATTGTAGCATCGTAATTTCCTTCCTTTTACCGAGCTTTTAGGTGCTTGCATGTGGTCCCACTTCTGATATTCTCTTATGGTCATTAACGTACTGGAGGGTGACCATTAAGCCCGCACAAGATATTGGAATTCTAAAACACTTTCCCTCCATTAGAATGCTTTCAAAGTGAATCTCCCTCCACTAAAGCTTTTCTCTGAGAGCTATGGCTTCCACGTCTTCTCGCCCAAGAGGCTCCAGGTGTTTATTGTCTCTCACACCAACAACCAACAATTGCACTTTGCCTAGAAGGCCAAGTAGTAGCATATCCTCAATTACAATATCAACTTCAATAAGTGCAGAGAACCAATGGGTTGGACAAAGGATAAACAAAGGTTCATGGGTCCTCATGCAACCAACAAGACCCAAGAGGTCTAGTGGTATCAACGTTTACCGCTCAGCATGGAAGGCCAGAGTGTTGGATTTCAAAGTTGAAATCGGCAAAAGATCTGTAAAGGAAGTTCTTGTTCAGCATGTGTTTACCCATCCAGAGGTGATAGCAAACGGTGGAAATGTATCAGATATACATCAACCACGTTGCAATTGTAAGTACTCTTGACATGTGAACTTACTGATACTCTCATTATAACTTTTCTTATATATTTTGCAATGTTTCTCCCGCTTTTTATGAGCAATGTCTCCATTCTTCACAGCTCAATTACATTAGATTTGTCATTTGTACTTATTGATACTCTTAGTTTAACTCTTCTTATATATATTGCGGATGTTTATCCCTCTTCTTATGAGCAATGGGAGCCTGTGGAGTGCATAATAGGCCTCTTCCATGTTGTTCATGCCCACATTGGTTCTCTACAGTATTCAGGGAGGAGCAGCAAAAGACTGGCTGATGAGGGAATATTTTTTTATGACCACTTCTACCAACTCAGCTCAGGGAATAAGAATGGCATGTTGGTGAAAGTGCCTCTACCAACCGATTGGAACACTGTGGACTGGCCAGTTCCCGAGGAAACAATGGTGGAGGCAATGCGAAGTAAGCTCTACAAGGATATACAAAGGTCTCTATGTAGCTCTATTCCCACCAAATTGGTTAGAATTGCAAACTTTTGTCCTGTTGCACTCTTCATAGAGTTGTTTCATAGCTACAACATCCGTGTTACAAAAACTATGTTCATGTGCAAGTCATTTCAGCAGTCATCCTGTGACAAACTTCTTGACAGAGGATGGTATGCAAAGGAAGAGATTGGTTTACGGTGCGAGGTCGCGCTTGATACTCTAGTTGTCAAGTACATGATTGCAAGCCAATCACTGTTACTCTCGTTTTGGTATATGCGATCACAAATGCTCAATGGTAAGTACATTCCTATGGACCGGGTTTCTGCAGGTTTGGAACATAATCCAGCTGTGGATGTGGAAGTGATTGATAAAGAGCATGGCCTACTGTTGGTGGTTACAATAAGGGAGCTATGCAGTCTTCAGCATTTGCGGCATGACATAATTGAAGAGTCAATGGACAAGGACCTATCAGATTTTTTCTTTTTCCTAGCTGGCCGTAAGGTGATGCGGCGAAGGGAAAAAGATATTTTGTGCAAAGAGTTGGATGGTCGGGTTGAAGTAGTGTCAATGTAACAGATATTCTTGTGAACCCAAGTGTATACAAATGACTTTCAATACATGAAGTTTATTGAGCTCATTTTTCAATTGTGCCCTGTAAAAAAGTGTGCTTGAAATACATTTCTTTACCATGTCAAATCTCTCTCTCTCTCTCTCTCTCTCTCTCTCTCTCTCTCTCTCTCTCTCTCTCTCTCTCTCTCTCTCAATGTTAGACAAGACAAAGACATGATAGAAGAGTCATCTTAGTTCATTAGAAAGTACAAACTCGTCCGTGAACAATGGACTGAGATACAATTTCTGTAAGTATGGAATCAGAATGTCTTCAAGGTAAAAATCGAAGGAATGCCCCTCGAAAGAAGGTGGTGAGATAGTTGTTCCCGGCGGATTTAGTTCTCCCTTTTCAGGAGTATCATCAATGAGTAGTGTATTAGTTGCATCAAAGGGTACACCGATTTGGCTAAACGGTTTGTACAAAAGAGGTAAGTGTGGTTTTTTAGGGTGGTAGTGGCCCTCAACGGTAACGCATTTTCTTTGATCATACAAAAAGGCAAAATCTGACGTGTGAGCGTCGCATACACTGCAAACTATTGTAACTAGTGGCGACAAGTTTTGCCTTTGCATTGAAGACCATATGGCAACTCTGAAGCGCGGAAGAAGAAACTGAATAAATTCCTTGGTTCCTGGACGAACCACGACTCGACAAGTTCCCATCCGAAACGTTTGCAAATCCTCAAAGGGTTCTGTGTCACCGAGAGGCACCCGCATCAGCAGCAATCCATTGACGTCCAAGATAATCAACCTTTGTAAAAGTTGACAAGTACATATAAGTAGTTAGAAGCTGAACATATTTTTCCATACTTGAATAGACATTACCGGAACAACCGTATCTACAGGTAGCAAGGGTCCATACTGGGTCTCTGTAGTGTTCATGTCGTTGTTGCTCTCCTCTGCTTTATCTTCATAGTCATCATTCACATCTTCATCAGGGGTCTCCCCCATGGCTCTTTCTGCCTCATTCAAGGTTTCCTCCAAGGTCTTTTCCTCTCCCTCGGTTGACCGGCTTGCCTCATACATCCTTGCCTGATCCATATCAGTTTGCTCATCCCTAGGCCTGCTTTCCTCATCCATATCCTTTTGCTCATCTATAGGCCTGCTTTCCTCATCTTGGGTTTCAGCCATAGGCTCTTTTGGCTCCTCCACTGGCTGACTTGGCTCTTTCATTGTCTCCTCTGGTTGTACACTAGCACCTTCCATATGCTCATTTGACCTTTCCTCATCCTCGGCTCTTTCATCTTCTGCTGATATGACCCCCTCGGCCCGTTGTGATTCCACTGTATCGGATGCAGGGGTTTGTCGTGGTGGCACGTCATGTATTGTTAGATCAATAGTGCGGTCATCCAAGCCGCTATCTTCAAGCTCTCTGGGGCTAGACATAGTAAGCAGGTGTTGTATTAAACTTACCCGATATCTTTGCAAATAATCATATGTGTAGTTTTTTAAAGCACTCTGCAAAATTGAAAGACCACATGGTGAGAATTCTTTTATAGACTAAACCAAAACTAACTGAATGCATTGCCAAATGGGTACCTTAGTCATGAAAGGTTTTAATGCAAAGTAGCTTTGCAGGAGATATTCTGCATGGAGAAGACATCTCCAGCCGCAAGAATTTCCATTGGTTTGATTTGGGACAGGTACATCTTTGATTGGGGCCTTGTATAGTTCATACCTTCCACATAGCTTGCCATAGGCAAGCAACAACCTCTTTACACAACTGCACAAAGCAATGTCAAGATGTTAGCATGAGGCTTCAAATTTACATGGATATCTATAAGAAACACTTTCTGATACAAAACACTTACAGCCTAATTTCAGGGTGGGTTCCTTTTATTGAATTGAACACCCACACTGCTGGTTGGTCAACATCAAGGCATATGAGACTCCAGTGATGGTTGTTCTCATATGGAAAGATGATGACAATAACTTCCAGCATAGCACAGTGGAGAAACCAACTCTCAAAGGTCCCAGATGGACTGTTCTTTTGTCTAATAATCACTGACATTTGTGGATCAAGAAGAAACACCTCTGTGTGGGTGTACAGTGGGAGTTGACTTTTGATCAGACTGCAGAGACTCTACCTGAGTTAGCAAACCTATTATCTGAGTTTTCAAAGCTAGCAAGATAGTAACACTTACTTAAGACAAGCATAGATAATTGTGTCTGAAATTTGAGCATCTGGATTCTGCAATAAATTAATGTCCACTTTTTCTAGATCTAGCTTTCTGGCTCCATCTACAAATGGTATCTTTGCAAGCAAACCATCCTTCATTGAAAGTAGAGTTTCTTGATTGCTTGCCTCTATGGACAGGGTCACATTGCATTTTGTTTGCCTCTGGGACTCCACTGCTACTTTTGCTTTCTCCTTAAGCTCTGCTTCCCTCATGTCCTCTGTTTGGCGAGCAATAGTCTCTGCCCTTGCCCTTGTATTCACATCATGTGTGACATCTACAACTGTGAGTTGTGGCACTAGCTCCGGGGGGTATAACAAAATTTCCCTCATTTTCTTATCCCTGCAGACATTGGGGACCAGTAGCTTGTCATACCTCCACCTTATTCTTTTCAGTGTCTCACTATATTTGTCCATTATAGTAACCCTGTGGACATGGGCTGCAACAATGGTCATGTCACTGAAGTACTCCAGTAGGAAGTCCTCTGCTGCTTCTTGTAGAGCCATTAATGCCACCACCTTCCACCTTTTGGTGCCCCAGGTAGCTTCTTCACATATGGACCTCACCATCCTCTGAAAGGACAGCTTTGGTATGCATAAATCTACACATTTCTGTGCCTTTCTGATTTCTCTGAAAAGTCCCATGCAGGTTTGTAACTTCTTCACCCTTGGCCCTTTCAGAATTTTATTGGGTTTTCCAGGTCTTTTCTTTGGGGTTGCAGATCTTCTACTTGCTTTAGATGCTAATCCTGGTCCCTTGCCTGCCTTCCTTGCAGTGGCTTTTGTTCTAGCCATTTCACTGTACACAAAAAGAAGAGTCTCTCTCTCTCTCTCTCTCTCTCTCTCTCTCTCTCTCTCTCTCTCTCTCTCTCTCTCTCCCCTTTCTATAGCTTAGCATATTTAAATAGAGAGAGAGAGAGAGAGAGTGAGAGAGCCCATTACTAAAGGCGCGCGTGGAGCACGTTTTGACCTCAACAAACACCTCCGTGCGCCGTTAGTATAAGGTAAAAGAAATACTCACTCACTCTCTCTCTTCTCCCCGCCTTACATCCTCTCTCTATAACACTCAGACATACACTGGTCAATGCACAGTACTAACAGCACGCATAGAGACATGCACACCGGTTATGCCTCTCTACGCGTGCCTTTGGTAGAGAGAGAGAGAGAGAGAGAGAGAGAGAGAGAGGCTATGTGTGTGTGTGTGTGTCTGTATTTGTGTGTGTGTGTGTGTGTAAGTTATATTTGTGTGTGTGTGTGTGTGTGTTTGTGATTTGTGTGTGTGTGTCTCTCTATGTGCGTGTGTGTGTGTGTCTGTGTGTGTATGTTATATTTGTGTTTGTGTGTGTGTGTGTGTATGTTTTATATGTGTGTCTGTGTGTTTGTGAGTGTGTGTGTGTCTATGTGTGTGTGTGTGTGTGTGTGTGTGTGTGTGTGTGTGTGTGTGTGTGTGTGTGTGTGTGTGTGTGTGTTGTGTTTGTGACTGTTTGTGTGTGTTGTTTGTTAAGACTGAGCTTGGTACCGTGACAGAAACAGAGAGAGAGAGAGAGAGAGATAGAGGCAAAGGCAGAGGGAGAGAGAGAGAGGGCCAAACCTCCTGAGGTCGCAGACCTTCGTTATGTCGATGGGTCAGCTTGCTGTCGAAGACGCAGACGACGGCTCTTGCACTCTCTCTCTCTCTCTCTCTCTCTCTCTCTCTCTCTCTCTCTCTCTCACTCACTCTCTTTCACGAGGTGTGGTTTTTCTCTCTCTTGACCTCTATATATGACGTACAAAAGTTTACGGTCTCAATAATGACCGCACGTGTGACAACATGCAATTATACTCTAATTTATAGTAACACGTGGGGCGCCGCCGTGTGTATCCGTTATAAGTGTGATTTTGAGAGAGAGAAAGAGAGAGAACAATAGAGAGAGAGAGAGAGAGAGAGAGAGAGTGAGAGAGCGAGAGAGAGAGAGAGAGAGAGAGAGAGAGAGAGAGCCATAGAAAGAGAGAGAGTGATAAAGAGAGAGAGAGTGATAGAGAGACAGAGAGAGAAAGAGAGAACAAATTGTGAGAGAGATAGAGAGAGGGAGAGACACAGATTGAGAGAGAGATAGAGAGAGGGACTCCTTACTCTCAGAGAGAGAGAGAGAGAGGGAGGGAGAGAGACAGAGTCAGTTTGACATACAAAAAGCAATGGAGGAGACACCTCCCTTGGAGTTTCTGCAAACCCCACCAACAAAAGGTGATCTCACTCTTTCTCTCTGTATTTCCAACAGTTGGTACAAATTGTGTGTGTGTGTGTGTGTGTGTGTGTAAACAAAGAAAAACCCAGACTGTTGTTCAACACACACACACACACACCTCAACACATACTTCCATAGACAGAGACACACACACACATACACACATACACACAGACACACACACAGAGATATACACATTCTCTCTCTCCCTCCCCTCTTTGTCCCCGTTACTAACGGCGCGCAGAGCCAACCAAACACTGGCTGCAGCTCTCTCCGCGCGCCTATAGTATAGTTATGACTCTCTCAAAAAGCACGTTTTCGTCCTTGCGCGCCTTTCCCTCAATTGTACTTAAGGCGCGCGTAGAGAGTTGCAAAAAGCACGTTTTCGTCCTTGCGCGCCTTTAGTACAAATAGACACATACAGAGAGAGAGAGAGAGAGAGAGAGAGAGAGAGAGAGAGAGAGAGAGAGAGAGAGAGAGAGAGAGAGAGAGTCTATGTGTATTTTTTTAGTGTTCTTTGGAGAGAGAGAGAGAGAGAGAGAGAGAGACTATGTGTGTTTTTGTTTGTGCTTTGGTGAGAGACAGATATATATATTATATATATATATATATATATGTGGAGAGAGAGAGAGAGAGAGAGAGAGAGAGAGAGAGAGAGTGAGACTTGTCATGTTTCCTGATGAATAGGATTAAGGTCCAGTAGGCAGAAGAGGCTGAAACCAGACCCAAAGCTTGTGCCAGGATTTCAACCTTTGTAGCTCAGTTTCTTAATGTTTCTGCCAAAAGAACTATTGACTTTTGTCAGGACATATCTGAAGAAAAGTCAATTGGTGAAGATCAATCAGAGAGGTCACCAGGGCAAGAGGATCCCTCACCCTACAAGGCTGTGGTGCCCTGTACAGTACTTGTGAAGAAAAATACAAGAAAGAGGAATATAGACTTCTCAGATGATGCAGATGTGCTAGAAAGTAGTCCCTGTGCAACTAAATGTAAATCCAAAGAGGATGTGTCTTCTCTGGAACACCCAGCTGCAACTGATGAGAGGCTGTTTGATTTTGCAGCATCTTGTGGTGCTGGGGACAAGTTTAATCTAGTTCATTTTATGTTTAATCCAAAGTTTGACATTGAAGACCTGTTAGCTCAGCACAGTAATTTCTTGCAGTCCTACAGAGATAAGTTTGAAGTGATGGTGCAGGTAGGGAGGGTTGTTCTGCCTACTATGACTCTTGTGCATTTAAATGACTGTGGTGGAAAGGGACAGGGACTGAAGAAGTATAGGGAATTACCACCTTCTTGCCGACATTCAGCCTGCCCTTTGCATCAAAAAGAATGCAAACTCATTCAGGAAGCCTTTGGCTTTATGATTTACCTGAACAGCCTGTTTGGATTCCTCATGCAGAATCCTGATGAGGTGTTAGAGGAGCAGGATGCAGCACCAGATGAAGAATGCGAGGAGACAACTCATATACAAGAAGTCGAGGAGGTTGAAGACACAGTCGACCTTGAGGTTGAGGCAATTGAAGTACAAAGAAGTAAGATGCTCTCTGTGAAAACCACAGAAATCAAACTTCCATTGGATGTCAGTAACTTCACTGAGAAGCATGCTCAGATGATGTTGCCTACTGTGCCTGACTTCAGGATTGGAGACAGGACCTATATCTTCTTACATGATGTGCAAAGTGTCTTTTATTTAGGGGAGGATTTCTCCCTGGCTATTATTTCCAGAGTCCAAGAGGAGAGGAGTGGATTTGTTTCAGAGGATAGTAGTGATGATGAGGCAATGGAAACATCCAGCAATCCAATGGAATGCCTTCGAAGATGCTTTGAGAAAGATGAAAAATACAAGGAGAAACTACCTGATGAAGCCACCTTCCAAGCAATAAGACAAAGCCTAAGACCATCAACGAGTAACAAAGAAGTGGAGGATTGGTTTAACCATTCAGGTCAGGGGTCAACTACATCTATAGACCTGTGGCAGGAAAACCTCTTTCTGCAGGATGAGAGCTTCATGGTAACTCTCTCTCTCTCTCTCTCTCTCTCTCTCTCTCTCTCTCTCTCTCTCTCTCTCTCTCTCTCTCTCTCTCTCTCTCTCTCTCTCTCTCTCTCTCTTTGTGTCACTTCTGACATGATATGTGCAGTCTTGGATTGCTTACAAGGATGACTTCCTTCGGCGGCGGACTCGAGAGTATCGAGGAAGGGATGCGGCCCTAGCGCAATACCTTTCAAAGCTTTGCGAGTCGCCGATAGTAGTTTTTCACAATTCCATGTCACAAGAGGGTGGTTCAATAGCAACTTACACATTCAAGACACTATCACGCTTCTTGGGTGGACCGGTGCTGCCCAAAAGTGCAAATAAAGTCATTCTTGTGGACAAAGTGTTTGCTAGAGATTGTTTTGGTTACTGCCCGGGCTATACAGGTGGTCGGGCAGCGTATTACTACACCTACACAGCAATGGCACTAGCTCTTGGTAGACAAAACCCAGATGAACTTTTAGAGTATGGCAAACATCTCATGATTCGTTACAAGGGTGACGTGCCAAAAAACAAAATTGAACCTTCAAAATCTTGATACACTTCAAGTAGCAATTGTATAAGATCATGTATTACATAAATTTTGTACAATGTCATCCACTCAGAGTATCTTTCTCCACTTGTGATTCACATACACCATTGTCTCTCTCCACCTTCGTTGACTTTCACGAGCTCCGGAGTTGTTGTATGCCATTGATCTTTTAACTTTTTGTTGTTGTAAATGTCTGATGGCTTGTGCTGTTGCTGAATTTGCCAAGACTTCTTTTGCCTGCATTCGATGAATGATTCTACGATAGAACCATTCAAATAGTTCTCTCAAACTGTTAGCCTTGATTCGAGAGCCACCATGTCGTGTGTGCCTGAAATAAGCATTTCTCGCCATGTAATGAGACTTTTCCATCCCTTGGGTATTCTATATCGCCGGGTTCCCATACTTGTGTATAAAATATGGTAAATGATTGAAGATGATGTGCTGGATATGAAAACAGATTAGTTAGAATGTTTTACACTCACATATTTGCACATAAGAGAGAATGAAATACACGATAATACCATGTAGTGAGTAATCTGGGTGTCTGTCCATGCTGTCTTGAATGATTTTTTCAGAAGGTTGAGATTTTCCTTGAAATTGTTCATATCACCTTGTGACCAGTCATCTTTGTCGCACATCAAAAATAGGATGTCTATTGATCGCCAAACCTCAGCCTTCGCGTTACGAGTAGTTGGTTCTTGGTCTTTGACTGCAATATGTAGCTTTTTCCAGCTCTGATACTCTACCTTGCTAACATAAGATGTGTTATATATTTTTCCATGTTTTGTTAGCTTCGGATCTCTTGTACCTTGGGGCTTAGATAAAAACCTCCGTGCCTTCACCCCACCGATGGATGGTTTGCATGGGACATCCTTCTCAGCAGTTGATCTCTTTTCATCCCGCTGGATTTTCACATTGCCACCATGAAGCCCCATATCCGACAGTACCATTTCTAAGCACTGCAGGGCTACTTGTCGTTCTGCCGAGTTCTTAATCTTCCAAGCAAACCCAATGTATAAGTAGACCAATTTCTCCACAATTCTACAAAGGGCATGCATTGTACAAATGTGGACATTCACAAGTGGTATTTTCGAAACCGGTCGAAAAGCAGGATCCTCAATGTGACGTGTTGGAGATTTTCTCCACCACTTTGGGTCCATGACCTTTGCAGGCTCCATGCAGAACAAACACGACGACTTTGCCATTGCACCCATTCCACAATTATACATGCACTTTAATGTTTTGAGGTCACCTACAAGATGCCACTGAACTTGAAAGTCTCCCCTTCCATCTAGACGTAGTACCTCTCCCTGGTTAGTATGTCGATCAATCACCTCCGGAATATTAGTTCGATGGAACACCCAATATAGAATCTCATGATCTTCTTTCTTTACCTGGAACACAAAATAAATGAGACTTAAGTAGATGTGAACATTTGAGCTTACCTGAGAATCTCTCTTACCTCAAACGCACCAAGCCACCATATGTTAGATTCTGATTGAACACTAAAATATAAAGGATCATCATTGGGACACTTTGAGAGGGCTCTATTCATTAAAGTAATAGTAACACGCTCTAGCTTTTTCTCTTTAACAAGCTCACACTCATCCAGTTTTAACACAAAATGTAATACCCCTCGTGACTCTTCAAATGTGATGTTGTAAAACTCCACCATTCTCTTCTATAATATCCGCAGTTCCATAAAAATATTATTGAACTCATCATATGCCATGTTTGCTCCATGGCCACTGTAAGTTGCTTTAATATGAAAGGGCTGTCCAAGATAGTCTCCCTGTGCCTCGTTAAGCTGAAGCCTCTCTTTCGAAACACTTGAGGCTGATGGTAGAAGTTTGGATTTTATACCCTTCTTAACAAAGATGGATGAGACAGACTTTTGGATAGCCGAATATCCTCTTTTGCTTACACCAAGTGAATCAAGTGTGCCTTGTATCTCTTTTGCAGGCACTGAGTTCTCTGAAATAAAGCGGTCCACTACATTTCGTTGTAGGACCTTAAACTTCTTGTCATGTACTATATCTGCTGCCAGGCTTCTACTTATAAGTGGCTTCAATCTCTTTCCTATATTGGATTTGGGGTCAATGTTTTCCTTGTCAGGATAGATTGAATCTCTACATGAAGACAATGCATAAGTAAATAACAGAAAATTTGCTTCACTAACACTATTTAGGCACATGAAAACAATGCATAACAAGAAAAAACAAAAAGATTACTTAACTAAGACAATGTAGCCAACCAAGAAGCATCACCTTAATGCTCGGATTCTTTTCTTGAGACCTCCTGATGCAACCTGCAATGTTTCAAGATTGCGCAATTTCTTCTTTCGGATACGACCACCCAAGATGGTGTCCTTCATTTGACAACTTCGCACCTTTCCTTTCGGTTCTTGTACCTCTGTTTTATGTTGCAAAATGGTAACCTGATCTGTAGAATGTAAATGTGAAAGGCGAACAATCTCACATTGTTGAGCTTGGAGAATGCTCTTGTAAGTTTTAGCTTCTCTTGTAAGAGATTTACAATAACCCAGAAGGCCCTTTTCTCCATCACCAGCAAAGGTCAATAAGCTTGTAGGATTGAAAAACGGTGGAGACGCATTAGTCATTGGATTCTTAGGGTAGAGAGAGCCTCTCGTCCAGATATCTATGTGTTTAGCTCCCTGAGCTCTGAGCGTGTCTATGGAAGCGGGAGGTATATGTGTGTTTGTTTTACTGCGCTTAATCAATGGTTGGTACTCATTGTCCAAATCAATGTGAAGGTGATATTTGGCTCGTTTCTAGGTAACATTTGTGCCATTTGAGGAGTGCGCCATTAGCCAAATGTGCAGGTTTAATGGAAAGTGAATAGCGGCTGCGCCTTCGTCCCTCCATGTTAGCCTCATTCCCTCCATATTGACGAGGTTCATTCAATGCAACTGAAAAGAGGATTATCCCTCAATCACTACGAACGAATGTTCAAAAGAGTAAGGAATCTACTTAAAGTACACTTTTTGAACTTTTACTATGAAAGACCCAGCTCTTTTATTTGCCATTTTTTCTAGAGAGAGAGTGCAAAAAATACATTTTCTTAGAAGGCCCTCCAAATGAGCTCCGAAATTTCCTAATGCGCATGGAAACAACTAGGTGGGTGTCAAATCACCTACTCGACCTTCTAATGACAATCACTACTAAGGAAATCAAAT
Organism: Adiantum capillus-veneris; assembly: GCF_014529385.1. Taxonomy (NCBI): domain Eukaryota; kingdom Viridiplantae; phylum Streptophyta; class Polypodiopsida; order Polypodiales; family Pteridaceae; genus Adiantum; species Adiantum capillus-veneris. Next base: position 53,599,037 of record NC_140957.1, read on the forward strand.
CTAAGTTCTAAAATACGCAAGTGACTGAAATCCGTACTACGAACGAACGCTATACGAAACAAGATCTAGAATCATTGAATCGATCTCAAACTCAAGGGGAAGTCTATACACTAGGTAAGAACAACACCCTAAAGACTTGAACTGCAAACTCAACCTATAACCACTCCGTGCGGTAAACGCGTATGAAGACAGTACGAAATATACAGGTGACCAAAACTTGACCCCGATGGTACTAATGTGTAGCTCTACTCGTTGTGGTTCTATAGATATGCTACACGCTCAATTTCGACACACGAGTTGGAAGAAAACTCACACCGAAGCTCGTAGGAACTTACCACACATAGAAGCCGATAGCGCACACTCTTGGTATCTGTACGTAGCTCTCGCCGTTGCTAACACAATGGCGGTGTCGCTTCTCCAATGGCGGCTCCATAGCTCACGTAGCAAGTAGATAAAACTCTCTCTCTCTCTCTCTCTCTCTCTCTCTCTCTCTCTCTCTCTCTCAGACACAGTCACGGTGCTCAAAAACTCACTTTGATTAATAATCTCCCCCTTAGGTTACAAAAACTTTGGCTTATATACCTCAGCCTTGGAGGTGAGAACATCTCTAACTAATTACATCAGCAAGTGAAATTACTTCGGGATTACAAGCTGGAAACTCAATTGAGTCCCGTTACTTAATGAATGGCTCAAATCAAAATTAATGTCAGAAAGACATTTATTACAATCAATGGTTACAAAATGATGAGTGTGAGCAAAAATGTGGGTGTGATCCTCTGCTGGCTCAACAGACATCGACAAAAAGAAAGAAGGCGACCAAGTCACGCGTCGCCGACACCAAAACAAGCAAAGGCGCCGAAGGCATGTCCCGGCCGACCCCGAGAGTGACGAATGCGCTACACCGACGTACCAGCGGTGCCGCCATTCACCAGCATTGCATCCAAGACACCCTCTTCAGTAAAACCCGTAGGTTGTCGTCAATTTTTCGAGTTTCAAACCAAATCTTTTTAAAAATCCCAAATTTGTAAATTCTCATCTCTCTAGGTGATAGTCACAAAGGCCCACCTAGAGGTTTTCCTTATAATATTTTCCAAGACAAAGCAAGGGTCAACCACCAAGGGTCCACCGCTTTGCTTTGTCTCCCTTGATTATATTACCCTAATCAAACCAGATTACCCTAATCTAAAGCAGCCAATACCTATAAAAAGGCACTGAGAGGTCACTATCGGGGGGCGCAGGTTCATCAGAGGTCAGCACTTGGTAGTATTTTGGTGGGAGAAATTGGTAGTATTTGCATCACTATTTTCTTTGGGAATTTGTACTATGGAAAGAAGCTATGTCTACATCTCGACTCCAATGGTCGATGCACACACATTCATGTTAGCAAGGTTCTCGTGTCGGTGAGTCATCTCTAGAGAACGCACCAAGTAGGCTCACTATCTCTCTATCACCATGATTTTCCACCTCGCCGAAAATAAGGTTGCTGTAAATATTGCAAGAAAATAATTCTCCCTCACACCCCCGGGGGGTCTTCATCACCTCTCTCTCTCTCTCTCTCTCTCTCTCTCTCTCTCTCTCTCTCTCTCTCTCTCTCTCTCTCTCTCTCTCTCTCTCTCTCTCTCTCTCTCTCTCTCTCTCTCTCTCTCTGTGTGTGTGTGTGTGTGTGTGTGTGTATGTGTGTGTGTGTGCGTGCGCGTGTGTGGAGAGTCCGTGGTATTTCAAATCACCGTGTCTACATCCTAGCCGCTCAAAGCTAGGTGGTGCCCCCTGTTCGCTTCACTGTGACCGGTTTGCGGCGTACATCGGCTCTCGGCGTTTACGAGGCCGTCGAGATTCTTGTCGCTCTTTACACTCGTCACTACCTTTACTTTGTTACTTTCATTGATGATTACTCCAAGCATGCATGGGTGTATCTGTAAAAAAAATTCCAAAGTGTTTATGTGCTTCAAGCAATTTCTAGCTATGACTGAAAATGTCTGGAACTATGAGCACCCTCCATTTCGATCGAGGGGGGGAGTATATGTCTCATGAATTTAATGCATTTATCTTGCTAGTCGTGGGATAAAACACCAATGTATAGTCTCATATACACCTCATAAAAATGTTGTTGCTGAAAGGAAAAACAGGTCGCTTACGGAGAGTCAAGCTTTGCCACACTCGTTTTGGCTTAAGGAACCTCTTTTTTTTTATGAAGCACAAAATTCAAAAAATTGGATAACTGTCATGCAATTAGAATATGATGCATTTATAGAAAATGACACATGGACTTTATGTTATTTGCCTCCTAGCAAAAAGGCCATTGGCATGAAGTGGGTTTACAAGTTGAAAGGCAAGCCGAATGGTGATATTGATCGCTATAAGGCTTGACTTGTTACAAAGGGTGGAGTTATGCACAACAAAAAGTCATAGATTATGAAGAGACTTTTGCTCCCACTTCTCATATCACTGTTGTGCATTTTCTATGTGCATTGGCAGCTCATTTTGGATGGGATGTACATCAATCAAATATTGTTATTGCTTTCTTGAATCGTGACATATTTGAGAAATTTTTTGCAGCCTCGTGGTTTTGTCATTAAAGGGCAGGAAGATAAAGTGTGCAAATGTAAGAAAGCTTTGTATGGGTTGAATCAATCTCCTCATGCTTGGTCTTGGTATGAAAAAGCTGTCAGTGCTCATTTGGTCAAACAAGGCTTACATAACAGTCCAACCAAAAGCACATTGTATATAAAGCATGAGGGCGATGTACTTCTCATTGTTGTTCTATATGTGGATGATTTGCTGATCATTGGTCCAAATGAGGCACATATTGATAAATTTAAGGATGATTTGAATGCTACTTTCAAGATGAAAGGTTTGGGAATGTTGCATCATTACTTGGGCATACAATTTAAGCAGTGTGATGGTGGTATTTCCTTGTGTCGCACAAGTTACATAGAGACATTGCTATGTAAGTTTGGAATTGAGAATTGAAAACCTAATCCCACTCCCATGGAAATAGATTTAAAATTGAGTCTTCATGATGTTGGTGATCCTACGGATGTCACTCTTTACCAAACTATTTTTGGATGCCTTATTTATGTATGCAATACGAGAGCGGATATTCAATTTGCAATCTCACAGGTCAATAGATTTATGCATAGCCCAGGCTCTATGAATTGGCCGGCTGTCAAGCGGATCTTTTGCTACTTGAGTGGCACTTTACATCTTGGGTTGTTTTATCCCAAGGGGGGATCATTGCCACTAGATTTACATGATTTTTTGGATTTAGATTGGGCTCGTTGTTAGACACACGAGTGTCCACAAGAGTGGCTTTTCTTTCATACTCGGTAGTTCATGCATATCATGGTTGAGCAAGAAGAAACCTATTGTGTCCACTTCTAGTTGTGAGGCTGAGTACATGGCAGTCTTCATAGCTATGTTTGAGTGTGTATGGCTCAAAAGCCTTATGGCTAATTTGGGTGTTAGACAGGACACTGCCAACACTATCTACACTGACAGTCAAAGGGCATTGCCAGTTGCAAGGAACCCAGTTTTTCATGCTCGCACAAAGCACATTGAGATGAATTACCACTATGTCAGGGAGAGACTCTCAACATGAGAGATCAACTTGGCTTATGTGCAAATATAGGACAACCTTGTAGATTTGTTCACAAAGGCATTGTCTAGTGAGAAGTTCGAAGATTTTCTCAAAGAATTTGGGCTTACTCCCCTTTGTGGACTTATCATGTCCTTAGGGCATGGCACTTCCCTATACTCTATGTGCCAGCTCTCGTTGACCGCATCACTCCCAAGGGGAATTTGTTACCACATACATGTCGTAGTGATGTGTGTGAACACACTTAGGACCTTCGGGGAATTTTTTCCTTCACTAGGAGGTTTTTTTCCCCCGTGAATTGTATATGCGCCCATCTCTCTAGGGCTATCTTATCTTTCCCTTGCACACTAAGTAATATACTCTCTCTTGTTTTCCTTGAGCTTACTTGGTCTTCTCCAAGTTGTGTGCATTTCCTTGCAACCCTATTTCCAATAGGTGGGGCTCGGACCACCATGGCTAGAGAGGTAGCATTCATCATATAAAGTGTGGCCATCCTATGGCCACACTTTTCAAAGCATTCATGAGCTACCAGATAGAAGTTCTTGGGTTGACTCAAGAGAAATGTGCGCTACGTTGTTCAATGGCCAACCAAGCGTCTAGTGGCCAACTGTCGAGGTTCTTTTCTAGGCCACTAGCATCATATATGTGTATAGTTGTCATCAGTTTCCTTGGCTAGATATTTCTAGTAGTAGTAGATATATGGTGGTCGTGCGATGTCCTATGCTTGTGGATATATATAAAATGATGTGCATTCTTGGGCACTAGCCTTTGGGGCACTTCACCTTGGTTGTCTGCAGTTGGGCATGTGATCCTTGTAGTCATATTAGCTAGTTGCATTGTGATTTCAATTGTGTCTTGTATCTTTGCAACCCATTGCACTCTCCATTGTACCTCAACCTCTACATCCCCATTGTACCTTGTTGTGGTAGTCATGGAATGGGAAGAGGTGGTTGTAACTAGACTAGTCTTTGTATGGTTATTTGGTTATGTACAGGGTGTTTCCTTGGAGGGCTTATGGTTTTCTGGGCTATTGTTTCAGTCCTTGTTCAAAAAAAAATTTAGTTCTATTTTTATGCTTTTCACATTTTCTGTTGGTTTGAGCTAGCTTGTGAGTTTGCATGCATATTGCATCTAGAGCACCCCACTACTAGAGAGCATTGTGCACCATTTCCATCTACAAGAAAGAAGAAAAAAGGTGTTAAAATAGTGTAGGTTATATTAAAGAGAGGAAAAGAGAGAAAGAGAGTATAGAGAGAGTGTGTGTGTAGAGAGAGAATGTAGAGAACAAGTATGTAGAGTTAGACTAGAGAGAGCTGGTTAGAGAGAGAGTGAAGAGAGATAGAGGTTTTAGAGAGAGAAAGTTAGAGAGAGGGTAGAGATACAAGTTGTAGAGAGAGATAGAAATTTTAGAGAGAGTGGAGAAATAGTAGGGATTAGGTAGGTAGGTCAAGTAGGCAGAGAGAGCGAGTGTAGAGAATAGGTATATAGAGAGAGACGTCAAGAGGAAGATTAGGTAGAGGTAGAAGAGTTGGATAGAGAGAGAGAGAGAGAGAGAGAGAGAGAGAGGGAGGGAGAGAGAGAGAGGAAAAGAGGGTATAGTGAGAGGAAAAAAGAGAGAAAGAGTTTAGATAGAAAGAGAGTGTAGTAGATAGAGACAATAGATACAAAGAGAAGTGAGAGAAAAATAAGGGAGAGGTAGAGACGTGGAATAGAGAGAGGAAAAGATGGATAAAAGGTATAAAGAGAGTGTAGAGAGAGAAAAAGAGATTAGAGAGAGGAAAATAGAGATTAGAGAGAGAGAAAGAGAGGATGCAAATAGAGGTGTATAGCATTCCTTTTGTTGTATATACTTATGCGTAAGAAATCCATATGTGAGTGTGTAGATACGTATGCATGTATATACATACCTATGTGAATGTGTGCATATATACATGTATGTAGGTACTAAATAAGGAAGCACGATACCCGATGGTTGAACGCTTCCTCTTGGGTATAGTCTTGTTTTAATCATGGTGTTACGATAGAGATCCACTCATGTATGGACTATCGCAACGTACCTTTGGTTTTACCACAATTGAGATTGTGATTATATCTAAGGAGGTGCCACTAGACTATTGGCACTACTAGCCCCTCCTTAAGTCTTCTAGTATGGTCTAAGTTTATGTATTTAGTTATAAGTGTATATATGCAACCTTGTATATGTGTACATATATGAGTGGAATATTAGGTATGTATGCATGTAATTGTATATGTATATATCCATCTATGTGAGTGTGTGTATATATGCATGTTGCATGTATATACGTATCTATGTGAGTGCGTGTATATATGTATGCATATTTGTACACCCTCTCCATCTACCTCCCTCTATATATACCTTAGATAGAGAGATAGGGATGTGTAATGGAATTGGCCTATTTAACTTGAGAGTAGCGTAAATTAATGAGAGTACTTTTGAGAAATAACTTTGTGAGCATAACGGGTGAACATAATTGAAGATAGCAACATAATCATAGCAATTAGTTAACTTGGCATGAACAATACTTTTGCAAGAGAGAGAATTTAGAGAACATGACAACAGTTGAGGACCGGATTTATGTGGAGCCGGTCCCCCCTCCAATAGGCATTTGTATTATGATTTCTCCCATTAAGTGTTAACCCTCATGGCTCACGGACACCCCATCACCTACGACGGACGTGTATTATGTATTTGGTAGAGTCAGGTACCGGGCTTGTCGGACCAATAGGAAAAGGGTACGAGTGATCGCCGATGAGAGGCGCACTCTAACTGGGACATTCAAGGGATTAGTTGGCTAAGCATGGGCGCCCAAGTGTGAATGGGGTGAGCTCATATAAAAGCCAACTAAACCTAAAATTCATTCATTCTCTCATTTGTGCAATAGAAGAGTGCTCTTGCTCCATCTTCTTCTTCTTCACCTCCTTGTGTGTGTGTATGTGTGTGTGTGTGTGTGTGTGTGTGTGTGTGTGTGTGTGTGTGTGTGTGTGTGTGTGTGTGTGTGTGTGTGTGTGTGTGTGTGTGTGAGAGAGAGAGAGAGAGAGAGTGCGATCGAGCATTGCGGCGGCACGACGGCGGTGAAGCGGTTGAGCGCGACGTAGCGGCGTCTCCTTCTTCTTCGCGGTGAGGAATCCTCCACGGCAGGAGCATAGAGCGGTGAGTGACACACCATTGCCCTCTTTTGAGCTTACTAGTTAAGCTAGTTGTGTGCTTGGAGCCGTCTATGGCTCGCACATGGTATAACGGCAAGTCCCTTGCTTCGACAGTGCGGCAAGAAGCGCACATTTTTGGCGCCACTGCCGGGGAAACGCCCTGCACTAAGCCCAAGAGGCACTTTGTGCTTCTCCTATGAGTTGTTTGTAGTAGGAAAGAAGAGGAAGAGGAAGAGGAATGAGTTGTTTTTCTGTAAATTGTTAATTTCTGTGTTGTTTGCAAGTTCTGTGATTTCTGCATAATGTTGTGTTTTCTGTTTGCACACAGTCTTTGCACAATTAGTAGTCGTTAGCTTGTTTGCAGTGAATGAATAAGTAGTAAGGCAGTTAGCAATTTCTGCTTGTACACAGTCTGCACACAGTTTCTGTCAAGGTTTGCCTGCACACAGTTTTTTGCACAGTAAGGTAGTGAGAAAGGAAGTAGGTGGACAGTTAGGTCACTGTCAGTAGGCAGTTAACAGATTAGTTAGTAGATTAGTTAGTGGTTAGGAGCATTGTTAGTAAGTAGATAAGGTAGTGAGCTGTCTGTGAGCTGTGAGCTGTTGACTGGGAGGTTAGGTAGGTGAGAGTGTGTGTGGCCAAGAAAGGGTCACCAAATCCGCGCACGGTCGTCGCCCAAAAAAATAAATAAATAAATATTTTTTAAAAAATAAAATTAAAAAAGAAAACCGAAAATATTTAAGCGTGAGTGACTGGGGGGCTACACTAAAATTTTGATCGGGATCGAGATCATTTGCCCAAGCCCAGGCCCAGGCCTCAGTCCTCAGTCTTATGATATATACTAGAATCACTCTTATATATATACCCTACCCCCTCAAGAGGGAATGAGAGCATGTGGGGCAAGTCCTCCACTCTCCTCCCTTCTCTTCCCACTTGCACCCTTAGACTTTCTAATTCGGGCCTAGTTCCCTACTAGAAATTGACGGTTTTAGGGATTCCGAGGGCATAAAGTGACCAAACGGAGGGCTGTAAAGCACGGCACGTCCCTCTGACCGAGACGCTCGTTTTGAGCTATCATACGTTCTATTCTATAGATGGGTCAGAAAAAAAGGACCAAAAAAATCAATAAATAAGAAGAGACTTGGGTTGCAAAACACCCAAAATTACTAGGTGAGCAGCCTTCACGGGTCCTCACTGACACTTCTAGGGGATCCAAGTCATATGAACCTATGCTCTAGACGAGTGTTAGAGCTCGAGCATATTGGTAGTGCCTCCATTTACGCGGGCACCCATTATTCCTCCACCCTAGGTTCTGAACCTTCGGCCGGGACTCAAGGTAGCGCGACCCAAGATCCTCATATCGCGTCTAGTGATTCTTCCTCTGACTACGAATTCATGGAGGGGTATCCTATACCAAACCTTGATAGTTCAAGTCAAGACATGCATGCCATGGGCCCACGGCCCGGGTCCAGCGTGTTTAGCCGCTTAAAAGAGACCCTTAGTAGAGCTACTCGCTCCGAACATGCGGTTAATGAAATAAATGAAGGGAGTGGAGAAGTAAATTCGTCATTCATGCCTAAAATGGACCGTATGCTTCTTGAGAGTGTGCATGTGAATGTTCCATCCACTGCACCTCCTGATCCTTTAGGCCTATCTCCCTCTGAGGTTTTACTACCTGATGGTAGGAGTCTTGCCGAAGTGCAAGAGATCGAACGCTATATGCAAGCAACAAGGGAGAGGGAAATTGAGAACCTACTAAGGCTAGAACAAAGTCGAGCCCTGAAAGCAAAGGCTCCTATGACAACAATCATGCCATCCGAGCAACCGAGTGCTCCCAAGGTAGCAGTAACGGAGGGGCAAGCTATGGGGAGCAATAATGCTTCCACTTCAAGGGAAACCTCCAGCACGCCAGGCCTAGATGGGATATTCCTAAACGAAAATTGGGAGTATGACCTACAAGCAGAAGCTTTAACTGATCGGTACACAGGACACACCTATCATGTGGGTTGGTTAGATGTTCTACAATCCACATCGGGTGCTACTAGCATAGATGAGCAACAACAGAAAGTCTGTGATGTCCTCCATAGGATTGTCGAGTTAGAAAGACAGAACACAGGGATCAACATGCCTTCAACAGGCCTAATGAGATTCTTGGATACGGGAAAGGCCAACCAACCAACCCTGTCACAAATGGAGACTCCCTCAGTGAGCCCCATTGATCCTCCATATGTTGTTTTGCCAGGAGCCTCAGTACAATCTGAGCCCACAAGTGGCAGCTTTACCTTTCCAGATCTAGCTCATCTTTCTCTTAATGACACTACGGCTACCATGCATATCCCAATGGTGAGCATGACAAGAAGTACACCATGGAGTTCATTTGTTAACACTGCGCCAATGCCTAGTAGCACAGTGCCCCCAACTATACCTACATGTATGTATCAATCATGTGCACCTGTCGTACCTCAGCCTCATGTAGCTCCTACACCTCCGATTATTCCAAGAGCTTACAATCCACAATGGAATTATCCAAGCTCTTATACAAGTGGAGCCATGCCATTGAATAATAACATGCCATATCAGGCACCCCCTATGCCTAGGGCCACGCCTGTAAACTTTGGACCACCGTCTGGTACACCACCATACGAAATTTGGGACCCAAGAGCCGCGCGTATGCCAAGGCCAAGGCCAACTCCCATCTCACATGTGGTTCTAGGAGCACATACACCCATTATACCTGCTCAAATAGGAGATCTGGCAGCATTTGCTCAAACTATCAGTCGCTCTATTGCGGAAAACATGCATGGTGCACCTGATAGAGAGCCTAGGAGCAAGGCAGTTCAAGTAGCTAAGCTCACACAGAAATTCAATGGAGACGGAGATGCTAGAAAGCATATGGAAGTCTTTGAACATGTGTGCGATTCCTTGGAAGAGCACAATGAGCTACATAAGTGTAAGGCTTTGAGTTTGACCCTAAGCGGAAAGGCTGGAGATTGGTATAGAACCTTAAGAGTAGAAGAAAAAACGATCTACTCTACTCTTAGGAGACTGTTCTTAAAAGAATACATACGAGAGGGAGTACTTTGGGGTGTAGCCTCTCAGCTCCAGAAAGCCCAACGAGAAGAAGGTGAATCCGTGAGAGACTTCATTAGTCGCCTAAAGAATTTGAATTCTCGATGCAATCCAAACAAGCGATTCAACAACAACCAATTGCTCGATAGATTCATTAGGGGACTACGACATGAAAGTATCTATAATGGCCTAGTCATTAGAGGTATCACTACTTGGGAAGTAGTCACCATGAATGCAATCCAATTGGAGGATAATTTAATGATTGCAGGAGAAAGAGTGTCTGCCGAGCCGAAGTCTAGTAGCTCGCAAGCACCAGGGCATGAGCCAATGAAGATAAAGCCAATCATGAAAGAGCAAACGATATCTGAGATGACTTTGGCAGATCTCACAAAGGCCATCCAAGAAAGCCTTAGGGGTAATCGTGCTCCACAAAACACTCATATGTATCCAAGAAGGGAGCAACAATGGTGCTCAATTTGCTTGGGCCCACATACTACGAGTGAATGCCCTACTTTCAGAGTAAAGTTTAACGGGACTTGTAACGCGTGTGGTAGGTATGGCCATCAAGCGAAGGATTGCCTAATGCTTAAACGCATCATGGAAAATAGACCGCCTATAGCTTGGACAGACTCACCTCGAGTTCCTGCATTGATGCCTACCCCACCCATGGAGCAACAGTTTCCATTATAGCACATGGTCCCTAGAACCCAAAATGTGGTCCAAACCACACCGTTGCCACCTCCAGTGCTAGGACCGCAACCCCCTCATCCAAGAGTTACACCTATGAACCAAATAGGTTGCGAGTCATCTAGTACTTATGTAGATTGCGAAGAGGACATAGACTCTAGTATGACCTATGGAGTCGACATGCTTGAGGAGTGTCCCATGTACTATATGGAAGACCATTGGGGACAAATCAAACCGGTATATCAAGCTACTGCGCTAGCAGCAAGAGGCCAAAACATTAATAGTTTTACCAAGAGACCACCTCTTCAGTGCTACGAATGTGGTGGACCACATCGAGTAGCTGAGTGCCCCATTAGAATGCAAAAGAATGCTGCACTAATGCAAACAAGTCAAGGGAGTGCATTGGCAATGCCAATACTCACTTGTAATCGTTGTGGCATAGATCATTTGATCGCACAGTGTCCTAACAATCCAAACGCACCGAAAATCACACCATTGAACATAATAGAGATTGTTGATGGGACACCACCAACTATAAACATAGCACCAGTGAATGCACTCACACGGTCGATGCTCCAAAAGCAAAATTACATCCTCGAAGAGAGAGACGCTGCATCCATTGGCCGAGCGAGAAAGAAGGAAACACTAAGAAAGAAATCCCTTAATGCTTCTAGCTCAAAACCTAGTTCAAAGACTAACATAGGGATAGGAGAGGATCCTGTGTATATGAATGACCCTGAGGATGACTCAGATTCGATAGAGACCACGGAGACCAAAACTGTTACTACAAAGGAAAAAGACAGTGAGGAGGATCACGAGAGGGAATTACGACGAGCACCAAAAGAGTATTCAAAGTTAAACCACCCAGTTGCGAACCCCCAAGATAAGCCACGAGAGACGAAAAATGAGGATTGCAGGAGAAAGATTGGAACCTATCCAAACCCAACAGTGGAAATTGAACGAGTCCAACAACTGAGGGGTTTGGTGGAAGAAACTCAACGAACATTAGAACCTGAACCCAAACATATCCAGATGTCGGACACAGTGTTTCCCACACAAGTTCAACCTCACAAGAACTACAGGCCGTTAGCTATACCCAGTATCATTCGGGAAGAGAGTGAGGGTAGGACATCTGAAAGTGGACACACACCTTTCCTACTAGAGAGGATGTTTGGTGAGGGAATACCCGACCCCCTTGAGGAAGTGGAAATTCCATCTTCACCATTCTCTTGTCAGGGTCCTACGTTCCACAAGATGCCATTAAATGTTGCAAAATCGATGGATTTCATGTCTTCAGAAGTTAGAACCACCATCATGTCCAAACTATATAAAGACCCCGAGCTAGTCTCAGCTCTTCAAGCCTTCCTCAATGGAGAATTACAGGCCGTATTACCACAGTTTGCACATATGAACAAACCTGACTCGGTAATGAATGATGAGGAACATTTAGCACCACCATCTGACCTAGCGGGACATGGATCTGTAATTGAAGTACCCGTTAACAAGTTGGGGCAATACTTTGAAGGTGATGAATCTAATGCTACTCTACCAATCACTACTAAAGGATTAACTGTAAAGGCGGTCCTTGATGGTGGTGCGGGAGTCAGCATGGTGACAAGGGGTTGTTGGGAGTCTATGGGGTGACCTCACCTTGAAGCCACAAGCGTAGTGGTAAAAATGGCTAATGGATCTATTGTTACGCATATTGGAATGCTAAAGGATCTCAGAATCAAGGTCTTGGGACACAAGGTAAGGCAGACTTTCATTGTTATGGATTTTTCCGAGCATCCTATGTCATTTGAGATGATCTTAGGGCATCCATTCATGAGGGAAGCAAAAATGGTGAATGACTGGTCCAAAAACCACGTCTACTTACAGTTCCAAGACTCTGTCATTCGAGTTGATCTTTTAAGTGGTCGAACGCATCCTCTAGGAAATAAATTCATCATTGATAATCGATCAGACACAACAATTCACTCAGCTCCATTACAGTATTGTTACACGTGTAACGAAGACACGGATATTGGGGAGAACTCTCCTTATATGGATATCCTACCCGGAATGGCTGAGTCAGACAATGTCGATTGGGTACACCTAGCGGCAACTATAGATACATGGGGAGCTAGAGGAACAACCTGGGTAACACCAGATGGGGAAGAGATACCACACATTGCACCAGTAAACATGTTAGGTGTAGCACATGTAACATCCGATGATAAGAAAGAGGCACACCTACCTGAGAGTGAAACCGATGATTCCTCAAAGGCTTCAGGCCAATACACATCAGAAACAGAATCTCAGGGATAAATGGATTCAAAACCTGAGGAAACATCGAGTGAGCCAAGTATAGAAACTGAACACTCAAGGTCTAGTACGACCATCTATGGTAATTTATATGAGAGTGAAGAAGATACAAGCGAAGACCTATCAAGCGAGTCAAGTTCAAACATTTACCAAAATCAAAACCTTAACAAGAAACAAAGGTCATATAAGAGACGACGATATCCAGCAAATGTGAGAGCTAGGATAAACAAGGAAAGATCTACTGCAGAATGGCTTAGCTATCTAGGGGCATGTGATGCTCATCGAAAGCTAGTAGACAATTGGGGTGAACATCTCCAGAGTGTCATGTGGTGCAGCCCGCGACCCATTGACCTCGCTCAATTGGAGGTTACAGAGCCGAAATTGAGTCGAACTATAAGAAGACGTCAAAACCGAGAGTTAGCACAACAACAAAAGGAGGCAGAACTAAAAGAAAGGTCTCCGTCAGGACAAGAGCCTGCTGACTTACATACGGCTCCCGAACATTTTAAATCTTATACCACGGGGGAGCGAAAGGTTGTGTATGCCAAAGCCCAACGAATACCTACCAATGGAAGCAGTGGAGTCTATGATGGTCCAACGGTAGTTAAAGAGATAGAATTAGCAGAACCGGGTGAGGAGTCTAAACCACTCTTTATTGCTCAAGACCTTACCGAAACTGAAGAGGTTGTACTTAAGGAGCTCCTCAAGGAATACAAGGATATCTTTGCTTGGACATATCATGACATGAAGGGCGTTCCACCTTCTGTGGTGCAACATACAATTCCCATGATCAACATTGCTAAACTCGTCCAGCAACGACCCTATCCAATGAATCCTAAGTACGCCAAAATTGTACAAGAGGATATTGAAAAACTTATCCAATGTGGATTCATATACCCTATTGAGCACTCAGAATGGGTTTCTCCAATAGTCATTGTGCCAAAAAAGAATGGGAAACTAAGAGTGTGCGTGGACCTCAAGAAAGTTAATGCAGCCACTAGGAGAGATCATTATCCCTTGCCATATTCAGAACATGTGCTTGAAAGAGTTGCGGGCAAGGAAGCTTATAGCTTTTTAGATGGGTACTCTGGTTACAATCAAATCACAATTGCATTAGAGGACCAAGCTAAAACTGCTTTTATCACAGAGTTTGGAGTATTTGCATTTCGTGTTATGGCTTTTGGCTTAACGAATGCCCCTGCTACATTCCAACGATTAATAAACACTGCTTTTAAAGAATTTCTAAGGGAGTTTTGTGAAGCTTTCCTAGACGAACTTTGTGTTTATTCTTCTTGGGAGAAGCATTTGTTATATCTACGAAAAATATTTGAAAGGTGCAGATTTTATCGCATCTCATTGAACCCTTTCAAATGCCAATTTTGGGTTAAGCATGGAGTCATTCTAGGGCATATAGTGTCCAAGAACGGGATATCCACAGATGAGAGAAAGATTAAAGCCATTGCCGATTTTCCACCACCTACGAACTATAAAGAAGTTCAAAGATTTATGGGCCATGTTGGTTATTATCGAAGATTTATTTTAAACTTTGCCGAGATAGCGCGTCCATTGTACAAGCTTTTTATCGAGTTTCACTGGACGGAAGAATGTCATCAATCTTATGAGTTATTAAAGAAGGCCCTAACAAGTGCTCCAATCCTACGAACACCCGATTGGAATGTACCTTTTCATGTGCATATTGATGCATCAAATTTCGCTATTGGGTGTGTTCTAACTCAACCAGGAGAACATAAATTGGACTACCCTATTAGCTTTGCAAGTCGCCAATTAAATGATGCCAAGATGAACTACACTACTACAGAGCGCGAAGGTCTAGCTATGATTTACGCAGTAAAGAAATTTCGCTATTACCTTCTTGCTACCAAGTTTGTGTTTTATGTTGATCATCAAGCATTGCTATATTTGGTAAACAAGCCGTGTTCCACAGGTCGAATTACACGATGGTTGTTAATTCTTCTTGAGTTTGACTTCACCGTTGTTGTGAGGCCTGGGAGGAAACATGTCATGGCGGATCATTTATCTCGTATCCCTAATGGCGAAGCTCCTACGGGGGTTGATGATGAATTGCCTGATACTCCTTTGTTCATTGTTGAGACAATGCCTGAATGGAGTGAAAAGATTGTTAACTTCTTAGTTAATGGTTTTCCACCCAAAGAACTGCGAAAAGATATAGCTCGAAAATTAATCAAGGAATGCGAACCCTATTGCTTACTGGCTGGAACTCTCTATAAGAGAGGAAAAGATTATGTTCTTAGACGCTGTCCCCGCGAGGATGAGTATTTATATATTCTACAAGAGGCACACATGGGTGTAGCTGGTGGTCACTTTTCAGGAAACTTGACTGCCCGAAAGATCTTACAGTCAGGCTATTGGTGGCCCACACTGTTTAAGGATGCATCACTTTTTGCAAAGGGATGTGATGAATGCCAACGCTTCAAGAAGCCGCAAAGAATTGATAGGATGCCTCTACATCCCATCAAGGTAACCCAACCATTTGAAAAGTGGGGCTTAGACTTTGTAGGACCGATTAGTCCGGCTGCACGTAACACGCAATCACGATATATCATTGTCGCTACCGACTATGTAACCAAATGGGCTGAAGCAAAAGCAACACTAAAGGCGGATGCAAAAACAACAGCTAAGTTCCTCTTTGAGAACATTATCACACGTTTTGGATGCCCCTTTGAACTTGTGAGTGACAATGGAACTCATTTTATAAATGAAGTAATAAAAGAACTCACATCAAACTTCATGATATCTCACCACAAGTCTACACCCTATTATCCCCAAGCAAATGGCCAAGCTGAGAGTACCAACAAAACTCTCATCTCCATTTTGACAAAGACAGTCGAGGCTCATCGCACTGATTGGGACCTAAAGCTTACATCAGCTTTATGGGCTTATCGTACTGCGTATAAAGTTGCTATTAATTGCACACCGTTTAAGATGGTGTATGGCCAAGAAGCAGTTATGCCATGGGAGTTTGTCATTCCTAATCTTCGAGTAGCTTCTCAAGAAGGTTGGGATGGTAACCCCTTAGTGGAGAGATTATATATCCTGGAAAGGCTAGATGAAGAGAGGCAATTAGCTGTGCGAAATGCTCTAGTGGAGAAGGATAGGAGAAAGAAGTGGTTTGATAGCCATTTAAAAGAAAAAGACATCAAGGTTGGTGATAAAGTTCTTATGTACGGGGTACGTAATGAAAAGAAGAAATTGAAATACGCTGGTAAGGGGCCATATTGAGTGTGTGAAATTACCCTGCAAGGTACCATTCGTGTGGAGACTCTAGATGGAGTTGAAACCATTGGATTCCTTAATGGGAGTAAATTCAAAAGATATTATGATCCTCTAAGCCAGGAAGAGTTGCAAGCCATCCATCAAAAGAAGGCTGCCAAGGAACAAGCAGAGCTAAAAAAAATCCAAGCAAGAGTTGAGGCTCGAGAACGACAACAACGTCTTAGACGCCAACGAGAGGCTAATCTGGGAATCACGCAAGAATTTTTCGAGGACACAGATGACGACTCATTAGAATCTGAGCCACCCCTACGATACCCAATTGAGCTAAATAGCCCCTATGGGAAAGTACTATACAATGCCTTATTAGATACGGGAGCTAAACACAGTTTGTTATCCTATGGAGTTTGGTGTCAATTAGGGAAACCGACCCTATCCTCGAGTACGATGCACGTCAAGGGCATTAATAAAAAGAAAACTGCTATTCTTGGAGTCCTTCAGACCCCTATTATCTATGACAATGGAAGCATAGTGCAGAGGTTTCTAGTCATGCCCGAGGGAGCTATGGAAGGCAACGTAAACCTGGGACGCACGTGGATGTTGGCAACCAAATGCACTATTGATTCGGATACTGGTAGTGTCACGACGCAACCACCGACTCTTACCCCTATCATTCAAGCAAAGTCACCTACGTTGCAAACTCTAGCAAAGTTGAAGGATAGCCAACATTCACAAGCCAAGGTGGTTAACTCGTCTTTGCCAGCTACCCATGAATCTAGCACTTCAACACTTATAGTTGCAGCAAGCAGTAATATTGCAAGTACTCAACCTGCACGACCTAAGAGTACATATCAATGGGTCCCCAAGGCCTTACTTCCAACTACCTCAACCCTCCCATCCATTCCAAGAAAAAATTTCCCGGGAAAACCAAGAGCGTGCCCTAGGAGAGTCAAGACCAAATCACGATGGATTCCAAAACAACTATTAGAAGCCCAAGGCTACTATGATGGAAATGAGAAAATTTGGGTACCTAAACGTAAAATGTGTCCTTCCCCATCGACAACAAACCCATATGAGTCAAACAGTGTAACGCTAAAGCCAATGGCAGACCGTGGGAAGGGAAAGATCACAGAATGCTACACGCCTAGTCCAGAGCTAGTTTGGGCTCCAAAGCAAAACCAATTTATTCCACCTAGCTCAGGAAGGGGGGAGTTCCATGAAGCTTCTCGCTCCTCATGTAATACATCCATAGAGGTAAAAGCTTCTACACAGCCTCCATCTATAGTAGTGGACCTCCATGAAGCTACAAAAGAATCCACACCTCCCAGTGTTCAAGAATCACCTGATGAACCACTTCAAGTTCGATCCTGGGAGAGTACCTTACCACCATTGCAACTTGATGAGGCACCTAGGGTAATAGAAAACTACTGGCAAAAATCCTCACCTATTACCAACTGGAACAATTGGTTTCAAAGGGTGACGACATCATTTCAAACGGTATGATCTACCCAAGGAAGGGGGGAGTGTTTGTGGACATCCATCATTCACTTGCTTCCCTCTCAACCTTTCTCCCTGACGTCTTAATCTCCAATCTTAGGGAATGTATATATAAAGCCTTATACTCACAAAAACAAGATAAAAAAGTAAAAGAGCAAGAGCCATAACACAAATCATAAAAACAAATTATGCACAAGAACACGACCCTTGTAATATTTGCACTCTAACCATTGTCTATTTGCGTGTACAGATATGGCTAGTACGCTAGAGTCATCCACTCCTGCCTTGGGTGAGAGGTACCCTCGTTACTTTTCACAAATATTTCACATGGTCTTTCCAGTGCTTGCATGTGAATGGGATTTGATAGGTACGCTAGCATGTGAGAGGAATTTTGAGGAGTTAGAATGGCTGATACGTCTCTTGACCACGTCTGATCCATACTTAGTAGAGAGCATTTCTCCCATTGCACAAGCCTACCCTTTAGACCAAGATGACTATAGGCGTCTAGTGACCTTCTTAGTAAACATGGGGACCTATGATGAGAAAGAAAATTTACAGGACTACACGGATGGCACATATGGTCTCATGGATGATGACTTTGTTTATCTCGACGACGAGGATAGGGGTTTAGCCTTAGGGTTTCTCCCCAACCTCTACAATATCCTATTCCCTTGACTCTCTAGGGGGAGTGCAAATAATTAGGTTAGGGTTCCTTATGTTTTTTGTTGTGTTCAATAAGTGTTGGTACCTTTTTCCACTAATGTGCCTCCTAGAGGTATTCCTGTTGTTTCCTAGTGTGTACAGGAGCGTATTGCTATTGGTAGGATTTGGACCTTCATGAAATCTTTATCTCGACTCACTCTTCAAATCAAGCGCGACCATCGACACAAACAGGTGTTTCTTGTCCATTAGCATTGCCCCTTATCTTTTTTGCATCTATGATTGTCTGCTTTAATTGTGATTGGTAGGATAATATCCAACACATTTTCTTAGTAACAAACATTTAATTCAATGTAATTTTTTGTCATAATCACTTGTCTAGGTTTAAAAATCAAGCAGTCCAACTAAGCTAGTTTGACCAAGTTAGGTGTTAGAGATCTTCTCTTAATACCATGGGGAATGCCTTCCTAATAATCAATGGTTACTTAGGTTCTTAATCCGATTTAGGCAGCATTGTGTGAAATGTACTAGGGCTTTCTAGTGGGCTTGACCCTATTGACCTTTAGCTTAAGTATTATAAAGGGAGTTTACTAGTGTGATGAGCCTGGGGAGGTGTATCAGTGTTATATGACCCCCCAAAGTTACAAAATTAAAATGCTGAAAATGAACAAACAAAAAATCAAAGTGCCACACTGTAAAATCTTAAGCTGGAAGAGAAATCTCAGCTTGATTTGGTACTTCACTCACATGTATTGCCTATGGTACTAGAGCCCTAGAGGTTCCCAGTGTGGGCGCTTTTCCTTGAAAAGCAAAAAACCCAAGGCATACAAAATAAGCACACACATCAAATTGAATCACTGTGAAAAGACTTTGGGGGGTCAAAGAAAAAGTAATCAGCCAGGCGATGATTTCATGAGAAATTCCTTTTATGGTAGCTTAACTATAAGGTCTTCTAGATATAGCCTCTAGTCAGCCCTCGAACATGAATACTTAGCTCTCGCGATTAAACAACTTAATTGACTACAGAAAATTAAGAAGCTTACCCATGGTATTAATATTCGATCTCTAATGCCTTTCGACCGTCAAATTAGCGACCTCAGACTTGTTTAATTTTTTACCTTTACATATGTTTATGCATTTGATTACATTGCAATTTAATGTTCATTGCTGACAAATTGTTTGAAATTCTTTTACCAATCAATTTGTCTACCTAAAACGGCATATGCTTTTTACTCACTTATGAGAATGCAATTACTGTGCCAATGTTGTTTGATTTTGCAGTGACTGAAGAAGGCTAAGGACATTCATCTCAAATGCTCTTCCACCTCAACGAACGAGCTTCAACTCAAATAGCTTCCGAGGACGGAATCTACATCACGAAGGGGGGCATGTTAACCCTCACGGCTCACGGACACCCCATCACCTACGACGGACGTGTATTATGTATTTGGTAGAGTCAGGTACCGGGCTTGTCGGACCAATAGAAAAAGGGTACGAGTGATGGCCGATGAGAGGCGCACTCTAACTGGGACATTCAAGGGATTAGTTGGCTAAGCATGGGCGCCCAAGTGTGAATGGGGTGAGTTCATACAAAAGCCAACTAAACCTAAAATTCATTCATTCTCTCATTTGTGCAATAGAAGAGTGCTCTTGCTCCATCTCCATCTCCATCTTCTTCTTCTTCACCTCCTTGTGTGTGTGTATGTGTGTGTGTGTGTGTGTGTGTGTGTGTGTGTGTGTGTGTGTGTGTGTGTGTGTGTGTGTGTGTGTGTGTGTGTGTGTGTGTGTGCGTGTGTGTGTGTGTGTGTGTGTGAGAGAGAGAGAGAGAGTGCGATCGAGCATTGCGGCGGCACGACGGCGGTGAAGCGGTTGAGCGCGACGTAGCGGCGTCTCCTTCTTCTTCGCGGCGAGGAATCCTCCACGGCAGGAGCATAGAGCGGTGAGTGACACACCATTGCCCTCTTTTGAGCTTACTAGTTAAGCTAGTTGTGTGCTTGGAGCCGTCTATGGCTCGCACACGGTGTAACGGTAAGTCCCTTGCTTCGACAGTGCAGCAAGAAGTGCACATTAAGAGAGACTTGTTACAATACAGTCTTTGTGTTCCTTGTGACCTAGGTGATGCAATGAAGATGGAAAGCTTCATGCATCACAAACATAACATAAACTTGAAGAAAGCTTTAACTATCCCAAGCCTCAGTCCCAAGACCTCAAACACCTTCGAAGGTAGAGAGAGCTAGCAGGGAATGAGGGTAGGGAAGAGGAAGAAGAAACATTTTGTAGGAGAAAGAATTAGTTCCTCACTTATCATAGTCTTGTTGCTAGCATACATAATAGCATATTAATGAAGAAGAAGGAGATGGCAAGCTTAAGCATTGAAGCATGGCTCTTGGTTGGATTTGCACTCCATAGCCAAGAGTGTTGGTGTAGGCTCTCAACCTCTACTTGCTTGGAGAGGGAGCTCTTGCACTTTGCATAGCACACAATGAGAGTGTTTGTGAGTGTGTGTGGGTGAGTATACCCCCTAAGCATCCCCCTAGCTTGCTTGGGTCGACCCCCCCTTGTAGCTCATGCTTGAAGCTCATTGGACCCCTCCAGGCCTAGCCAATCATGAGCAGGAGGCATTACAAGCAGTAGGGGTAGCCTTGAGACAAGTGTCCCCCTTTCCCCTTTGAGAGAGAGGGCTAGATAAATGCTAAATCAATTAATTAAATCTCCTAAATTACTATTGGACCCCTTGGGTGGCCAACCAATAGGTTTCAGGCATCTCATGAAGGTAACATACGTAGAGGCCTGACATGTGTCCTTGCTGCCTCTTCAAGCTTGGGCCTTCCTTGTGTGTGTGAGTGGGTGCTCTCTCTCTAGCCCCTAGGAAAAGGGCTCGCCCCCCCTCTTGTAGGGATGCTTTTGACTTTTGGTGCTCAAGCACCTTAGTCATCAAGCATGACTAAGCACTTGGACTAGGGGGTATTCCCACAAGCATCTCAGGCAAGCTTGTCAAAGCACCTCAAGTACCTTAATCATGTAGCAAGTCAAGCACCTCAAGCATGTAGCAGATCAAGCACCTCAAGCACCTTAATCAAGCACCTCAAGCATGACAAGCACCTCAAGCACGACAAGCACCTCGAGCTTGGGCCGGGTTCCCGCGCCTCAAGGTCATCCCTAGCTTACCTAAGGTCAAAGGACTTTTACACACATTATTGGAGGTCTTCAATGAAGCTAACCCTAAGGTCTTATGCTCCATTGGTTAGCCTTGCTCTTGATAGACCATCTCCCATTTGGGCCCCTTTACCATTGGCCCCGTGTTGCGATAGATCTATAAGCACATATCTATATCTTAACACTTGTCCCCGTTTATTCTCCCACATTAAGTGATCAATTTAATATGAGAAAATCATTTGGGTTGGTTAGATATTAGATTTTATGACAGGGATGTGTAGATTAGATAAGGTGCAAAGAAAGAGAGAGGAGAGAGAGGGAAAAAGATAGATAGATAGATAAAGAAGTATCTCTCTTTGTACATCCTCTCTATCTATCTACCCTCTCTATATAGAGGGTAAAGGTTGGGTGCAAGGCAGAGTTAATGTTAGATAGATAGGGTAGAGAGATGCAACGAGAGTAAACATTAGGTATAGGGAGATTAGGTCAATACTTACAAACTAATCTCTTTTGGATGTTAGAGGAGAGACCACCTGCTGGAGAGCAGCCCCCATCTTCTTCCTTTGGTTGGTTCGTGTTGCAGTCACCACCAATGGATTCATCTCTTGAGTCGGTAAATTAAAGCAATAAATATAGATTTATATGTAGGTTAGTTAAAGGAGAGCTTGAGTATAGCTACCTTCTTGTTATTTGCAAGCATGGCCCTCTTATACTTTTGGTGGAGATGGTCTATCTACTCACGTTCCTCATGCAATGATGGATATGAAGGTACATCACACACTCTGTTTTTGAGAGGAGTTCGATGTAGGGTTTGTTTGGCTGTCACACTCCACAGTAACTAGACGCTTATAGTCTTGCATAGTAGACCACATTGTGGAGAGTCAGGGAGGGACTCCATATACCTAGAGCCTCGCACTGATAGCACCCTCTTCTATCGTGCCTTCTTACCGGTCCACCCCCTTCCATCACAGGGACCCACACCATTCCGTTCTACTTTTGCTTCACCAGAGTCTTGACAATAGTCTGCGGGTGGTCAACGAACATCTTCTAGCAACGCATGTAGGCATTCCTCTCAAGGCAATGAGTGTCGCATGTAGGCATTCCTCTCAAGGCAACGAGCGTCGCATGTAGGCATTCCTCTCAAGGCAACGAGCATCGTGATAGGTGGACCAACAAGGGATCTTTTTGGGACATCTGTTTTAGTTTATTTCAAAGCATGCCTCTTCAACTACATAGGATGAGGACTGTGACGTGCACATTCTAGATACACAGGTGCTAATATAGGGTCAAGTAGCGTGGCGAGGTTGACTTTGGCACTACGTAAGTCATGGCATTTTGGCGCCACTTTCAGATTTCTATACACTTGATGTATAAGAATTGTTTTATTAAGTTTAAAGATTAGCATCCGATTATGCCCACTATGTCAAGGAAGCATTGCATGCTCATCTTTTGAATTCCTCCAATGAGCATTTCTCCATGTAGTGGTTGGAGGGATATATCAAGAAATTTCTCAAAAATAAGCAATCGAGTATACAACACGCAACAACCAATCATGTCGCAAATCAGAGCGCAGCTATCGTGATGACAACATGGTTGATACAGAGTGGGAGTGGACCATGCAAAAAGAGCAATGAAGCGGCAAGGTCATCCCACGAACTACAACGCGAAGCTCAAATAGGCAAACTCCCATGAACTATGGTTCAGGAGGCAAGGTAGCTTGCAAAGATAAATTTGAAAGTAAATTTTTATTGTGCAAATTCTATATAGGATAAATTTTAGCTTATGAAACTTTTTGGGTTTTTTAAAAACTTAGAAAAAGGTTCCTCTGACCCGTCCTACTAGAGAGATGGTTAAGTATTGACAGAGACACACGGAGTTTGATACGTGGTGATGGTTGCTAAAAATATATTTTGCGAGCAATTCGACTCTACAATTAGTAAGTGTAGTTAATAAATATTGTAATAATCATTTTGAGTTATTAATTTATTTGCTTTGGTTTTGGTTGTTGTAGAGTCAAAGAAATCAAACTTATATATCTCTGGACGACGAGGAGGAGGACGAGGAAGATGAGTACTTAGATTCATATTTTTTTGTGGTCCTCTTTTACTAGTGCAAATATGGCACAACAAACCCTCGTTTGTACATAAAACTCATTGTAAATTTTGTCTTTATTTGTAATTGAATTTCAGTATTGTTCTTTTGTGCTTGAAATTATGGAGGTAAGGTGTGACATATAATTTAAAGTATGTTGTTAATTTCAAAATTGAATATTATTTTTATTGTACACTTTTTAAAATGCAATTGATGTTTGAACATCTTTAATTTTTGAAAAGTCATGTAGCGACAATATATGTGGTAATGTAAGCGATAACATACGTGATCACATATTTGGATATATATTTGTATCTATTATTCGTATATTACGATGTCAGGGAATATGGGTTCGAAACATGAGCCGGGTAGGCACGGGGCCTCTGGCTGTAAGAGGTGTGAAAGAGAGAGATCGAGAACAACAGATGCAAATGGCTCTGGCAATCACCGTAATCTTCGATTAATTGATTCAAGCTGTGGGTACATTCTGATCAACAGCCAAGGCGGACTGTTAGCAGCACTGACACTTGGGTTCATTGAAAACTAGGAGTTTAGGCTCCCTTTACAATTACCCGGGTTGTTAATGGCTCCGTGATTTATAAAAAAGGATTAAGTACTAAATCTAGGATGTCATCGATGATCAAAAATTTCCTCCGTGTCGTATTTCACTTACCCAGAGAGAGAGAGAGAGAGAAAGAGAGAGAGAGAGAGAGAGAGAGAGAGTTGAAACTTTTAGATTGCTATCCCTGGTCTCAATCGAATACCTTTCCTTGCTCGAGTCCCTTCCTCGCTTATGCACGAGAAAAAGAGCATGCTTTGGTTGTCCAAGCTCTCCCTTTGCCAAAACCTTGCTTCAAGACTTGACTTCAAGAGCCCTTCCTTATGATCTTTGCTTTGAGATCCCTTCCTTGCCGCATAACCTCAAAGTCCTATCCCTTGCTTGCCACTCTCGACATCTCAACTTGTTTCCCTTTGTTGCTTCAAGGGAGAGAGGGAGAGAGAGAGAGAGAGAGAGAGAGAGAGAGAAATAAAGAAAGAGAGAAATTGTTCTTCTTTAACGCGGCCAAATCCAAGCGAGAGTCCCCTCCTTGCCGTGACTCTTTTCCCTCTTCTGTCTTCCCCCTTTCTTTTTCTTCTCTTCTTTCTTTCTTTCTTTTCCTCCTCCTCCTTTTCTTTCCCTTCTCTTTTTCTTCTTCTTCTTTTCTTTCTCTCTCGACGGCGCTCTCCTTTGACTTCTTCCTTTTCCCTAACTTTCATGCATGTAGCGAGAGTCCCCTCCTTGCCCTGGCTCTTTCCCCTCTTGTGTCTTCTTCCCCCTTTCTTTTCCTTCTCTTATTTCTTTCTTTCTTTTCCTCCTTATTCTTTTCTTTCCCTTCTCTTTTTCTTCTTCTTCTTTCTTTTTCTTCTTCTTTTCTTTCTCTCTCGACGGCGCTCTCCTTTCACTTCTTCCTTTTCCCTAACTTTCATGCATGCTATGGCCACCTCTCCAAAAAAAACCCTTCATGCTTGCTTTTGAAGAGGAGCAACGATGGCACCTCTCTCTGTTTTCTCATTTCCACTTATTTTTCCTGTCGGGTGGCCTTTGGCCCTTTTTGAACAACCATTTAATTGGTGGGCGGACACTTGCTTAGGGCGGCCTGGCCTTGGGCAGCCTTTGGGTATGGGCGGCCATTGCCATTATTTTTCTTATGGTCAGTCCTCCTTTGGGCTCGTAGAGGCACAAAATTAGCATATATATCGGCCAAGGCACCGCCTCGTATGACATTTGGCACGTAGAGGCAAGCATTGCCTCGCATGCCATCCTTCTCCAACATCCCTTGTCGAGCAATATCATTGTGAATTTCGATGCCCGTTAAAAGGTCTTGAATAGTGCCACATGACCTTAAGACGCAAGTATAAGTGATTGCATTAGCCGAAAGGCATACCCTTTGCACTCAGTGAAAATAGCCTAGAGCTCCTTACCGTAGTCGTGTTGGGTATTCCCCACAATCATTGCATTTCAAGAAATGACATTCCAAACATGAAGCTCTTCAAGCACTAGGCATTGCTGAGAATAACCATTAGGGTACATCTTGACCAAGCATTGTTAAATTACCATATTTCGCATGCATACCGTCCATTGTAGTGATGAGCACAACTCTGGAACCACGTTATCAAAGCACTGCAGGAGATGACATTTCAGGCATAATACTACTGTACCGCATTCTAGAACCTGATCGAAGTCCAAAATCACCAAATCGCACACTGATCGAGGCAACCAAACCGATACATGGAACCGGTCCCCGGTGAAACTTAAACTGCTAATATCTTGGCAACCAGATCTTCGATTGCTGATCTAAAAAGACCGACGTGCTCCACAAAGTGAGCACTTCAGGCCCATGCATTCATTTCATTTCTATCCTCTCAGCTGCAGGTGGCCAATCTGGTACGGATCTGCAATTGACTCAAACTTCAATCTGCCATAACTTTGCCACCGTAGCTCCAATCAACGAGCCGTAAAGACAGGCTAGTAGAGTACTTCAAGCACTGCAGTTCTAGATCATAAACTCCCATATTATGTGCTCACTTTAAGAATATTCCTTTTTAGCATCATTAAGACATATGTTGGCCCTTTAAAACCGCATTTGGCATACATTAACCGTGCAAATAGCTTGTTAACAAGCCATGAACACTGATCAAGGATCAAGTAAGCTTCAATTACGCTCGATGTGCATCTTCCTGGTATGTTTCTTAGCATGGGAGCGGAGCTACATAACATCCACCCCCTTTGAACCTGCATAGCCTCCGGTTTGTGCCAACTGCACTTCAATCTACATCTACTATAGGTACCTAAAGCTCTTTTCCATCATCAGACTCACGTAATTGGTAAACATATGAAAAATAATAAAAGGCTTATACCCTATCATCAATGTTCTAGCGTAATCATTAGGTAGCTACCCATCAGAAATCTTTGAACCGTTTGTTGAACTCTATATATTTTCACTGCTTTCTCTTACCGAGAGCGAGCGAGAGAGAGAGAGAGAGAGAGAGGGAGAGAGAGGAACTTTTAGCTTACTATCGCTGGTCTCAATCGAACACCGTTGCTTGGTCGAGTCCCTTCCTCGCTTATGCACGAGAAAAAGAGCATTGATCGCCCAAGCTCTCCCTTTGCCGAAACGTTGCTTCAAGACTTGACTTCGAGAGCCCTTCATGCCGATCTTTGCTTTGAGATCCCTTCCTTGCCGCATAACTTCAAACTCCTATCCCTTGCTTGCCGCTCTCAACATCTCAACTTGTTTCCCTTTGTTGCTTCAAGGTCGAGAGAGAGAGAGAGAGAGAGAGAGAGAGAGAGAGATTTCTTCCCCTTTCTTTTTCTTCTTCTTCTTTCTTTTCCTTCTCTTCTTCTTCTTCTTTTTCTTTCTTTCTTTTCCTTCTCTTCTTTCTTTGTTTCCTTTCCTCCTAGTCTTCTTTTCTTTTCCTTCTCTTTTACTTCTTCTTCTTTCCTTCTCTTTTTGGCCTGCCCAAAGGGCAAAGGCTATAGAGATCACTTCTCTTTTTGCTGACTAAAATAGGAAAAAGGTTGAGTTGTATTTTTAAGCATTTTTTGACATGTCAAAAATATTGATTGGTTGAAATAAGATAGTGGGTACTCATTGAAATGAATTGTGTAAATCTAATGATGGACACCTCTTGGGTTTTGAAATCTGAAATGAACTCTCATATATCAAAGAAAAGATTTTGGGTTGCCCAATGCCTTTGGAAGCATGAAACGTTGACAGCCTTACATGTTAAATGATAAAGCCTTAGGGGCTCCACAAATCCCAAGAGTCCCCTTTTCATTTTGAAATGCCACAAATCCCAAGAGTCCCCTTTTCATTTTGAAATTTGTGTTACCCACCTTTTCATTTTGAGAATTTGGTTCACCCCTTGAAATTGGAGGTAATAGACTAAAGTTGTCATTTTTGTTAGTTAAAACTTTATGGCAGGAATTTATCATTTAGGGCTTTAACCTTTAAAGATTTTTTATTTTTATTTTTAAAGATTTTAAAGCTAAGTTAGAACTTAAAGATGTAGAACTTTTAAAGTAAGTCTCGGATGATCAAATGAGGACCTAGGGTTTTTTTTTTATTAGAAGGTAAAACTTTGAATTAAAGAAAGTGAAAATGTTACATGGATCCACAAGTAGGAGGAGGGTCACCCCGAGACGCTAGAGTTTTAAAACTTAGAACTTTAAAGCTTTTAAAGTGAGATTTACAACTCAGGGATCTACAGTTTTAAATTTGTAAAAAGGGTTCTAGAGTTTAAAAATGTAGAGTTTTTAAAGTGGGATGTAGAGCATAGGGATCTAAAGCTTGGGGGGTAGAGCTTAAGGATGCTTTTTTAATTCAATTCTATGTGCACGCTTATGTTTTTTTTTTTTTAAAGCTTAGAGATGTAGTGATTTTAAAGTGGGATCTACCCTCAGATCAAGGCCTAAAATTGACACCTACTTTTTTTGTCAAGAGCTATTTTGCCTATCAAAACAATCTCAAAATTGCCTGTCATTTTTTGTATTTATATCTTTAAGTTAATCTTATAAATGGCCAATTATATAAGTTGATTGCATTACACAAAGCATATGAAAGGGGGCTTGAAAAATTGGATGTCAAAAAGAAATTTTTATCATGCCTGGCAGTAATTAGCTAAATTAATTTTCTGAGCTTCTCCTAATTATCACGGGTTCTTGAACACCTAATTAACCACTGATAGTTATATCACAGCATTTGAATTTCATTTACTAATTTCCCCTATTTAAATTTATCAAAAAACAGGATATTTTAGCTAAAGTAATTAGCTAGATTAATTTTCTGAGCTTCTCCTAATTATAACGGGTTCTTGAACACTTAATTAACCACTGATAATTATATCACAGCATTTGAATTCCATTTACTAATTTTCCCTATTTAAATTTCTCAAAAAACAGGGTATTTTAGCTAAAGTAATTATTTACATTAATTTTCTGAGCTTCTCCTAATTATCACCGGTTCTTGAACACCTAATTAACCACTGATAATTATATCAGAGCATTTGAAATCTATTTACTAATTTCCCCTATTGAAATTGTTCAAAAAACAGAGTAATTATGCCTAATTAATTAGGAAAACTTTTCAGAAAACTATAGGATAATTTTTCTAGATTAATAATTGTCTAATGCATCTCTGATAAATACTTCAACTTAATCTAATCCTAATTAATATTTTTGCCATGAATTCATGGTTAATTTGGCTAATTTCATCCCTAATATGATAGGATAAATAATCAACTTAGTATTACTAAGCTTAATTATAATAATCAACAGAGATTAATTAATTTAAAGAGGTTGAAGGAGCATGCATAGGCCTAATCTTTGATTTATTAATAATTTATCTTAATCTAACTTTGCTAATTAAGAAGGATTATGTTAATTATCGTTAGGGTTAATCAATTAGAGATTAAACTCTAATGATTTCTGCGTAGTGTTTCTCCTTAGATGAGAGATAAATTCTCAAAGCTCCGAGTCTGTCAAATTATGAAGCAAGGGGTCCTATTTATAGTTTTCTGGCACTCACAAGCTCTCACAGGCTGTAAAAGGTAGTTGCTTGAGGTTCAAGCAGCCCCCAGCAAGTCAAAAAACGCCCCTTGCTACTAAATGAGTCCCTGGTAGGTCAGTGATGACCCTCCCATTACCTGCCAGCTTTTAAAATATCAATTCTGCTATATTTTGACCTATTTTTGCTTAATTGGTAAATATCTTGTAAATATTTAGGAGGACTTTAATAAAGTCTATACTTAAATGATTACTGCAACCCTTCAATTTTACCTATTTTACTCAATTCACAGTGTAAACTTCCAGGGGTCATAACTATGCCAGTTTTTATCGGAATTCAATTCTGAAAATTTTTAGCCCGGGGTTTGCTGTGCTTAAGATTGCAAAAATACCAATATTTTCCATGGTCGGATAATTCTACATTGCTTTTTCAATAATCATATCAGTTTGATTAAGCTTTATACAACCTTTAAGGTTTCAGAAACTGGAAACCTTACAGCCAGATCTAGAAGCGAGCCTCGACTACAACCACTAATTTGAATGATTGGCGCAGACTTCTAAATAATTTCATATATATATATATAATATTATATATATAATATTATATATATATATATATATATATATATATATAATGTCAACCCATCCCGTCTCTAGCCTTGATCCTGAGAAGGTGTGTCGGCAAGAAGGGGGAGCCGAAGCATCAGCAAAAGAAGCAGGAACGGAAACCTGAAAAGCTACGGCGAGTATATTGGGAGCTTCCGGCTATGCTCAGTGCACACTGCACAAACCATACAACAATGGCGAAGAGAGAGAGAGAGAGAGAGAGAGAGAGAGAGAGAGAGAGAGAGAGTGAGGGCATTGGACAATAGACAGAGTCGACGTTTTATCTTTTCGCCAGACCATGATTGGCGATCGTGTGTGAACTGAGCCTTTCACGCTTCTAAAATCGCCACTGTAGAGAGAGGTTTCGAGTCCTACAACGTCTATAGTTTGTGTCACTCTGAGAGAGAGAGAGAGAGAGAGAGAGAGAGAGAGAGAGAGAGAGAGAGAGAATACTTTGGGAAAATTACCAAAATACCCCTCTAATTTATGGAAATCCCCAAAATACCCCAGTATTTTGTCACAAATTCCTAAAATGACCTTCAAATTTTCCAAAATTTCCAAAATACCTTTGGTTCTGAGAGTAAATTTCTCCAAAAATAAAAAAAATTGTAGCTTTTTATAAGAAGAATGATTGTCCATCATACAATATGCTAAAACTAGAACTTGAGTTGGTTACCTGGGTTTTGGAGATGAATTGCTTGATTATTTTTGGACGTAATTGCCTTTTTTTGGGAGGTAATTTGTGACAAATTATATGCTAAGGACTCATAAATGGATCTCAATTTTCAAAAAGAAATTGAACAATCATGCCAAAATAGATACAAGGGTATTTTGAGAATTCAATTGAAAAGCACTCCTTTTGCAAGCGCTGCCAAGGTTGGCAATGTAGAACCTTCCTCACCAATCTCCCCTCTGCCAACTTTGTCAAAGTTGAGATTTCAATCTTCGTTTCAACCAGCGGCGCTTGCGAAAGCCAGCATTGGAAGGTTTCGAAAGCTAGCTCCGCTAAAATGTTTTTGAAATAGTGTGGTGTTACGTGCACGTGGCAGTGAGCACACCCAACCACAGCCAATGTGCGAAGGCCAACCTTCTGCTTGCGGCAACATTTGTCAAGAGGGTGTCGAGATCCAAGAGCTTGGAGGGTCGATGCGAGGCGAACAGGCAATCAGAGGCTTGGTGGAAGACGAACAGGCTGAGAGAGAGAGAGAGAGAGAGAGAGAGAGAGAGAGAGAGAGAGAGAGAGAGAGAGAGAGAGAGAGAGAGTACATGCAGGTGTACTGGGACAGAGAGAGAGAGTGCACGTACACTATTTCTTTGTCCCAATACACGTGCATGTACTCTCCCTATGTGTGTGTGTGTGTGTGTGTGTGTGTGTGTGTCCCTCTCCCGGGCCTCCCCCCCCGTCTGCTCAGAGCGGCACAGGGCGTCATCCTCCGTCCCCAAGACGACACGGTGAGACGGATGAAGCGAACTCTCTCCTGAGGAATCTCCTTTGACCCGGTCGACCGAGATGCTCCCTTCTTAGTGATCTCCATATGCTGCCCCCTCCCACTTTCAAGCCTCATTTCCTTGGGCTCATGATTAAGTGGCACGAGACTCTAGAGTATAAGGTTGCATGCATCCCACGACCAAGCTGCAGCTCAACGAAAGATACTGCAATTCAATTGCCACTTCAGGCGAGTTGCTGCAACTTATGTATGCAAGTCATCGTCGTCATGTAGATATTTTTCTCATGCTGATAGCAAACTACATATACACGTGCCCAAGGGTTGTCCAGTATAGATGGATAGACCCTTGGTACACAAAATTGCTCTTGCACACAAGGCTTTTGCAACTCTATTATTGGTTTTGTGAACTAAGCTATTGTTTAGAATTGAGTTTTTAAACGAAGAGGTATAAATTACGGGCCCAATGTGCAATTGTAACTCATGTTATGAGAGTGGCCCTTCCCCTACGCCGCAGCTCAGAGAGAGAGCGAGAGAGAGATTGGAGGCTTCAGACGAAGACTAGACCAAAAAAGGATATATATATATATATATATATATATATATATATATATATATATATATATATATATATATATATATATATATATAGAGAGAGAGAGAGAGAGAGAGAGAGAGAGAGATGAGAGAGGTGAGGCAGGCTCTTGCATTGTTACATGAAAGAGGCAGTGTTTACCATGTCTGGCACAACTCTCTCTCTCTCTCAGCATAGACATGCCACATCTGAAGCATGTCTATGAGTTAGCCTTTCCAGGACCAATTTACAACTCCAATCTCCTTGCCCATGAGCTTGGAGCTTGGCTTGAGAAGTACAGGAAATTATAGCTTGGTTTGCAGTTGCAGACAAGTGAAACCAAATTCAGCAAGGCCAGTGGCTATGTGTTACAAAAACAAGCTAATTGTTGGCAACATCTCCATACGCGATGCCAATAGTGCTTGACGAAAAGTAATCATTGACAAGAGAATTACACACGTTCAGATTTGCAAGCTAATAGTGGTGTTGAAGCAAAGACAAAACTGCTCACAATGGCCTCAAGGATTGAGGTGATGTTATTGATGGAGGCTGAGGGGATCTCTCTCTCTCTCTCTCTCTCTCTCTCTCTCTCTAAAATGCCAAGTGCATATTAACTTGCAAGGCTCTCTTTCTCTATCTCTATTGAGCAAGATGTAGAGCTCTCATTTTCTATCCCTCCCTACCTAGCTTGGAAACTACTCTACAACTTTTGGTTATGAAAACATTAGCTACCCCATGGAATGCATCTACCTCTCCTACCAATTTCAATACCCAAGTCTGCATGTTGATATCGACGTATTTCTTGCAAGAATCTAAGAGAGACGGCAAAGTTTGTATCCCATGTGATAACTCTCATTGTCTTCACCTAGGGCCCAAAAGGATGATGGGCAAGGATGAGGGAATCGTGTGCATACATAGAGTCTAGGTTAGGGGCTTCATACCCTCCTTTGTTGGGATATACATATGGGTGATCTTGCAGAATGCATTAAAGATACCAAGCATTGGGCGAGAAGGATGAATAGTGCATATTTAACAAAAGTGATTTGATATGTGCTCTTTTGATAGGATGTGTGTCACCCATGTTGCCACAATTTGTAGTAGAATTTAGCAAGAGAAATTAATCATTGGTATATCCATGAGAAAATTTAAAATGCTACCCAAGTTTGTGTGTGTGTGTGGAGGCCACTGTGTGTGTGTGTGTGTGAGAGAGAGAGAGAGAGAGAGAGAGAGAGAATGTGATGTGTGTCCTATGGAGATATATAAGAATAACCACACAGACAAACATGGGCACGTGCACACACACACACACGTATTTATATACACACTCAGGTACATACACGCATACTCATATACCTGAGCTTGAAAAATTGTATAAGAATGACCCCTTGGTAAGAGGGAACGAGACCCGAGACCCGCCGCAAACGGGTCGTGTGAGCTCGTAACCCTTATATCAAAGGGTTTTCCTTAACCACATTTTGGCTTATTACTTCAAAATTGGAGTCAATTATTAGCTGCTTCACAGCTTATGCAGCGCTGCTCGTACTAGTTACTGGTGAAGGTGGTGACGAGCCGGGTAGTGAAAATGGGGGTTTGACCACAGCAGTGTTCCCCTCCAGCCATTGAACAACCATGGCCGCTGAGGGCCTCGCATTTGGGTTCTCCTGAATACACCAAATTGCCGTGTAGACGATCCTCCTTACCTCTTCCTCGTTCACGTTACGCAGGCGATTATCCACTACTTCCATCACCGCGCCTTCGACACACTTCGCCGCCGCCCAGGTCGGGAAATGCCATGCTTCCGCTTCCCCCTCCGCCCTCCCATCTACATTTCTGTTCAGCATTGCAAGTTCGACGTTTCGCCGCCCGCCCACGATCTCCAACATCACCATGCCCATGCTGTACACATCGCTCTTCTTGCCCACCACACCCTGTGTCAGCCATTCCGGAGCTATGTAGCCCGGCGTGCCCCTCACTCCAGTGACTACCTGCGACATATCCCTTTGAATAAATCTGGACATGCCAAAGTCGGCTAGCTTGGGCACAAAGTCATTATCCAGCAAGATATTCTGTGGTTTGATGTCGAAGTGCAAGATAGGCTGAGGGCAGTCCTCATGCAGATAGCTCAAGCCACGTGCAACCCCCAGGGCGACACTGTACCGCGTGTCCCACTCATGAAACAGGGGAAGTAGTGCATCACATGTGTTCTGTGGGTCTGTGCCTCTATGGGCTTGGGATTCCTTCATGTCAGCTGCATTTGTGAAAAGCCAGCGGTCCAAGGAGCCCCTTTCCACGTGCTCATACACAAGTAGTCGATGTGATGCCTCCCAGCAGAATCCCACAAGATGGACTATGTTTTGATGCCTGGTCTGCCCTATGGTTGCTATTTCTGCAAGTAGCTGCTTTGTCTGCTGCCCTTTCAAAGCAATCTCCAGAGATTTTACAGCTATCTTTCGGTTACCAGGAAGCGTGCCGCTGAACACAGATCCACATCCCCCTTCTCCCAAGAGTTTGCTAAAGCTCTCTGTCCCCTCTGCTAGCACCTTGTAACTGAACCGACTAGGAAGAATCGGTAAGACACTTTGCAACTCCTTCTCCTCTAAGCTTGCTTGCTTACTGAGTTTGAGTTTTCTTGCCCTGAGAATGCAGTGAACAACCATGCCAACCACTAAGAAGCTCATAATGGAGGGTATGATTGCAATCAGTGCAATATGATTCTGGGTCTTACTTTGGGTCTTTACTGCACCATCAGCTGCTTCAGGGTTTCTATCTGTTCCATTGGAACTTTGCTTTGAAGGATTCGGATCGGAGGCTGGATCCTGCGAAAAGGCAGCTTTGTCACTCAAGATAGCAACCTTAAGGTATGTGACATAATTTGCTGCTGCTATTTCGTTGGCCATCTTCTGCTCGAGATATCTTGAATACTCAAGGGTAGCCAGATATCGGTCATTCACCATATTCAGCAAGCTAATTTCATCAGTCATAAAGAAGCAAGTAGATGTATCATTTTGGTAGAAGAACCCATTGCAAGAGCAGTTAGAGGAGCATACATTCTTGCATGTTTCTACAGATGCTGTCGTTGCAGCAAAATCCCAACCATTGAAAAGCAAGATAGTGGCAGTCTTGTTCAGCTGCAAATATTGGGTTTTATTCAAATGCTCGTGGCCTTTCTCACAAACAGGCAGCGCAGAAGTAGGCTTACGCACACAGCCTTTGGAGAGATCTGTTGTGTTGAAGGGATCCATTAAGGCTGCTGGGCATGAGCAAAGATTTGGAGCACCTGGTGTGCACATACCCAAAGGTCCGCATGGCATGGGAACATCACATTCACCCCATGAGAACACAGGCATTTGATTGAAATCTACAGAACTTGTATGATCGCCATATGATTCTATGTAAATTGCAGTATCTGCATCCAGTGCAGCTCGCCGAGCAGAAGGCATCTGTCCTGGTGCATGTGTCACCGCATAGAGATAAAACCTCCCATTATTTTCTAGTCTCATGAAGCTCCAAGTTTCTAGGGGCAGGGACACTGATGGGTCTATCGAATCCAAGGTGGACATTATATCGGAAACAGCTGCAAAGGTTCTGTTGTTGTTGACATTGACACAAGAGATTTTGTTGCTGCAAGACCCTGGAAGCAGATAAAGGGTCCAGGGAGAGTTGATTAGCAGCTGGGTCCTTACATGGAGAGGAGGATATGAGGGTGTTAAGGTTGGGCATGATAGCGGTCCAATTTTCAAACTGGATAGGGAATATCCAGTAAGGAGGTTGTTGGGCCATGAATTGGGCATTCATTAGATAGAGAACCAGCCCCCCGGGCTCCATTCTTGCCATGTATGCGGAGTTGTTGCTGTGTAGTTGCATACCTGGCTTCAGCATCTGCCCTTGAAAGAGGGTGTCGGTGGGCAGCGCCTCTGAACTTCGCCAAACTGTGTTTGTCCGCAATCCAGAGTCATAAATGAGCAATTCCCCTGCGTCGTGTATTTCCATCAAGCCACATTGGGCACTCTCCATACAATAGTGCCATTTTTATCCCTCAGCTGCAATTCCTTGCTGACGATTTTAGTATGCTCATCTTCGTTGACAATCACGGTGAGTGACGATTGGACAGATTGAAGCGGCTTGTTTGGATTCATCACCAGCACCGGCACTACGAACCCATTGTCGACCTCGTTGGCAGTAAAATATGTATTAAATTCATTTTCTTGCTTTACTTCTTGAGTTCCAGAAATTAATGTAGTTGAGATGATTTTTGTGGAAGAGTAGTTGCCCGATCTTCCGGCACAAATAACTAGATAGATGCTGTAAGCATAGGGAATTATATCTTGAAATGAGAAAAAACCCATGGGAGAGTAAAGGAAACCAACGGCGAAGCCCTGGTTGGTGGCATTGTAAGTGGAATTGAAAGAAGGGGAGCTTAGGAAAGGAATGAAAAGGCCCTGCTCGAGTGTGCGAATGGCAGGAGCTTTTCCTTCCTTGGGAGTGATAGAGATGTTGAAACCAACAGGCAAATCGAGAGAGGAAACCGTAGTGGCAACGCTATCGACAGAGGCAATGACATTTGGGTGCATGAGAAGGATAAAAGGCAGGCAGCACAGCTTTCTCTTTCATGTGGGCTGATGCTGATTATGCCATGTTGTTAAGCGAGATCGCAAACAAAGAGGTCAACTGAGAGCCTTGCTGTAATGGCCACACAACTCTCGATATTGCACTGCTCGTCCCCCTCCACTATGTCAGCACGATTTACGAAAAAGCCCAATTAATGAGAAAGCCGGTAGAGAGAATCTCAGTGATATTTTCTTGGCTCGTTTAAAGTGTTGCAACTTGACCAAAAAAAAAATAGAGCACCCACATGTTAAGTGTGGATTTTTTTATTAGATGCTTCCATGAAGATTCCGTCAATCTTTCACTTGGAAATTGAAAAGGACAAAGGAGAGTAGTTTCTATTTCTACTGAAATAGACGCTGCTTATTCAAAAAGAAGGGGAGAACTTTCTATTTCAAAAAAAAAAACCCGACATCAGTGTGTTCTCTCTCTCTCTCTCTCTCTCTCTCTCTCTCTCTCTGTGTGTGTGTGTGCCGCGTGACCTGTTGCACTTGTTGGCGTGGCTTGCTGCAGCCTCTGTCGCGTGTCTTGCTGCACCTGTTGAAGCTACGCGAGCTGCACCTAGTACACTTGTGCAGGCGTGCGCATCACTCCTCAGCCCTAGTGCGCCCTTTCAACGTGTTGGTCTCGTCCCC
The DNA here is from genome assembly GCF_014529385.1 of Adiantum capillus-veneris. Taxonomy (NCBI): domain Eukaryota; kingdom Viridiplantae; phylum Streptophyta; class Polypodiopsida; order Polypodiales; family Pteridaceae; genus Adiantum; species Adiantum capillus-veneris. Next base: position 53,635,926 of record NC_140957.1, read on the forward strand.
TGCAGGTTTTTGCAGTGCGACACTCCCCAGTCCCATCACTCCCTTTCAGCGTGCTGGTTCCACCCCTGCAGGTTTTCTACAGCACTGTCGTGCCAACCGCCGTCCCGCCAGCCCATCCCCCCCTTCCCCCCTTCCCTTGCCGCAGATTTTGCAAATTTTCAAATACAATAGTTAATTTTTTTTAATTATAGCAGGCAGATTCTTTCAAATATCATAGCAGATTTCCAATTTTCCAAATTCTGCAGTTTCTCAGAAAATAGCAAATTTCAGATACAACAAAACTCAAAAATTACAGATTTTTAGGAAATTGCAAAAATTGAATACATCATGTATGCTTTATGCGGGAACATGTATGCATAATGTGGAAGCCCAGGTGCGTGTAGATCTCTGCAACATTTCTTCTCGTCTCGTTTGTTAGTAACAACCAACCATGAGGAAGCAGAATGACAAGCCCGACCCCTTAGAGGACGCAGTCCAAAAGTGCAAAAAGAAGAAATGGTCGAGACCATTAACAAGATTAACCGCCACCTTTTAGGTACAATAAATCTGCTCGAAGATCGCATTCTGGCCCAAGAAAGCAAGATCATTGCATTGGGAGATCGTGAGACGGCCCAAGACGAAGAGATTGCGTCACTCAAGAGGGAGCTCGCTAAGGCACGATCATGACATACACTTGAAGAAGGAGAACTGCAACCTTCAATAATAGAAGAGCTCAACACGATCAAAGAGCAAGTGCGAGCCAGCAAAGAGGGTGAAGAGCAGCACAAAGAAATGACGACCTCTTGGGTGGACGTTATTACAAAGACTCAACAGAAGGTAGATGAGGCCGAGAAATGGATCGAGGTTGCCAAGAAAGGGAAAAGCAAGGAAACAACAACGTCCACACCCAACATAATTAGCCTGACACTAGAAGAGGAGCAAAGAAGGCGTGTGCGCTCTCTACATGTGTGAATTTAAAGACAAAGATAATGTGGACGAAGAGGTAAAAGAACTCATGGCTTTTATCGGGGTTCATGAGCCGATGCACTCAAGAGCATGGAGAGTGGGCAACAAGAAAAATGGGAGCAAGGGGGAAACCTCGAAAGAAAGGGCACTTATCCTTCGTTTTTCCTCCATGGAAGCCAAGAAGGACTTTTTTGAAGAAGAGACCAACTCTGAAGAAAACGGGCATCTTTCTCGGGCATGATCTTACCCTCTCACAGATCACTCATATGCAGGAGGTAATGCCAGTGATTAGAGCGGCAAGGAAAAAAGGTAAGATTGTTTTTTACCGAGATGGAAGAGTGGTGATATTGGAGCTACGCTCCACATGACGGTGTGAGACCTATGGGACCACACTTAAAGTTGCTACCTGGAATTGTAATGGATCTATGTGTCTTGATGTGGGTGCTTTTGAGGAAAGTTTTAGTGGGAGAGACATCATCTTCTACTCTGAGACACATCAGGCTCCTGGGCAGACTATGCCTCACATTAGTGGATACAGATGGGAGACCGTATGTAGACAGGAGACACGATCAGAGCACAGAGGGCGGGGCTCAGGAGGAGTGGCAATGTTATTCAGGAAGGAGTTGCAACCATTGATACATATAGCTCGCAGGGATGAGCAAGCTAGGTATATGTGGGTGAGACTGAGAGCAGAGACAGACATATACCTTTACATTGCTATGTGCTACTTTCCCTCGAGTACATCAATGTATGCACTACCCACTGCCCAGAGGACAATCCCTCTATTCTATTTTGGATGATGACATCTGGGAGTTCTCTAGAGATGGTGACATCATCATTTTAGGGGACTTCAATGCTAGGACTGTCCATGATCAGATAATTTTTTATGATACTTCAGAGGAGATGTTGAAAGAGCTAGATGTTGCAGAGACAGGCCTATCCAGACTATCACAAGATGGGGAACATACTGAGTATGGATGACACTTGATAGACATGGGGACTGCACATGGATTGGTCATCTTGAATGGCCTACAGAGATTTCCCAATGCGGGGGGTTTTACATGCTTTCCACACAGACATGGAGCCAGCACAATGGATTATGTCATGGCACAGCCGAGTCTCATCTCTAGTATTCAGGATCTCACGGTTGGACCTAGACCTGTTGGTGTGGCAGTGGATCATGCTCTTGTGGCACTGACAATCCCTTTCCAGTTTAGTGTAGCACACAGGCCACAGGCAACCCCTACTCGCTACACTTTCACGCGGGAGACAGACTGTGTATACATAGATGGGATCTACAAACGCCTGTGTACAAAAGAGTTAGGGAGACCTCTGGAGGAGCTGACTTCTATACTGACACAAACATTACATGATGTACAACAGAGGCATACCCACACACCCAGCCTGAGCAGAGATGCCGTTCTGGGAGCATGCCCCAGATCAATTGGTATGATGAGAAATGCTGCGAGACTAGAGCTAGACTTCAGAGGGAGGTGCTTTTGGGGGACATCACTCACAGACAGTCACAAATTGACTTTTGGCGCGTAGTGCGGTGGAAGAAGAGGGCATTTCTGGCTTGCCTAGAGGAGGACCTATACCAACCATTCTTGAGTCAGGACTCACGGGAGGCATGGCGGCTCTTTCATGAGCACTCCCTCCCCCCTGTCATTACCTCTACAAAGGCCTGGGGCTAGTATGCATCATCTCTATACACAGTTCTTGGATAGTTGCCCCTTTCTGACCCCCCCGATCCATGTCCCCACACATGTGATTTTTTCACCGTTGAGATGGTGAGGAAGGCCATTGACAGGATGAGGACTGGGAGAGCATATAATCACGATGGCTTAGTGGCTGAGCACTTCATGCATGCCAGAGATCTACTAGCAGAGCTTCTAGCAGTTATGTTTAATCGTGCCATGTGTGAGGGCTTGCCTGATACTTGGAGCCTATCTACTATTGTACCTATCTTCAAGTCAGGAGACCCTATGGAGCCTGGGAATTATTGCACTATCATGATCGGACACACATTGGCTCGATTGTATGCATCGATTCTTGAGCAGTAGCTGAGAAAATGGGCAGAGAGAGAGAGAGAGAGGATACGCGTAGCCAAGCAGGCATGGTTCAAGAGAGGTTTTTCTACTCATGACTATATCTTGACACTCAGAGCCATCATTGAGGAGGTCATATCACATCGGAGACGGATCTATTGTAGCTTTTTGGACTTCCGCAAAGCATTTGACACAGTACCCAGAGCTAGATTGATGCATAGATTACAGGAGATGGGAGTACCCACATAGCTCATTTGGGGAGTCATGGCATTATACAGGTCAGTAGTGGGGCATGTACGCACCTTAGAGGGCCTATCTACAACGGTTCAATCCACTATTGCGGTGAAGCAGGGTTGCCCGCTCTCTCCTTCTGTATTTGGTATATATGTGGATGAGGTTTCTGACTACATCGAGAGAGATGGTGATAGAGGTGCACAGCTGGTAGGGACATGGATTCCACTATTGTTATATGCTGATAATATTGTGTTGATCTCCGACTCTCCGGAGGTGATGCAACGTCACTTGGATGCTTTGCATAGGTTCACCCATGAAAGTGGTTTGTCTGTCAACCTTAGTAACACCAAGGTCATGGTATTTAACCACCCCACAGTGGATCAGGAGGTCAGCGCCCGCATTCACATACGGCCAGAGACAGTGGAGTATATAGATGCTTACACTTACCTTGGAGTGGTTTTTAGTGGACCAGCATTTTCATTGAGGAGAGCAATAGATCCCAGAGCCCATGCAACATTGGGTAGATTCGAGAGGATGTTTTCACATGTTTAGTTTCAGGAGCCTCGGACGAAGCTCTGGCTCTTTGACACTTTGGTGGCTTTTGCATTACTTTATGGAGCTAAGATTTGGGGACCTTCATTGGACCATCATGGAGGACAGGTCGCACTGATGGATGGGGGGACATGGAGAAGCCACTAGTCTCTATGATCTCGTGGCTCATTAGAGCCAAGGCTTCGGTCCCACGTGCCATTATCCGGATAGAGCTAGCTGCCCCCCTACTAGTGGTGGAGGCGCTCACCAGATCCGTCTCCTTCATACAACGCATGTGGGAACTTCCCAGAGACAGATATGCCCGCCTTGCACTTGCGTCTTCTCGACAGTTAGCCATGCAGGGAGATACAACATGCTGGTATGGGGAGATGACGTCATGGTTCCAGGCGCATGGGTTCAGCATAGACAGATTGCTCCCCTTTCAGTACTCTGGATGCACCCTCTTTGACTCTTACACATTCCGAGATCACCAGGCTTATCCGCGAGGACCTGACTTAGCTAGACATCATGAGGACATGGATACAGCCAACACAGGAGTTGGGCATGAAGATGGCTTTCTACAGAGAGCATCTTCTCCAGCTTACGAAGGACAGTTTTGTGACGAGGCCCAGATACATGGACACCCACTTGTCTCATGGGATATGATGTGCTATTGGCTAGATATGCACATCTTCACACCAGTTGTGGATTGAGATTCAGAGATACAATGGAGTACTAGCAGAGGCCAGGACATGCCTCCTGTGTGACATGGAGCCTGAGACAGAGTTGCACCACACATGCCAGTGCCCCGTCTACTACGAGATACGTGGCCGCTTCCACTGCTTGTTCAGAGAGGGCTTCAGACCACTCTCGAGAGTCATGCGGTACGAGGATCAGAGACGCTTGTGTCTGTTTTTGCTCAAGCTACGTAGACACCGAGAGAGCTTGATGAGGGGAGAGGCTAGCTTGTCTCAGAGAAGGATCATAGACTTCTTTAGAGCAGACATTGGGCACCCGGAGGAGCTACTACCACAGGAGAGCTCGTCGCCTCACACTAGAGGCACACTGATTGACCGAGCGACCGAGCTAGGGAGATCCAGACGCCCACGACCGCGAAGGACCACACAGCATCGACGGAGGCTGCATCAGAGGATTAAGATCACTTTGGCTCGACATGGACGACGTCCGATCAGGCTATTGACCATGGAAGAGATTGATGAGATCCGCCAGTGACTGATGCTGGATCTTTTGTGATTTAGCCATCCCACATAGCTGCTTAGCTCACACCTAGTGGTTTAGGATTCCATAGTTTTATTTTGTCATTTTTTGTTACTCTGACTTTGTATCAGATCCACGACTTTGTATCAGATCCACCACATTGTAACTTTCTGGTCTCATAGATCACTTTGGCCTTTTGAAGACGTTAATATAACATTTAATTATAACATTTCATTTCTGTCTCTCTTATCTGGTCTCTTACCTTCTTACCTCCATCCCCCACTCTCTCTGTCGTTGAGTGCCGAAGGCACTCTCTCTCTCTCTCTCTCTCTCTCACACACACACACACACACACACACACACACACACGTACGCACGCACGCGCACGTGCGTTGTTCAGCCTGCATGGCATGCCCCCACTTCGACATCGAAGCTTGGACTCTCTCTCTCTCTCTCTCTCTCTCTCTCCTCTGTCACATAGATGCGCGGCCTCTGAGAGGTCTCGTGAGCGCTGGGGCTTACTGATGTAGCTTAGATTAGGCTTCCTCAGCAGAGCTCGCGAGAACAGAGGCTCAGCCTCCTTCGTCTCTGCCGCATGGCGTCGCTGCTTGGCCTTCGGCAGCACCTTGTTTGGGCATCTTGCTAATAAATGAATTTTCTTTGTGAGTAGGAAGTACCAATTTGTAACAACTGGAAAAAAAATTCATTAGACAGCTAGGAGAAAGCTGAAAAGCAAAAAGTCTCTCAGAGTGGAGATAACTGGGCATGCATGCGAGGAGAGACTTCTTGTTGAGGGTTTGTTGCCACTACCTTAGGGGTAGGGGAAGGATGCATCATGCGCTTCATGCAAGGGCAGGTGGTTGGCATGAGTAGAAAAAGTTTAGGGAAATCGTATTAATGGTAGTTGCACCTCAACGTCCACATTCGGAACAATTACATAAGGCCAGGCTGCTCACATTCCCCATCATTGATTTCTTGAATGGTAGAGCAGGAGGAAAATAAGGTTGCGGGTTGCACATTAGGGGGACTTCTACGGAACGACGTAGGGCTATGCAGGAAGAGCCAAGAGGGAGTAGATGACCAAGGTGGGGCAAAAAGGTAATATTCCTAGCTATTGGATTTTTATTAAAAGTGAACCACCACCGTAATAGAAGGTTGCCTTGGACAACCCTCCTAGAGGGGATCGATGCTGGGGCTCGCCAGGGCCGTGGATTTACGAGCAGGCAAATTCGGGTGTGAAAAAGGGGGCAGCGGGGAAATTGATGCGTCGTTGAAAGCGTGGCAAGCGAATAATGGCGAGGAGTAGGGTCTTCGCAAGTGAGTTGGGTCTGCGCTAGGACAACAACGCAACGCCAGAGCCATAGTCCCGCTCCCTCGCACTCGCTTTGACCCGCATGCAAAGCAGGCTCACACTAAGCATAGACACGCCAAGAGCGACACGGTAATATTTGAAACAACCCAAATTTACTTGCTCCCGAATTTACTTGTGATCGCTCCTGCTCCGACACCCTCTATTTCCACAATCGACACAACCCGAATTTACATGTTCCCACACCCTCTATTCCTGAATTTACTTGCCGATCCTGCGTCCACACAATCCTTTTATCCCTCATTGCATCGATTACTACGGGATTCAATATTTTTTTTGTCACTTATCGTCAAGCTCAGGATGACTCCCCGCAAAGCTTCACAACGATCTCACTCGAGCTATGGCGAACAAAAAGCCTCAGTACCCGCAAAGATTGGAGCTATGAAGATGGCATCAAAGGGGACGTCTATTGTTGGTTGTAAAGCAAAACGAAGCCGCATAAAGAGGAGACGTGAGTCTTCCTCTTCGCATTCACAACGAGATATTGACGCATACGAAACGGAGATCATGGTATGATTGACACACCTCTTCTTCAATCTACATTTTTTGAGAGAAGGAACTTTGTGAAATATGATGTGATAAAATTGATCCTTTTTTGGTTTTGTGTATATATTGGAGAGAGAGAGAGAGAGAGAGAGAGAGAGGGAGGGAGGGAGGGAGGGGGAGAGAGATACTAGGAGATGAGAATGTCTATTAATGTGTAGGCAAAGCAACTCTTCATTGAGGAGTTTAGGGAGAGAGAGATGGGACGCTTGTCCGCTATTGTGGAGTAGACAAAACCTGTCCAAAGTAGAATAGAGCATGGGAGAAACGTGTTGACCTTGTCCACCATATCAAAGAGCGTCATGGTCTTATTGTCGATATTCCTCGTAGAGCCATGGGGAGACCAAAGGGTAGTCAAAAGTCCGAATTGGCTAATGGATCATGGTCAGGCAAGCCAAAATGCGGTTTCAAAGCATCGAGACTCGCATAAAACTTGCCCGAAAGAAGCATTTAAAAGATCTCAATACAAATGGTAAGAAGAGATGGCGCTTAAGCTCTTCCTTCCAAAAGATGCCATACGAAGAATGGTTTGCCAACCATGCGCAAGAGGAAATGACAAAGTGGGAGAGTGACACGCCAACTCGAGTTGCGAAGATGAAAACAAATATTGCAAAAGGATACGAGAGGATGGTAAGAGATGCTCTCATTCTTTGCTTCAATGCTTTCATAATTGCATCTTATGTATAAAATTCTAAGGTTAAAAATGTTTGCATGCTTAAATGTCTCTCTAGTCAAGAAAATATAAGAATAATAAACATGAGGAAGAAGAAGAAAAGGAGATGATTTAGAACATGAGGATAATGCTCTCTCACCTACTAAGAGTAAGGAGAGTGAAGATGACTATAGATCACAAATGGAGGATGGGGAACATTCCCAAACATGTCATAAAAGCTAATATCCGACCAACCCACATGATTTTCTTATATTAAACTGATCATTTAATGTGGGAGAATAAACGAAAACAAGGGTTTGAATATAGATATGTGCTTACGGATCTACTCAACACGGAGCCAATGGTAAAGGGTTCCAAATGAGAGATGGTCTGTCAAAGAGCAAGGATAGCTAATAGAGCTTAAAGACCTTAGGGTTAGCTTCATTAAAGACCTCCAAGGGTTAGTGTTAAAAGTCCTTTGACCTTAGGCAAGCTAGAGCTGTGCCTGAGGTGGGAACACAGCCCAAGATTGAGGTTCTTGTCGTGCTTGTTGACTAAGGTGTGCTTGAGGTGCTTAATGACTAAGGTGCTTGAGGTGCTTAATGACTAAGGTGCTTCAGGGGCTCGAGGTGTTTCACAAAGTTAACATGATCCCTACTCAAGGGGAGGCGAGCCCTCATTGTAGGAGCTAGAGAGAGAACACACACACTCTCACACAAGGAAAGCTTGGTCTAAAGAGGCATCTAGGACACTTGTCAAGTTCCTCTTCATGTTGCCCTCATTTTGTGTCTAAATCCTATTCGTTGGCCTCTCATGAGATCCAACGATAAATTAGTTAATTAAATTAATTGTTTATGCATTTATCAAGTCCTCTCTCTGAAAGGGGTAAGTACACTTGTCCTAATGCTACCCTTATTGCTTGATATGCGCCAAGTATGTGATTGGCCAAGCTTGAGGAGGTCCAATCATGTGTAGGCTAGTGCTAGAAGAGGGGGTCTACCAGAGCAAGGAGGGGACTAGCTTGAGGGGTATACTCTCCCACACACACACACACACAAACTCATTGTGTGAGGTGCAAAGTACAAGAGTTCCATCTCCTTCTCCAAGCTTGTAAAGAAATTTTGAGCCTACACCAACTCTCTTGGCTATGGAATGCAAATCCATTCAAGAGCCATCCTCCAATGCTTAAACTTGCCATCTTCTCCATCTTCATTACTATGCTATTATGTGTATACTAAGTAAGAAGAGTAATGACAAGTGAGGAACTATTTCTTTCTCCTATGAATGTTTCTTCTTCGTCTTCCCTATCCACATTCCCCGCTAGCTCTCTCCACCTTTGAGGCCTTGGGACTGAGGCCGGGGATGGTTAATGCTTTCTACAAAGTCTATGTTATGCTTGTGATGCATGAAGCTTTCCATCTTCATTGCATCACCTAAGTCACAAGGAACACAAAGATTTTATTGTACCAAGTATCTCTTGATTGGAGAATCTATAATACAAAAGCCTATTGGAGGGGAGGCCGGATTCACATAAATCTGGTCCTCAATTGTTCTCTCTTGCAAAAGTATTGTTCATGTAAAGTTAATTAAGTATTATGGTTATGTTGCTATCGCTAATTATGTTCACCCTCTATGTTCTCAAAATAGTCTCACAAAAATGCTCACTCTAATTCTCCTAATTTCGCTATTCTCAAAGTTCATAGGCCATTGCCATTACATTGGTATCATAGCTATTGGTTATTCTCATCTTGCTTAAGAAGAGAGGTCCTTAAGTTGTCCATAAAAAGTTGGGCATGTTCATTGCAATAGGGTAAGCGAGACAGGGATTTATTATCTTGGTTGAGAAGGACTTAGTTTGAGGTACACTGTTGGGAACTATAGTCTTAATAATGGAGCCTCTCAGTGCTTCCCTTTGGCTTCACCATTATTGAGCTACGATCAATCTCACAGGAACCATAATCAACCAAGCAATCAGACCCTCTCCACTAGTTTTTACAATCAACAGTGTCTAAATCACGGGTGCGGCTGCTTGAGGACCGATTTTCAAAAGTAAAAAAAAAGGGTAGAGACTAAGGTTTTTGAGGGTACCAAAGCACAAAGTAATCTATACATAAGTATAATTAGCATGGCTAACAATAACCAAGAGAGTAGAATGAACATTGATAACTTTGATTTTGCACATGAAGGTGCTAATGATGATGCCCCCATGTTTGTTAATTATCTTGTTACTAGGTTGCATCAAGCTATGTGCAACCCTGCTTTGCAAGCGGAAGTTACCCAACAACTTCGTGCTTATGGGATTTTCCTTCCTCTCCAAGAGCAAAGAGAGCTTAGGAGGTCTCTTGACGAGACTCACAAAAGAAGACTCTCTCCCATACGAGAGGAGGAATCCAAAGAATGAGAAAGAAGTGTATCTCTAAGTTCCTCTGAAGATGTGGCTCTACGAAGGCGGCGGTCTAGATGATCGCCAACTCCTCCCAAGAGGAAATGGTCAACCCACAGTCCTTCTTCTCGTCACTCCAAAAGGGAAGAGAGGAAACAAAGGAAGAAAAGGGTAAGAAAGAGGTCACCCTCTTCTCATTCTTCTTCACCTTCCTCCTCTTCCAATGAAAGCAATAGCTATTCTCCTAGAGAATATAAGAGGGTAGGACATCACAAATATTACCCTGCATGGCGAAGGTCTCAAAAGCTCAAGAAGTTCAAAGAGGGAGGAAATAGTATCTCTTTTCTCCCCTATGATGGCACATTTGGTGCTACCAACAAAGTATTGGCCTTCATCCAGCAATTTGATGCGGCCTTTGGAGACGAGGGATTCATGGAGTCCTCTAAGCTACTCCATGTAGTTATGCACTTCCAAAAATCTTCTCATCAATGGTGGGCTAGCCTTCGTGGCAACGGCAAAGTCCCAAAGACATGAAAAACTCTACGAGTTTCCATCATGAAGCAATTCCTTGCAAGCGATGCAAAGGATAGAGTGCTTAACGAATGGCGGAGTTTGAAGCTTCTCTCCCATGAGTCTATCAATAAATATGTGGACAAGTTTTGAGATTTACATCTCAAGCCTACTGTCTTTCAAAAGATAGACTTCGTCGAGCAAAAGAAACAATTTTGTGTGGGATTATCTGAAGAGATGGCGGAGTATGTTAACTCCCAACGTCCTGGTTCTATCACCGAAGTAATCCATCACACTATGATTGCTTCATGTATCAATTTTCAACAAGGGGCTAGAAGGAATACTAAGCCCATGGAAAGCAAAGAAAAAAGTGATACAAAGGAAAAAAACAATGCCCAAAATTCTTTCAAAGGCAATTCCAACAACAGCAACAACAATAATCGGTCCAAGAAGAAGGGAGTTTACAAAGGTAAAATTAAACTCTGTCCTGAAGAGCTTGAAGCTTTTCGCAAGGACCACAAATGTTTTAAGTGTGGGGAGCAAGGACATGGCTATTGTTCTTGCCCCAAGAGAAATGTCCGCAATGAGACTCTTAGAGCTTCCACTATCGAAGCTCCAAAAGAAGATGCTCATTGCAAAGGATCACCTCTCTTCTATGCTTGGGGAAAGGTAAGGGAATATGATGCCTTCATCTTGTTTGTCTCTACTCACAACCTCATATCAACGCACTAAGATGGGCATTCAAGCTTTCAAGGTGGGAGATATACTGCCGATGGAGCTTTGAAGGGAAAACAAGCCTCCGTTATACTCCCTTGATTGGGAAGTTGAGGCTTCATGTACGAAGCTATGTCGACAAAGGAGACTTTTTCATCTCTCCTCTCCAACAAGAGGATGCTATCCTAGGGGCACCTTGGTTCAACCGCATGGCTGCCAACATGAAGTTCCTTAAAAGGAGAATCTACTTCACCTACAAGAAAAAGAGAATGTATATAGATGCTAGTGAGTCTGGTCATACTATACAACTTATAAATCCTCCTGCTTTTGATATATCAATGAAAATCTCAGTTTTTGCGTACATGATTTTTGTCAAAGTCCCTAAAAGGTCCTAATGTTTCATCAAATGTAAATGGTAGGAATCAAGAAGAGCTAGACTTGTCTAATTTTCTAAATGGATTCCAAGATGTATCCATCGATGATATCCATATGGACTTACCTCCAAAACAAGGAGGTGATGACCATCGAATTGAGCTCCTACCAGGAAGCTCACCGCTTAATAAGCCTTCTTATCGAGTTTCATAAGCTCAACAGGAGGAGATCATGAGGCAAGTACAAGAATTGGTAGACAAAGGGATGGTGAGGCCTAGCTCCTCTCCCTTTTGTTCTCCAGTCCTTTTAGTGCATAAGGAAGATGGTACATACCGCATGTGTGTGGACTATCGAGCACTAAATCATATCACTATCAAAAATAGATTTCCCGTACCACGGGTAGAAGATCTGTTTGATAAGCTACAAGGTTTGACCTACTTTAGTAGGATTGACCTTAAAAGTGGCTATCATCAAATAAGAATAGTAAATGAAGATATCTTGAATCCCGTATGTCGTATAACCTTTGGTCTTTATGAATATCTAGTCATGTCTTTTGGCTTGACTAATGGACCAGCCGCGTTCAATCGTTTGATGGAGAAAATATTTAGATCCTACCGCAAATTCACTGGAGTGTTCTTTGATGATATCATCATCTACTCCAAGTCTTTGAAGGAACACAAGCAACACCTCCAGGTAATTTTTCAAGCTTTGAGGGAAAACAAGGGTTAGCTTCATTAAAGACCTCCAAAAGTTAGTGGTAAAAGTCCTTTGACCTTAAGCAAGATAGGGCTGTGCTTGAGGTGGGAACCCGACCCAAGCTTGAGGTGCTTGTCAAGCTTGCTGACTAAGGTGCTTGAGGTGCTTAATGATTAAGGTTGTCATAATAATCAATATCTAATTCTCCTAAATGATTTTCTCATATTAAACTGATCATTTAATGTGGGAAAGGCCAGGGGAGAAAAAGCTAGAATATTGGTTAAGCTAGCAGACCGGCCACAGTAGGGATCCAAAGGAGGGAAAATAGGGATCCAAAGGGGGGGCCATCTGCAAAAGAGCCATGTGCAACAATGGGCTAAAAAGACCCTAAGGTTCAGCCCATTAAGACTTCCAAAATGCTAAGGTTCCAAAATTCAAAGGTTGTGTCCAAAAGGTCAACCCTAGGGAAAATTGGATGCTTAGTGTGTGTACAAAAGTCTTCTTCAAAGCCTACAAAGGAGGGGGCGAGCCCATTTAGTAGGGGATGAGAGAGAAAGCCACACACACACACACACTTGCTCCCTTTACACGAAGGGAATTAGGGACACAAGTCAGCTCCCTAGGCCAGATGCCCACAAGGGGTGCCCAATTCCTATTGGAAGACCCTTGAAGTGGACCAATGAGAATTAAGCTAGAGTAAATCTAGTATAATTAATTTAAAAACATTTAATAAAAGAAACCAATGAGAATTAAGTCTCCTAGAAGACTATTGGGCAGTCTCCCAAGGGGTCCAATGAGCATTCAGGAGCCTAATGGCTTGCCTGATTCCTATTGGCCAGGAGGCAAAGGGGTCCAATGAGAGTTTAGTTTAATTATTTAATTACCTAAAGCTCTCACAAAAGGAGAAAGGGGGACACATGTCAGAAGGCTATCACTTATGCTGCTTAACACCCATTGGCTTGACTTCGGGAGGTCCAATGAGGCAAAAGCCAGACCAATTTAGCAGGAAGGGCTCGCCCAAGAGAGACGGGGGACTGATTTTTTCTTGGTATTGACACACACACACTGACACTTGACCATGTGTGAAGAAATAATACTCTATCTCCTCCCAAGCTTTAATGGAGAGCTCATCACCTACTCCAAGCTTGTGAGATAGAAGCCTACATCAACACTCTCTTGGCATGTGGATATTGCAAATCCAACCAAGAGCCAAGCTTCAATGCATGCTCATCTTCTCTACCAAGCTAATTACTAAGCTAAGCTATGCTAATATGAATGATTATGTGAGGAGATGTACATCTTTCTCGTAAGATACTCCTTCTTCCTCTCAATCTACTCTCATACCCTGCTAGCTCTCACCATCTTCGAAGGTGTGTGAGGTCTTGGGTCTGAGAACGGGGATAATTCAAGTTGTGTTTGATTAAGTGTTTTGCTTAGTGCATGAAGCTTCCATATTCATTGCACTAGCTAGTCTTGAAGGAACACAAAGAATTGTATTGTACAATGTCTCTCTTGATAGGAGAAACCATAATACAAAGCCTTTTGGAGGGGGGACCGGCTCGATGCAAATCCGGTCCTCAACTGTTGTCAATAGCTTAATTTCTCTCTCTTTTGAAAGTATTGTTGATGCTATCTAACTAGGTGTTATGCTTTTTGTTGCTCTCTCCACCCAAGCACTCTTGTAATTCTCATTAGGAATCTATTCTAATGAAATGCCCACTATGTTCATGCTAATTTCCGCTACACATAAATTATTAGGCCATTAAATGTTACATTGGTATCAGAGGTCAAGGTTTCTCTTTTCTTGCTCAAGAAGGGAGGTCCTCAAGCTAGCTACAAATGGTTGGTATTATTAATTGCCTGTGAGTAAGTAGAATAGGGATTTTTCAGCCTTGAAGTGAGCCTGCTTTCGTGCAGTTAACGGGGCATCACCGTCGAGAGCTATGGTCTTAATAGTGGAGTCCTACGGGGCTTTCCAACGGCTTAACCACTATTGAGCTATTAGAAGCTTGACAAGAGCCGGTGCTGTTTTGGTGTCGAAAGACCCTCTCTTCTATTCCTTGCAATTAATGGTATTCGAGCTGCGGGTACAGTAGCTTGAGTGCTTTTTCTAAAGGGGTAAAGAGGAGTAGCAACTAGGGCTTGAAGTGCCAAAGTACACTTAAAAGTTGTTAGAATGGCTGACAATAGTAAAGAGAGTGAAATTAATACGGTTGATAACTTTGATTTTGCTCATGAGCAAGCTACTAATGATGCTTCAATGCTTGTTAACTATCTTGTTTCTAGGCTTCAACAAGCCATGGGCAATCCATCTCTTCAAAGTGAAGTGCAACGGCAGCTCCGTGCTCACGGGATTCTCCAAGCTAATCACCATGACGGTAAGAATAAACTCTCTCCTGAAGAGCTTGCGCGTTATCGTAAGGATAACCGGTGTTTCAAGTGCGACGAACAAGGGCATGCGTACCGCGCTTGTCCCCAAAAGAACAACCGCCAAGATCCTCCTAGAGCTTCCTTGGTTGAAATCCAAGAGGAGGAGACTCACCAAACTCACCACAAAGGATCTCCTCTATGCCATGCTTGGGGAAAGGTAAGAGAACATGATGCTTTTATTCTCTTTGGCCCTGGTTCTACTCACAATTTTATATCTATGGAGTTAGCCACCAAGCTAGGCATACAATCCTACGAGATGGGAGATGTCCTACCCGCAGACAGTGCCTTCAAGGGGCAAGAAGCTTCAGTCACTCCCTTAATTGGGAAATTGAGGCTTCATGTCCAAGGCTATGTGGACAAAGAGGACTTCTTTATCTCTCCTCTCAAGCATGAGGATGTAATCCTAGGGGCACCATGGTTTGACCGCCTGGCTGCCGATGTTAAATTTCCTGAAAGGAGAATCTCCTTTAAGTTCAGGGAAAAAGACATGTATACAGATGCTAAGGAAATGGGTAACACCATCCCCATTGTACATACACCAGCTTTCAACAAGTCAATAAAGAGCTCTATTTCCGTGTACATGATTTTTGTTAAAGATTCTCAAAAAGAACCTAATGCTTTAACAAACGAAAATAAAAGCAACCAAAAGGAATTAGAGTTATCCAATTTTCTCAAGGGGTTTCAAGATGTTTTTATTGACGACATCCCTTGTGAGCTACCTCCTAAACGAGGTAATGATGACCATGCAGTTGAACTTCTTCCAGGAAGTTCACCGCCTAATAAACCTCCTTATAGAGTTTCTCAAGCTCAACAAGAGGAGATTATGCGGCAAGTGCATGAGTTAGTTGAGAAGGGCATGGTTAGGCCTAGCTCATCTCCATTTTGCTCACCTGTGCTATTAGTGCAAAAGAAAGACGGCACATATCGTATGTGTGTCGACTATAGAGCACTAAATAGGATCACTATCAAGAATAGGTTTCCCGTTCCATGGGTAGAAGACCTATTTGATAAGCTACAAGGATCGACCTACTTTAGTAGGGTTGACCTAAAGAGTGGCTATCATCAAATAAGGATAGTTGATCAAGACATTGTAAAGACCGCGTTTCGCACTACATTTGGTCTTTATGAATACATTGTCATGCCTTTTGGCTTGACCAATGCACCAGCCACATTCAACCGCTTGATGGAGAAGCTGTTCAGGCCTCATCGAACCTTCACTGGAGTGTTCTTTGATGATATTATCATCTACCTCCAGGTAATATTTCAAGTTTTAAGAGAGAATAAACTTTATGTTAATCGAAAGAAAAGTGAATTTTTCTTGCAAGAGATTCAGTATTTAGGTCACATTATCTCTCAAGATGGCATCCAAATGGATCCATCCAAGTTAGAGGTAATAAAAGGATGGCCTAAACCAAGGAATCTTCATGAACTAAGAAGCTTTATAGGTATGTGCGCATACTATAGACGCTTCATAGAAAAGTTCTCACAAATTGCGGGACCATTACATGACCTAACAAAGAAAAGCGTTAGGTATACATGGTCTGCTAAGGAGAACAATGCTTTTGAAAAGCTTATCTCTCAACCTGTGCTTACACTACCGGATCTCTCAAAACCATTTGAGGTCCAATGTGATGCTTGTGGTGATTGCCTTGGAGCTGTTTTGCTCCAAGAAGGGCACGCCATAGGCTATGAGAGTCGAAGGCTCGACCCTGTTGAGCAAGCTCTAGGCATATACGAAAAGGAACTCCTTGCAGTTCTACATGTCTTAGACTCATGGAAGCACTATTTATTGGGGACTCCTTACATTCTGCGAACGGATCACCAAAGTCTTAAGTACGCAGACCAAGCTCTCCGACAAACAAATGAGGTGGGCAAATTTCCTTTCGCAATTTCATTTTCATATTGCTCACATTGCTGGCAAGCATAATCAAGTAGCCGATGCACTCTCAAGACGGCCGAGAGTGAATGCGGTTTCCATAGCAACTCACAATGATCTATCTTCAATGATAGATGAGTATGCTATAGATCCCAATTTTAGAGATGTGATTTCAGCCCTTACATTAGGGAAGAAAGAAGAACCATTTACTTTACAAGATGGTTATCTTCTCTATGGCAATAGACTATGCGTTACTAACTCCCTGCGTGAGAAAGTAATGTATGAATCTCATGCTCCCCCGTATGCGGGGCATAGAGGGATTCAGTCTACCTTAAAGGGAATTGAAACATATTTCTATTGGCCTACCATGAAAGTGAACATACAAGAGTATGTTTCCAAATGTGTGGTATGTCAAAAGACAAAATTTGATAGAGGGAAGCAACCTGGATTGCTTCAACCCTTGCCAATCCCTAATTCACCATGGGAGAGCATATCCATGGATTTTATCTTTGGATTGCCTACGTCTATCCATGGGAATACGGGAATATGGACGATAGTAGACAGGTTCAGTAAACAAGCTCATTTTATACCTGTCAAAAAGAATATCAAAGCACTACAAGAGGCTCTTCACATTAGCGACGCTCACACAGCGACGCTCCAAAAAAAAATTCCCGGCGTCGCTATGAGCGTCGCTATAAGCGTCGCTATGAGCGTCGCAAATTTCTTTGTAAATTTGCGACGCTCATAGCGACGCTCATAGCGACGCCAGCTGGGGTAAAAAAAATAACCGAGCGCGCCCAAAAACTCAGATCTCAGATCTGAGTTTTTCGGCGCCCTCAAGCAAAGAGCAGGTAACGCTCTCCCTCACTCTCTCTCTCTTTTTCTTTTACACACACACACACACACACACACACACACACACACGCACGAGGAGAGGAAGGAGAGACAGGTATGCTCCTTCCCTCTCCTCATTCTCATGTTCCCTTCCTTTCTTTCTCTCTCCCTCGCTCTCTCTCTCACACACACACACATACACACACACATATAGTGTTTTTGAGAGAGAGAGAGAGAGAGAGAGAGAGAGAGAGAGAGAGAGAGAGAGTGCAAAAACGCACACACATACATAAACAAAGAATGCACACACACATTGAGAGAGAAAAAGAGAGAGAGAGCATGCATAAACAAAAAACGCACGCATTGAGAGAGGAAAAGAGAGAGAGAACATGCATAAACAAAAAACGCACACATTGAGAGAGGAAAAGAGAAAGAAAACATGCATACGATCCAAAAAAACGCACACACATTGAAAGAGAAAGAAAGAGAAACTAAGGGAGCGTCGTAGGAAACTAATTAAAATTAAAAGACCTAAAGATCTAGCCGACGAGGAGTTGAACTGAAGACCTATTATTCAAGAGAGAAATGGCATAATCAATCTATCATACTTGGCATGGGTGATAGAAAGGTTATACCATTTATCTCTTTTTATTGGCACACACATCCACACACGCGCACACACACAGGAAGAAGAGAGTTATAACGTCGTAGGAAACTATTTTAAAAGACGTTAAAGATTAGGTTATATGTAGACTTACATTAAATTAGATTTAGGTTTATTTTTAACTAGATTTACATTTATTTAAGCTAGATTTAGATTTATGTTATATTAGATTAGATGCGGGTCTCCATAGACTGCGATGCCTGCATGAAGCGGGTGAAGAAAGCCCTCAATGGAATATAGGGTATTGCTGCCTTCTCTCATAGTGGGCTCCGTCGATCCAAAAGTACTGGTGAAATGTCTTCAGAAGATAGGGAAGAAGGTGGATCTTCAGGGCGGCAAGAGTCACTACATCCCCGACACAATGACCATCTAGACAACCTCTAGTCATTAGACTTACGTTAAATTAGATTTAGCTTTATTTTTAGTTAGATTTACGTTTATTTAGATTTACGCTTATTTACGTTAGATCGAGTCCACGCAAAAATTACTTACGGTTTAGGGTTTAGAGTTAGACGAACAGTGAAAAGATCTACTGTGAAAAGATGTTAAGATGAAGTGAAGTGCTACAGCTAGAGAAGAGGCAAAGGGATTTTGTCCACTACATGCAGTATCATGTAGACGTGGGTGTCTAGATTTCTTGTACCCACAAATATAGGTATTGACCAATAAAGACGAGATTATAACCCGGTGGTTCTGATCTCCGTGCACCTCTAGACCGAGGTGTGCGGGGATTGGACATGACTAGAGAATGTGAGGTAAAGAGAGAGAGAGAGAGAGAGAGATAAGACGAAGAATGCCAATAGAATATTAAATTTGTTGTCTAGGTTATAAGTTTTTTATCCTCATTATGAGTAGCGACGAAGATGTGGGACCGTCCAACCGAAACACCTATCTCTCAACGAGGGTCTTATGTCCTTGTAATCAATGCAAGCATGCTGTGCGACGGACAAGACGTGTTTCTTTGCAGCACGTTCGTGAATTTGGCGAGTTCGATCCATCTATTATAGATCGAGTTGTTGCCAATTATAACTCGTCGGACTCTGACGCTGGCCAACAAGCAGCAATCTTGCAACCCAATAGACGTATTCGCAGGCGCTTTGGTCAAGCAGCATATGTGAGGCCACAAGATGTAGCCTCTGACAGCTCGGGGGATGATCATGCAGAGCACATTCCCAACGAGGCAATGTTTGAGCCCGAGATTGATGAAATGATCGAGACGATCATGGATTCAGAAAGGCTTATCTATGATGATATGAAAAGTGAAGCCGATACATCATTGTATAATGGAGCACGTATGTCTAGATTGAAAGCACTCCTGGTTCTTCTCAACATGCAGGCAAAGTTTGGATGGAGTGACACTAGCGTCACAGCGCTTTTCAGGTGATCTATTACAATTAGTTTACTTTAATAGAACTCATGGTGTATAATGATCTGATAGATTTTTACACGACTGTATCATATTTTTATGTTGTGTAGATTGCTGAAAGAGCACATTCTACCAGCTGACAATGTGATGCCAGATTCCCGAGATGAAGCAAGAAAGATTTTGCGAAACTTGGGGATGGATTACAATTCTATCCACGCTTGTCCTAATGACTGCATTCTTTTCAGAGGGGAATACACAGACATGGAGAAGTGTCCGAAATGTGATTCCGAAAGATATCGAGTAGATCTCCACGGGACAAAAATTCCACAAAAGGTTTTGCGACATTTTCCTTTGCTTCCTCGCATCAAGCATTTCTTCGAATGTAAGTCCATGGCCGCCCTAGCATCATGGCATGAGGAGAATAAATCTTCGGATGGTGTGCTACGAATTCCTGCAGATTGCGCAGCCTGGAAACATATAGATGGAACATGGTCGGATTTTGCCAGGGAAGCTCGAAATTTGCGCTTAGGCCTGGCTATGGATGGCGTAAATCCATTTGGTCAAAGATCAACATCTTACAGTGTATGGCCCGTTGTCATCGTCAACTACAACATTCCCCCGTGGTTGACTACGAAGAAGGGGCACCTATGGCTAAGCTTGATTGTGCCAGGGCGATATAAAGTGGGGAATATGGATGTGTATCTTCGTCCACTATTGGAAGAGCTACAACAATTGTGGATTGGCATAGAGGTGGTGGATATGAGCCGACACACAGGACGACGGAATGCTTTGATCAGAGGTATTCTAATGTGGACCATGCATGACTATCCCGGGCTAACAGAATGCTCAGGTGATCTATTGACACTCCTCTCTCAGACACTGTAAATCTGGTTTTTCCCCATAGTTGATCTATTATCATGTGTATACATGCAGGGCTTCAAACAAGCGGATACAGAGCATGTGTCACATGTGGACCTAGACTGAATGCACGTAGGGCACCCTCACTGAAGAAGCAAATCTACGAAGGTCATCAAGCGTATCTTCCGGAGAATCATGTGTTACGCGACGGCTTTTTGGGAAGAGAGCCACCAAGGATGTCTGCACAAGCATGGTTAGAGCAGAAGGAGATGTGCGATGACGGATTGCCTCCAGGGATGAAGAGACTATCTCTATGGTACGAGTTACCATACTGGCCTCGACTCGTGATCAATCACTTGCTCGATCCAATGCACATATTCAAGAATGTGGGTAATCTACTATGGGACCATTTGACCAGCAAGAAAGATACTTTGGGAGCCAGAGTTGACCTTAGAAATGTGGATCGTATGGAGCAATATTGGCCGCAAACAGCGTCTGATGGATCGATAAAACTTCCTAAAGCACCATGGATTTTCACAGGAGCCCAAGAACGCAAAGTAAAAGAGGCCATTCGATCTTTGCGGACCCCCACTGGCGTAATGCACTCGCTCCGAACGTGTTTTACTAAAGAAGGAAAGCTTACCGGTTTGAAGTCACACGATTGGCATAAAATGTGTCAGGTACGTTCATAGTGGACTTTAATATCATTGCATAAAATGTGGACTTTAATATCATTGCTGCACATACTTTACAGTTTATTTTACCGGTTGCCATTGAGGGATGTTTGTCTCTCGACATCCGTAACACAATCTACAAACTTGCAAAGCTGGTGCAATGGATCTCACAAAAGGAGATCGACGTAGACTCCATACCATTCGCCAAACTAAATGCTGCGGAGCTTGTGTGCATGTTTGAGAAACATTTTCCTACTACAATGCTAACCATTCAGGTGCATCTTCTTATTCACATAGTTGATGAGGTGGAAATAGCTGGCACAGTTCATTCCAGATGGATGTTCTTCTTAGAGCGTTTCATGAAAACGCTTAAGGGATATGTGCGTCAAAAGGCACGTCCGGAGGGTAGCATGGCAGAAGGTTGGTTGGTATCAGAGTCCCTAGTGTACATTGGAGAGTGGCTAGACGGATTTGATAAATCCCGGGACATGCTATGGCGAACCATAGATGATGAGCGCATATCTGGGATTGTCATGTGCAATCTCGGTGTTGAGAAGAAGATGACGGAAGATCTAGAGGCTAAAATCAACCGATTTTGCATGCTTCACAATCCAGTGATGCAAAAGTGGATTTCACAATATGAGGATGCAAAGCAAGAGCGACAAAGGGCACGAATCGAGTGGAGACGGGGAAGACGACCACCGATGCACTATCCAGCGGTTCTGGAGAGCCTACCAACCTTCATGAGCTTAAGATGGTTGCACAACCAATTGAAAAGCGCACAACAATGCGGTGACGAAGTGACTGAAGAAGAGTGGGAGTACTCTCGGGGTTGCGCGACCAAGGTAAGTTTGCAATGTACGACTAGCAAGTGACTTTATTTATAAACGTTTGAACGGCCACTCATAATCTTTGTTCGTTGTAGTATAAGTCATACACAGCAGCATGGTGTAAAGGTCGACATTTTAGGGTGGAACGAATCGACAAAAAGCGTTTTACTCAAGATTGTGGAATCATGGCAAAATTTGAACAGTCTAGTCGACGACGTTCCTCTGATGCAGATCCCGTGGTGGCGGAACTCACTTACTTCGGCACGCTGCAAGAGATTTTGAGGATCGATTACAGAGGATTTTTTGTCGACTTGTTCGACGTGCAATGGTTCAAGATAATCATGGAGGGTCGAAACGCTACTGTGCGTAGAGGAGAGTCTGGTTTTCTTGAGGTGGATTCTACTAAGAAATGGACTGACCTAAGAGACACTTTCGTACTACCCGAGCATTGTGAACAAGTAAGTATATATATAAATAGTTAACATCCCCCTTTTACAAGTTATGTGCTTGAAAGCTCTCATGTAAGTTATGTGGCTTTGGCAGGTAGTATTTCATCCTACAAAGTCTACATCAAACTGGTGGTACGTCATAGAGTTAGCCCCTCGTAGTGCAAGGACGTATGAAGGCTACCATGTGCCAATCACAACGACATCAATGGAGGAGATCAGAGAAGATGCTCAATCAGAAGCCGCTGCGGTGGTGCCAGACGAGCATCAAGATGCTACTGCTCTATATGGGGTGCATGCAGAGGAGCTACAAAATGAAACAGAGGATATGTGTTTAAACGGAGAGCTCTATATAGATATAGGAAGTTATGCTGAGTTATGCGAGGATGAGAGAGAGATCTCTTAAAGCCACAAATATTGTATTTGAACAATTTTGCTCCGTGCTGTAAAAGCTCTAGCTCTCTAAGTAGCTTCCATGGTGTGTAACGCTCTTTTCTACTCGCGCTCACATCTTTTGATTGAAAATTCTGAGTTTTCGACTTGCCTCTTCTACCACTCGATTCATTGCGTCATTGTATTTATATGCGTCATTACGTCATTGTATTTAATGGTCTTTGCGTCATTGTCTACTCTATTCATTCAATATTAAGTTTAAATATTCGTGTGTTTAATGCAGGTATGGATGATGAGGAGTTTCTTTCTTCTTTGTCACCGCAGCAGAGACAGTGGTACGTGGAGCGTCATCGCTCTGGCGCATCATCGCGCGTTCCTACACCATCCGCATCTCCCTCTCTTTCGGAGCATTCGGCGCGCTCCGAAGCTTCGGCGTCGACGAGACGAGCGTCACACTCTTCTAGACACCGGCGCTCTAGTGGTGGCGGTGGCGGTTGTTGTGGGGATTCCGCCACCGATGCCTCCACACCGCCTCGTGTTCGACGAGGCTCTTTACCCTCCCCTTCTTTGCCCGCCCCCACACCAGCCACAGCATCGCCGTCTACGCCAGGTTTTGCACGGCTGACTGTTCCTAGAAGCTACACACCTCTACCTACTCCGCCAGGAGCCACCCCACTCGACACTCCTCGCTTCGGGGCCCAGACGCCGGTGGAGACACCTGACGTCCGTACCCCCATCGACACGCCGCTAGAGACCCCTGCCGGGACACCCAGGTTCACGCGTCACCGGCCAGAGGGCTTGCCTTACTCCGTCGACATCAGCGGCGGCATCATCATGGATGATGACGGCAAGAAGGTGATCTCGCGCATGCGTGGTCTTTGCTCTCAGCTGTTTAGACACTATATACTAAACAAATGGAGTGAAGTACCAAGTGATTTAAAAAACAGAGTCATCAGCATACTTCATGATGAGTTTCCCGTTCCAACACGGGATCAGCGCTTCAATGAAGACCTGATGAAGATTCGAATGCGCGAATACTGCAAACACAAGCGTTCCGAAGTGCAAAAAGCAATCAAGAATGGGTGGAATAGGCCAGATTGGCTGGCCAAAGAAGATTGGAAGAATGCGAAGAAAGCAGCGCGCGAGAATCCCGACAAGTGGAAGCAACAAAAGGATGCAGCCAGAGCGCGAGTAGAGGCAGGGAGCTCGCACCACTTGGGGAGCGGTGGATGGGCATCATTTGAGGCCGATTTTGTAAGTCTTTTCACATTGCTCTTTATGCATGTTCGATAGTTTAGGGTTTATGAGTTTTTTAGTTCTAACATAATGAAATCTTTGTATGTTTTGACAGTGGTCGATGACAGGACGTGATCCCACACCGTACGAGCGCGAGTACGCAGGCAGGAAGGGCTTAAACGCCCTGATGGACATTCTCAGTTCTCGCAGCGGCATGGTTAGTATTAGGGTTTACTCTTTTTTATTTTTTGTATTGTTTTATAAATGTCGTTATATGTTTATACTTACTGAAAACTGTCTTATTGTCTTTTTTTGCAGAATCCGACAGATACGCCGCTTGGACGCGATGAGACGTCTGATTAGACGACGTCAGTTTAGCCGTATCTAGATAGCATTAGTTTAGGGTTTCTCATAGCTTATGTATCATGAGACGGATTTTATACGTCTTTTTGAACCATGTATATTATTACATTTGTCACCGCAATTCCTTTTGCCAATCAATTCTTTATGCCTATGATGTTGTACAATTGTCATTATTACATTTGCCAATCAATTCAGTTTGTCTATGATGTGTACAATTGTCAATTTTGCAAACAATGCGTCTTGTGGGTGACTATTTTGGGTCTATTATTTACCTTTGCACTTTTTTTAAAAAGTGAATCAAGTACAATATGGTTGATGGGTGGCAGGCATTCAATGTCCTGCCACCAAAAAAATATTCTCTCAGGCGTCGCTATATGCGTCGCTATTTATGGCTCTGTAGCGTCGCTATATGCGTCGCTATACTCTTCTGTGAGAGCGTCGCTATAGGCGTCGCTATGAGCGTCGCTATATAGCGACGTCTATAGCGACGCCTATAGCGACGCCTATAGCGACGCATATAGCGACGCTCTCGTAGCGACGCTTTTAGCGACGCTTATAGCGACGCCGGGGGTTATAAAAACCCAGTGTATTTCCGTCGCTAAGAGCGTCACAAGAACACATAACCTCTTGTAGTGAAGCCCATCAAATGGCAACCCTTTTCATTTCACAAATTTTCAAATACCATGGCCTGCCAATGTCCATGGTGTCGGATAGAGATCCTAGAATGACCAGTAATTTCTGGAAGGGTCTCTTTGAGAATTTAGGGACAAGGCTAAATTTCTCTTCAGCGTATCATCCACAAACGGATGGCCAAAGTGAAATAGCTAACCTAACAATTCTCGATCTACTAAAATCCTATGTAACGGAAGTAGATCAAAGATCCCAATGGGAGAAGTACTTACCCTTAGTGGAGTATGCTTACAATAACATTGTACATACTTCCGCGGGAAAAGCACCTTTCGAGGTAATTGAGGGAAGATCAAAAAGTCCCTTGCTACTTAAGGTACATTGGAAGATCTTCGCTGCAGATGAGTATAGCCGAGACCTACAAGAATCTTTTCAAAAGATTAAAGATATTAGCTCTATCTCACAGCAAAGGCAAAAGGCTGCTGTTGACAAGCACAGAAGAGCCCAAGCCTTTAAAGAAAATGATTGGGTCTTGTTAAAGTTTCCCAAGGCTCGATTAAGGCACACGACGGGCAAGAATCCTACGGGCCACCAAAAGTACTATGCTAAACTAGCAAAAAGGTACTATGGTCCCTTCCAGATTCTTAGGCCAATCAATGACATGGCCTATCAACTTAAGTTGCCCAATCATTGGCTCATACACAATGATTTTCATGTGAGCCAATTAAAGCCTTACAAAGGAGAGCCACCTCAAGAACCAGCTATTGAAGACCCACCGGAGATCGAGGACCAAGAGGAGGTGCTGCAGCCCGAGTCCATTCTCCGACATGAAGACAAGGTATTAAGAGGCGGTAAGACTATCCGACGATATCTTATTAAATTTAAGAATTATCCTTTTGAAGATGCTAGATGGATGCAAGGCATACAATTAAAGGATAACCTAAACCTTGTCAATGCTTACAATGCTTCCCAAGAGTAAGCAAATGTACAAAATGTTAAAAATGAACAAAATTTTTGTCTTATAAGACTCTCTTTTTCTTTATTTGTGCACAAAAATGAAGTAGTATGCATGCTTAGATCAAGTTTGTGGAGACGACGTCTCCCAAACACCAAGTAGAGCTTGTCACTCTACTATGGAAGACTGATAGGACTGATGTGTAGACATGCTTGCGGCAGCCTCAGGCTCTCAAGCGCCAAATGGACTAGTCATCCATTATGGAATGATGTCGTAGGGTAACATAGGGATCCTCTACCCGCTAAGAAAAGGACTCATGAACATCCTTTATCTTCTCTACACCATAGTCAAGGACGACTATGATTTCAAGAGAGAGGTAATGTCATGATAATCAATATCTAATTCTCCCAAATGATTTTCTCATATTAAACTGATCATTTAATGTGGGGAGGTACCAGGGGAGAAAAAGCTAGAAGATTGGTTAAGCTAGCAGACCGGCCATAGTAGGGATCCAAAGGAGGGAAAATAGGGATCGAAAGGGGGGGCCATCTGCAAAAGAGCCATGTGCAACAATGGGCTAAAAAGACCCTAAGGTTCAGCCCATTAAGACTTCCAAAATGCTAAGGTTCCAAAATTCAAAGGTTGTGTCCAAAAGGTCAACCCTAGGGAAAATTGGATGCTTAGTGTGTGTACAAAAGTCTTCTTCAAAGCCTACAAAGGAGGGGGCGAGCCCATTTAGTAGGGGATGATAGAGAAAGCCACACACACACACACACACACACACACACACACACACACACACACACACACACACACAGGCTCCCTGTTCACAAAGGGAATTAGGGACACATGTCAGCTCCCTAGGCCAGATGCCCACAAGGTGTGCCCAATTTCTATTGGAAGACCCTTGAAATGGACCAATGAGAATTAAGCTAGAGTAAATCTAGTTTAATTAATTTAAAAACATTTAATGAAAGAAACCAATGAGAATTAAGTCTCCTAGAAGACTATTGGGCAGTCTCCCAAGGGGTCCAATGAGCATTCAGGAGCCCAATGGCTTGCCTGATTCCTATTGGCCAGGAGGCAAAGGGGTCCAATGAGAGTTTAGTTTAATTATTTAATTACCTAAAGCTCTCACAAAAGGGGAAAGGGGGACACATGTCAGAAGGCTATCACTTATGCTGCTTAACACCCATTGGCTTGACTTGGGGAGGTCCAATGAGGCAAAAGCCAGACCAATTTAGTAGGTAGGGCCCGCCCAAGAGAGAGGGGGGGCTGATTTTTTCTTGGTATTGACACACACACACTGACACTTGACCATGTGTGAAGAAAGAATACCCTATCTCCTCCCAAGCTTTAATGGAGAGCTCATCACCTACTCTAAGCTTGTGAGATAGAAGCCTACATCAATACTCTCTTGGCATGTGGATGCAAATCCAACCAAGAGCCAAGCTTCAATGCATGCTCATCTTCTCTACCAAGCTAATTACTAAGTTAAGCTATGCTAATATGAGTGATTATGTGAGGAGATGTACATCTTTCTCGTAAGATACTCCTTCTTCCTCTCAATCTACTCTCATACCCTGCTAGCTCTCACCATCTTCGAAGGTGTGTGAGGTCTTGGGTCTGAGAACGGGGATAATTCAAGTTGTGTTTGATTAAGTGTTTTGCTTAGTGCATGAAGCTTCCATCTTCATTGCACTAGCTAGTCTTGAAGGAACACAAAGAATTGTATTGTACAATGTCTCTCTTGATGGGAGAAACCATAATAGAAAGCCTTTTGGAGGGGGGACCGGCTCCATGCAAATCCGGTCCTCAACTGTTGTCAATAGCTCAATTTCTCTTTCTTTTGAAAGTATTGTGGATGCTATCTAACTAGGTGTTATGCTTTTTGTTGCTCTCTCCACCCGAGCACTCTTGTAATTCTCATTAGGAATCTATTCTAATGAAATGCCCACTATGTTCATGCTAATTTCCGCTACACATAAGTTATTAGGCCATTAAATGTTACATATATATATATATATATATGGTGTGTGTCTCGCTTACAAAAAAACAATAGTGTAATTTTGTTCTTTGACTCTCTTGCCTTGCGAGAAATTGATCGGTATATTATCCCCTTGAAGAGGTATGTGTAGTTCTCCTCTACTTTGTTATGGTGTCAATTTTTTATTTAAATAAGATAGTGATATTTTTTTATTTTAGAGTTTTACAGTATGTTAGAGCTTATACATCGCATCAGAGCTTTTGAATTTGAAAAGTTGTCATATTAGAACAATGGAGGTATATATGGTATTGTGTGGAGAAAAAATTGATGATTTGGTTTCTATACAGGTTTTGTAAATGTCATTTTTTCTTTTAGTTTACATGCCAAGGCAAGAAAATACTAAGGATTGTGGATACTATATCATGCTTGTTATGAAGTTATTGATCAAAGATGATGTGAATAACTGCACAAAAAAAAGTGAATAAGTAAATCGTGAGCTGGTGTTTTTGGTGATACTTATTTCTAGAATGCATTATGATTCTAAAATGTGTCAATCACTTTAAAATTTTGCAGCTCACTTCAGGATGATTCTCTCATGCGACTATGGAGATGCTTAGGCTAGAGCTTAGTGCTTGGACATATTGTGATGCTTCGTAGATCACCTAGCTATTAGCAAGCCGTGGCAGTGATCTATGGTTTTTTTTGCTTTGATGAACAATAATTGAAGACCATATATCTTTTTTGAGAGATAGGCGCATATTTATGCGTCTTTTGGAGAAATGTACACATATTTATGTATCTTTTTTGTATGACTACATTCAAGGAGTATAATAAGAAGATCTGGTTTGTTCTATGGTTTATGCTTTGGACTCTTCATTAAGGCTTTTGTAGGTGTGGTTTAGTAGTGGTGTAAAGAATGACCAATGTTGTGATCAAGCTAGTGTATGGCTTACTCACATACATAGTACACCCTTGTGACTAATATACATGTATGTTATATACTCGTCTCATAGACGTACATGATGTACTTTACAATCTTGATGTACATCAACTTTTTGTTATATGACATGATGTACTTTACAATCTTGGCATCATCAACTTTTCATGAGGAGATTGCTCAAAAAGACAAGTTTATTGCTTTGATGTGGTTTTAGGATGTCATATGACTTGCCTTAACTCACTACTTTTAATAAAGAGCATGAGAAGAAAGCCATCTTTGGCTTTTACTCAAAAAAGAGGTGAGTAATTAAGCTTAGTGAGGGTAGAAGAAACTCAAGGAAAAGGCAAAAGGGTGCAATGTAGCACATACAGTTTCTTTTTAGTGCAAGGTATTAATCAAATAATTAGAGAGTTGTGAGGTTCCTTTTGGTAGAATGGTAGTACCAACATGCTAAAACTAGTCTTGCTTGGTGGGCCTTTGCCATACATAATATGATAGATTTTGGAGCGTAGCTGGTTACTTGATTAGTTGGTTGTGATTATTGTCGCCTTGGATTTTGTTGTGGTGACACAAGAAAAATTAGCCTACGTTGGTAGTTGTTTGCAGATTGTACCATTAAACCTAGTAATATCGACCATTTAGTCTCTAAATCCTGGAACCATCTTTGAGATATTCTCAATCAAGCGTAATCAATTTTCCTTTATTGAGCATGCACTTGTGAGAAAAACATATGGTTATATTGAACTTAAGGAAGCTTTGACAAATATACAAAAAGCATAAACAAACTATAACTATAAAAACTAAACTACACTACCGACTTGATAATCGTGTACAAATGTCATCCAATTGTGCAAGCCGGAGGACAATCTTTGAGTCAAGCTACAAAAAGCAATGTGAATAGTTAAACATATCGTTTTGCAATGAAACGTTAGAGAATCAAACTACAAAGTATATAGTGCACATCATGCACAGGTGCCATACAAAAGTATGGTGGAGAGTTGGCACTGTGGTCTCTCCAAAAATTATAAGAAACGGAAGTCGTGCCCTGCCCCGTAACGTTTATGTGTTGCGCCAAGCAAATGCATAGTCATGGGGTGCTGGATACAGATAACGAACCTTGTAGTGTTGTCGAGTTGGAGTCGCGCTTGTGCAATTGAAACGTCCACTGTGGTGAATATATGTCCTCCCTGTCAGACGCAAAACACGGATTAAGACAAATACAGAAGTTGTGACATATTGATTAAGCTTAAAGAGAAGCAGATCTAATTTTATATTCTATGTCGAAGGTTCGCTATATAAAGAGTTATGGGTGCTTTCCGATAGATTTTTCCTTGTTAAAATTGCATATCTCTCTCTGCTCGACCGTCAACTCTTTCTCCTACCTTATGTTGTAGCCAGTTTCCTATTGAGGTTAGGCAAGTCGGAATGGCAAGCAAGAGAGCGAGCTTAGTGGGAAGGATGGACGAGTGGGAGAGGGTGGGCAATTAGATAGGGGCAAGCCAAAGAGGGGCTTGGTGTTCCACCACAAAGACATACTTAGTAGTCCTTCCATAGGGACGACTTCCCCTTTCCATCATCCTCTTCCTATTCCACTTTCTTGTTTTGGAGGTGGAAGCCTTGGGCCTTTTCTTTTGGACCAGTCTCATTCTCGTTTGTTTGCAACCTTTAGACGGGTTGATAGGAGGGGGAGGGGATTGGGACTTGCTGAAAGAGAGGGACTTGGTGTTCTGAAGTTCGGAATTGTGATGGGGTGGTCCTAAAACGAGCATGGGAGGGTGGACTTGTGATGAAGCCAGGGTCCCGTGTGGGTGAGGTAAGCATAGCCCTAAGCCATTTGGTGGGTGTTTTCATTGCTTGTGATCAAGCACATATATAATAAGGTGCTTGAGAGAGCGGTGTTAAGGGAATCACTCTTGACTTGCAAAATCCGTTTGAGAGATTTGTTGCAAGGGATGCTTTGACACCTACACTCTCAAACCTCCGAGCCTAGTAGCATTAATGCAAGTAAGGAGACACCATCCAACAAGAAAGTGGTGCAGCAAAGGAACTGTTACCATAGCAAACCATTATTTGTTGTAGCATTGTTCTTTCAAAAGAGATTTCAGTCCTATATTTCGAGCTTCTTCACCCAAGAGCATAGCCCAATTCATGTCGTTCGATGATGATTGGCCTCCTTGAGGATGGCGGTTGTGTTGTGATCAGGTGCCGAAATATGAATCTTCCAATTCTTCTAAATGAGATGCCTTGTGTAGTGATGTTTTAGGGGTCATCAGCATCCGCAAAAGCACGGCTCAACATGGTAGAACTCTACGGGATCCACACCATGGACAACCGCAAATCGACTATGGAGGTTTCAATTGACTATGGACAACCGCAAATCGACTTTGGAGGTTTCAATTGTTTTACATCCAATTTGCAGGGATTTCAATGGAGGAAAGCTATCTGGGATGGCTCTGAGCAGTATCATGAGTTTGTGACGTGCCACCTACAAAAAAAGTCAACGATGACAAGCCAACAGAGTTGATTAGTGGCATGATTTTTATTCATTTTCAATGTTGATGACGATGGCACCGGCCTCACTCACAGGCAAACCAAGCATCAACGTAGCATTGGTGCATGCAGCTTGAGAGGAATTTATGTCTTCAAGTGACGCTGTTGCAGCTGGCATGAGCTTCATGACATGTAGGTCAAGATTGGGGATGGAGATGGGAGTGCAACAGATGAACCCCAGGGAGGTGAACATTAACTGCAACATAATGGATCCATCTTGCTCCTGAAATTTAAGCCTTGTCATGAGCGTGGTGGGCTGATAGTCTGGGACTCCTCCCTTGAACTGAGACTCTGCTTTCACCCTGAAAGAGGCACGCTCCAAGCACAACTTCTTAAGCTGATATGTGCCAGGCTTGAGACCAAAGGCATCGGATCCACCCTTTATCATGGGACACTGGGTAGTAATACCACTTCCCTTGACTTCCATGTATGTCAGACCTTTTAGCTCATTATAGGAAAGCCTCTTTGGCGGGCCTTCTACATTGGCTCCAGAGACGATGAGCACGGAGGTGATCAGACTCACAATAGCAACTTTCATCCTGAAGAGAGCATGAAACCCTCGCGCAGGCCTTGACACCAAACGAAGTTGAGACATGTGATGGCTTCAACAACGAGCTAGAGAGGGATCCCTTCTCCCGCACAGGCTGGATCCACTCGTGAGGTCAGAGACAAAGAAGCCATGGTTATCTCTCTCCCGCACATGCAGTATGCGATCCTTCCACGCTTAAAGAGTGTGTGCAAGTGTGTAATATCTCTCTCTCTCTCTCTCTCTCTCTCTCTCGCGCTGAAAACAGTTGAGAGCTTTTTGGCTTTCCCACAATCAATGTATTCCAAGAGATGACATTCCAAATACAAATCTCCTCAAGAACATCCCATCTGGCATACATGTTAGCTATTGAGTGAATTTAATATCACGCAACCCATCATTTTACTCAAAGAATTCTCTTGGATTGAATGACAAAAGTGAGAAACCATCGTGCCTGGAAAATGTGAGATCTTTTATGGGGTAGGGAATGGTCCTGAAGTGACCATTCCTGTAGTGGCTCCGCCGGTCGCCCTGTGGTCGCATAGGGAAATGGTGGACCCGGGGGGAATGGTCACTTCATGACCATTCTCGACCGCCAAGTGTCAGTGGGAGGGGGGTCAAATACGTGTTCATTGCACCATGAGTCTCGAGCAGTAGGAAAATAACAAATTTTGACGTAGTGTTGATTTCGTGTGCTGAGTTTTCCGAAGCTTAGCGAGACTGTCCCAAGGTGCAACGAATTTTGCATGCTGAGTTGTAAGGCTCTAAGCACATTCTGATTGCTGAGGTGGCGACAATTGATTGAGCACGTTGTCGTTGTCGATTCCGATATTCTGTTGAATAATGCAAGTGAAATGGAGGGCACATATCTGCTGCCCCCCCGACCACCGACCTTGACGAAAAATGAATGGACTTTAGGATGTGGAAAGTACGTGTGGAGGAGATGAAAGGAGAAAAGTCATTCAAGGATATGAAAATCCAAACCAAGTAAAGGAGATGAAATGAGGAGTCTCATTCGCCCATAAAAACGAAAACTTGCATGTGATCTCTCTCTCTCTCTCTCTCTCTCTCTCTCTCACACACACACACACACACACACACACACACACGTACACTCACATTCCTTAGATGTTGGGTGTAATATCTTTAGCCATTCCTCGGAGGAATTATCTACAATTTCTTTTTCCAAAACTCAAGCCCATTGAAAGAGATACTTATCAAGAGATAGATGGGTCGAATGCGCCATCTATACTATAATAAACGGGGGAGAGATCCCCCCCCCCCCCCCCCCCAAAACAAAAAACACACCTGGCAGTCGCTGCTTGCTCCGGCCTCCCCCGATAGTGATCCTTGAAACAATGAAATTGTTCTCATTGAGAGAGAGAGAGAGAGAGAGAGAGAGAGAGAGAGGGGGGGGGGGGCATTGTGCAAACACGGGAGTCCCTGCCCCCACATGCTCGCGTAAGCTCAGTGTGCATGAAGGCTCTATTCGTATAGGAGAGAGGAATAACCACCAAAGGCCAACGGCCATGCCAAATTGAGAGAGAGAGAGAGAGAGAGAGAGAGAGAGAGAGAGAGAGAGGGTACTGGTGAGTGTTAGTGTTCGGGCAATATCATTTTCCAAGCATACAAATTTCCTTTTTCCTTCAGTTTTCTAGAGGAAGGTCAACGGTAACTGCATGCATTCTTGGTCCGTACAGGAGGATATATATATATATATATATATATATATATATATATATATATATATATATATATATATATATATATATATATATATATAGAGAGAGAGAGAGAGAGAGAGAGAGAGAGAGAGAGAGGGAGAGATAAATTTTCTCTATTTTGGGGCGGAATTTGTCCTTTCCCCCTTGCCCTCAACCAAAATTTTTGAAATTGGAAACGACATGATATTAAGCTGAGACACATTTTTCCCAAACATTGGTCAGTGGTAACTGCATGCATTCTTGGCCCGTACAGGAGAGAGAGAGAGAGAGAGAGAGAGAGAGAGAGAGAGAGAGAGAGAGAGAGAGAGAGGATACTACCAAGAGTTACCAACGGGGAGCAAAGTTTGCAAACGCTACCAGTAATGAGAGAAAAATCATTTTCCAAACATACAAAATTCCATTTCTTCGTTTTATGAAGAGGAAATTTCATAATATTAGGTTATTTTTTTGGGGTTTTACACTATATATGTCTATTTTGAGGCAGAATTTCTCTTTTTCCCCTTGCCCTTAATCGGCATTTTTAAAATTGAAAAAGGCACGATATGAAGCTGAGACACATTTTTTTCGAACATATATTTATACTATAAAAGGCAGAGGGATTTCGGTCCTGCCCTCATCCACGTGGCGAAAGGAGCTTCATCTAGCAGTGTAGCTTGTAGCTGTGCGCTCCAAAAGAGAGAGACAAGGACTGCCTCCGTGGAAAAAGAGAGAGAGAGAGAGAGAGAGAGAGGCGAGAGAGGCGGTCGGACATGTGCCGTTCATTCCTTGCTCCGACCAGTGAGTTCTGCAATTGGGTGACATAGGGAGACTCCACACTCCATGCATTCTTGGCCCGTACAAGAGAGAGAGAGAGAGAGAGAGAGAGAGAGAGAGAACGAGCGAGAGAGAGAGAGAGAGAAATTTTTCCTATTTTGGGGCGGAATTCCTCCTTTCTCCCTTGCCCTCAACCAGAACTTTTGAAATTGGAAACAACACAATATTAAGCTGAGACACATTTCTCCCGAACACTGGACAATGGGGTAACTGCATGGATTCTTGGCCCGTACAGGAAAATAGAGAGAGAAAGAGAGGGGGGGGAGGGGATGAAGGAGGGGCAAGGACCTTGGGGGAGAGAGCTCGTGGACTCAAAAGAGAGGAGGGTGCTTTTGTCCAGCTATTCACACTGCCTGCCCAAGTGCTTCCTCCCCTTTTTGGTCCTCTGAACAAGTGCCCACCCCTTCCCTTGAACACAAAGGCACGGACTTGGCTCCGGGCTTTACCAAAAAAGGCTCAAAATAAACCAATGAAATGAAGAGCCCAAAATGCCATGTCAACTGAGGAGAGAGAGAAGAGAGATTTGATTAAATAGGATAAGAGGAGCCCCATTTTAATAGCTGCAACACTTGCAAACTTTTCAGAGAGCTCTTTTTTTTGCAAGAGAGAGTACACCCCCAACTTTGGATGGCCATATCTCTCTCATCTTTCATTTGTTTTTAGCCTATGGATACTCTACGGATATCTACTCAAGACGAGCTATGTCATTATGTCCTTGGTTTCTTCTAATTCCAAGTGTGCTTCATGATAGAAGGGTTCTTCATAAACTTTACGGGTGCTTATCCACAGGTTATTTCAACGGTGTAATAGCTCTTTCTTCTGACGATGTAATTCGTGCAAGGCTATAGAGACACTCATTTTCCTTATGGTTGCACCCTAACAACGTGCACATGGGCTTCTCTCATTTTTGAAATTTAGCCTTCTGTATGTAATTTACGACACGTGGAAAGTTTTTCTCCCACCTCCATATTATGTTAGTATAGATGTTTCCATATTATGTTAGTATAGATGTTGGAACTGGGGATGCTATCTCAAGGCATCGACGGGGTGGCATACCCTCAGGACTAAGTGACACGGATCATTTAAGAGGGGGGGGTGAGGGGATCAATGGACGGGAACTCCACGCGCGACCGTCGAAGTGTTCTGGGTCATAGATGGCTTATTAAAACTAAACCCGTCCGGGTTTAGTTCTAGGCCGTCCAGGTTTATCGTTTATATCATTGTGTAAAATGGCTTTGGTTTCAAATGTGCGCTGGCGGGCGTAGTGGTTAGCCCATGCTTCAAAAAGCATTGAGGGGCCATGTCCCAGGTTCAAACCCCCGCCCCCCAACGGCGCCGCCATTTTTTGGGTGGACTTGTCCGCCTCAAGATCCCCGCCATCGTCCTTCACCGTCGATCCCTTTACCCGCCCCCCCGTCCCATCCTGTGTCACTTAGTGTCGTGGGTGGCATACATTACATAATATCCTCCCACTTAAAGATTGTTAGTCCACTAGGTGCTGCCAGCTCGTACTAAGCATTGCATACTTTTAAATGTAACCATCTATTTCCAAGAATATAAACAAACGGTTGTGGGTTTTGTTGAATTTACTTTCCATTAACAAGTTTAACGGTATTTCTTAGGCAATCTCGGACTAAGGGAGGAGTTCGGATAGGTGGAGTACCATTAGAGAGATCGTACATAAAGAATATGGTGAGAAACAGGAGAGAGAGAGAGAGAGAGAGAGAGAGAGAGCATGTGTTAGGCTCGATTCAAACTGGAAAGGTGGAAGAAAGGTGACTTCTTAGCACTTCTAGGTGGAACACAGGGGAGCGCAAAACTTCTGTCAAACCATTATTCATACAAGGCGTAAGCAATTTGGGTTCTATGTGCTTGCATGGTAGAGCGCCATAGGTTGGAGAAGACCCTGTCAAGGTGGAAGTCCTCACGGGAGGGGGGGGGAATCGAAAGAGTTGCAAGGCAGGGTGGAAGAGAAAAATGCATTTTCTTCCTTGACATGGCTGCTCCATCAACCACTTCCACCGCCCTATGTGAACGAAGCAGGAAAAACGGGTAAGCTGATTGGCTCACAGCAAACAGGAGCAACTTTCGCCACGCATTGTGAACCCAGTCTTGGATAGGGTAAAGGGGCCAATAAGGAACCACCCCCCAAAAGGAAAATGGCTCCACCCCCAAAAGAGAGACAAAAAAAAGGAATATGCTTGGAATCTTGCTTAGGTGTCCACATCTGATTTGCTAAAAAGTGTAATACTATTGGGACTTGAGTGTCTCTGTTTTCTAAAAAGCCCTCAGAATTACTCTTTTTCAAATAGAGTGCTGAGGCAAAATAAAAAAAATATCAATCTTGATATCATCTAATGCATCTTTTCATGAGGAATTGAATGCACTCATCAAATTTCAAATCTAGCCGGATATGAAAAATCCCCCCCCAAAAATACTATTTTTTTCTTACATGTTCTCATATTGGCCACTTTACCCTAGAGCAACAATAGACAAGAGTGTAGGTGGGGGTTAGTTAGACTTTGGGGGTAGTTTATTGGGCAATGACAAGCAAGAGAACGGAATTTGTGTCTATCTCGTCAAGAAAAGGAATTTGTGTCTATCTCGTCGAGAAAAGGGCAGGGCCACTTGGGTGCATGGGGTGGAAAACCACTCACCATCAAAACTTGAAGATAGCGGACAAATCAGCCGCTAACGATAGCTCACCACTGGTGGCGGCTCTACCCAACAATGATGACAAATTGCCCACATAGTGCCCTACTTTGGCTTGCAGACAAAGAGGGCCTTTCCACCATAGCCATGATTTCCCCAAGGTAGGGAGCTTCTTGTGATGCCATTAGATGCAATCACTTTTGTTATATATAGCATTAGTGTTTTGCCCAAAAATTTCACATGTGGTTTATTGAATTGCCACTTGGCATCACGTGGGGAGTCCATCTTTTTGGACCCCAAAATTCCCACACAATAGCATAAAAATCCCAATTGTTTTGACACTAAAATCATCATTCTAGGCCAGAGCAGAGTCCTAAAAGCCGTCGGGCTTCCAATCTCATGGCACACAACTCAATTTCTAGAATTTGGTTTGTAGATTAACAAAAGCACCAACCATTGTGTCGAAATTGCATACTTCTCAAATTTCTCGAAGCCATAGAACATCCATAATGTGAGCTTATTTGATCGGCTATTTGATCATACCAGTGGAGAGGGGGAATGAGGAACACACCCGACACAAAGTACAATGCCTCCCTATAGCTCACGGTATCCACAACACCCCTAACCTCTCGAATAACACCTTCAAACTGGCTAATTTGCACTAACAGAACCACTTTTGCACACAAAACAACAATCTCCTACTCTAACAAAAACACCATTCAGCACGAATGCACCTCGATAGCTCAACTTACCCTTTCCAACTCACACAGCATCCCGATTCTGCCCTCTTTGCAACACACTATACGATGCGGGCACACACCTTCGCAAGCATCGACATGCACACAAAGAGTGAGAGAAAAGAAAGGGGATGGGGAGAAGCGACACCCGAACAATGGGCAATGACTTAGTAGTTAGTATTTAGCAAGGAGATCGTACAATCAATTTTGCAGCTTCAATGACAAACTTCGACACACAGGCTTGTAGACCTTCAAGAAACCTTCTGGCAAAAAACCCCTTTGAAAATCACGAACATCTCCTTTTATAGGGGTTGGCTAAGGCCAAAAAAAGAAAAAAAGGGAGCTTCCCCAGCTACTGCAATTCACAATTCACCTTAAGATCATTTTAGTTTTTTTCTTTATCTTGCATACACTTGGTCTACTTATCTTTGGAAACACTTGCATGGGGGACACCTCGATCTGTTCTTGTCCGCTTGGAACTGTCCGCTTCAAATGACCTCTAGGCCGCCCGGCTCGGCCGTCCACTTTCTCTTTGAACTTGCCTTGCAGTCCCCTCGAATGCCTCCTCTCTCCCTCTCTGTCAGCTATCTGTCATGGGATACCATCCCCTATATATGCTTGGGACCGCCCTTGAGACTCTCTCTTTGCCTCTCATTTGACGCGGGACACCCCCCCATGGCACAAGCGATTTTTCTAGTGGGGGGTGCCCCTTCCCCTCTAAAACATTAGGGGCCCATGGCGGGCGAATGTGCTGTCTCTACCCGGGTGCAACAGCCACGACATCATCAAGTGCCACACAAGCGCCACCGTCGGCCCGCCTACCACTGGCGCAGCACACCATTACCACCAACCAAAATAGCCACCTATAAGGGGGAGCTGTCATCGTGCGCAAGAGAGAGCTCCCATCTCTTCATTCATGTTCAAGTGAGGTCATGGCATGGCCTATGTAGTCTCCCTTTGTTGCCAGTGCCACCCTATGTGGGTTCAAACGGATGCCACATGGTAGCCTCTGGTCTATTGTCCCTTAAAGCCTTGAAAAAACCCCCCAAAACCTCTTGTTGCATTGCTTATGGGAATCCCTTTGGCCCACCAACTTCATGGTTCTACCATTTGAGGCCCCAAGATGAAACACTTGGCCTATAAATTCCGGAAAAAAATTCGTATCATTGACTACAAACTCCTTTGGCCTTGCTGCATTTTGACTCCTAGGAGCTCTCAAACTGAGGCCGCAAAAACGTTAAATTTTATCTGCAGCCGATCTCGAGCAACTTCATCCAATCTTTGTCTGGCCATAACCTGCAGTCTGTAACTTTGTTTGACGAGCAGTCCATTTCTGCTAGCTCCATACACCACAAAGAATGCATTCAATCCTTGGCAAAGCTCCAAAAATATCAGATGGCATGTTTACCCAATGTGACCAACTTGGAAACAGGACCAAGGCAAAACTTTGACACTCGGAACTCAGATTGCCGATCTGAAAAGACGAGCAGGCTCCATAAATAAAATCTCTACACTCCCACAACTCCAAACTATCTTGGACCACCTGGTTCCACCTGCCCTATCCGGCTCATATCTGCAATGCACTGCACCTTCAAGCTCAAGTATCTTCGGCTCCGTAGCTCTATTTGATAAGCCATATGGACCTGCTCCTTTAGCACTTCAAGCTCTACATCTCTCGGCCCCAAGATTTCCCCTCAAACTTCCTTCATCTGCTCCTAAAATTAGCCCCTTTTGGAGCCTTTCTTTGGACTATAATCCGCATCAGCTATACATATCCGCCGCTGCTACCTATCTGCCCAGGATCTTTGTAGCTACTCTAGACCTTTGGCATACGTCTACTAGCCTGCACATACCTACCCATGCCATCTTCTATGGTCGACCAACTTTGGCTGCACCATCGTTGCCCACCCCCTAAGTTGAACATTTATACTCAACCAAAAAAGTGCTTTATTCCACTTCAAACTGCAAAACCTGGCACACACTACGAGAGAACCAAAACCATATATACATAGATAGTCTTATTGCAACCTATTGCCAAACATTCAAGTGGGTTGCCCCACCCTCTGCATCACATAGCTTTCGCCTGGGTCAAAGACCTGACATTGGCACGTTCCACCCATCTGTAACATCACCCCATAGTGTCGTACCCCAGCACATAGCCCATTAAGTGTATAGGATGCCCATAGCCAACCTTCAACTCTCCATGCATCCCTCATAAAATTTCCCACTGTATACCGAGCAACACCAAACATACCACCATGCAAGAAACATGTACCTAACAACAAGCTTGAACACATGTGTGACCCTCCCCCCCAACCAAGTAAAGTGGAGGCTTCAAGCATAGACCCCTCCACCGCATGGTTGTATCTACCATCATATTCATCAACCATAGCTCACATACCTTCCATGGAAGCAAAGCCACCATCTAGGATTCTCCTATTCACCACTGGACATGCCTGCTACATTATTGGAATCTCCACCGTCCTTGGCAACACAACCTCCTCTTTGGACATACACTCAATTCCAGCATCATCGAGCCCTCATGCTACAACCATCTACTCTTCAAGTTCAATCAACTGCACTTGCCTGTCAACTTCAGCTGCTTGTGCTTCAATCACCTCTTCTACTGCTGCATCATGCTCTGCCAAGGTAGAGACAAATTCTCTCCACACTACATCCTCTTGGTCATCATCCATAGGTAGGGCCACACTATCCCTTGCGGAAAGAATATGCAACATGTCCATCTGCATAGCTCCATTTGTGGGCATAGACTCCCCCACTTGGTTTCCATCAAGCACATCGACTCGCCCTACTCCCTGCTCATCTTGAACGTGGGCGACTACCATATCATGGAACACATAATAAGGTAGCTTTACCTTTACCAGCTCAGGTTCGTCTGACTCCTTCTCCTCGCCATAGGATGTGGACTCATCCGCTCTATCATCCTCGCTTGTCTCCCAGCAGCTCGAGCTTGTATCTTCATCATCATCGGCATCATATACCTACTCCGTATCTGCATCTTCATCCGCTTGCTGCTCCACCAATGCTTAATCATCTTCACGACTTTGCACACTTTCCTCACCTGCTTCTGAACCCTCGGTATTTGCAACGTGATTGCACTCTACTACCTTTTCATGCAAACTTTCCACAAGAATAGGCTTTACCTCTATAATCCGCACTAGAACCTCCACATATGCTACCACTTCTGCACCTTGGTTCACCTCAACATGGAGCTTCTCCTCGTTGACAATCACGTCCACCCTTAGCACATGCACATCACAAACTAGAAATCTCCAAGGAGCATAACCAACCATAGGACTTACCTCCATAGGCTCTGCACTTCGAACAACTGGAACCACCTTTGGTCAGACCAAAGAACACTCTGCTACCACCGCAAAAGGCACATAATCTGCCGGCTTCAACACGCCCAATTCCAGCTTCCGCTTTAGCTTTTTGCTCTTCATCTTGGCCAAATAGACCATGTCTTCATATGTATCCGCACTGTTTTCCTTCGAGGGGTTCATATGTGTAAAACTACCATATCACGAGCGTTCAAGACATGTTTATAAAACCCCTTATTGTGAATTTTGTTAAGAATATAATGTACCCTTTTCTTTTAAAATCTGTAAGTTTTTTTCAAATTTGAAAAATTAATTCCCTTCTGTATATATATTTCTGTAAGTTTCAAGAACTTTAAATACCCTTCTGTTGAACTCACGTGATAGGTTACATTTTTATTAGGTGACCTCCCCGGGCGTTTTTCACCTTTTCTCTAATCCTCGGATGCAAGCACTCTAGCAACTTTGACAGCTTCAAATATCGATTTCCCTTTACCCCAATAGCAACCTTTAACTGATTCTAATAGGCCTGCTCAAAAAATGGAAAAATTCTTACTTACATCCTGGCGTACCGCCTTCAACTTTGCACCAGCTTCTTACGGCGTAATCACCTCTCAAAACCACTCCAAAAACTAACTTTGCATCTTTGGCCATGATCCTCGATCACTGATTTTTAAAATATCAACCAAATCTTGGCCCGCCGTCCTTGCATCAAAAGCGGCACCTTCTGCAGCTTCTACGCATCCGTCAACATATGCATCGACAGTAGCCATAGCTCAAAATCTACTAACCAATCCTCAACTCTCCCGTAAATATGGGGCCAAAAACTGGCTCCACCATCTTTGCCAGCTTCAAACGCCACCACCGAACACTTTGACCATCTGCCAACCGCTTTGTCGGCTACCAAACATTGCTTTAAACCTCAAATTAGAGCATCGCCAACTCCTCAGTGGAGGCACCAAAAGATGGAGAGGGGGAATGAGGAACACACCCGACACATAGTACAATGTCTATCTATACCTCAGGGTATCCACAACACCCCTAACCTCTCGAATAACACCTTCAAACTGGCTAATTTGCACTAAACAGAACCACCTTTGCACACAAAACAACAATCTCCTACTTTGCAAAAAAACCATTCAGCATCACGAATGCACGTCGACACCTCAACTCACCCTTCCCAACTCACACAACACTCCGATTCTGCCCTCTTTGAAAGACACTATACGTTGCGGGCACACACCTCCGCAAGCATCGACATGCACACAAAGAGCAAGAGAAAATGAAGGGCGACACCCGAACAATGGGGCAATGACTTAGTAGTATTTAGCAAGGAGATTGTACAATCAATTTTGTAGCTTCAATGGAAAACTCCTACACACGGGCTTGTAAACCTTCAAGAAACCTTCTAGAAAACTGCCCTTCAAAAATCACGTACATCTCCTTTTATAAGGGTTGGCTAAGGCCAAAAAAATAAAAAAAGGGAGCTTTCCCAACTCGTGCAGTTTACCTTGCGATCATTTTAGTATTTTTTTTGCCTTGGATACACTTGGTCTACTTCATTTTGGAAACACTTGCATGGGGGACACCTAGATTTGTTCTTGTCCGCTTCAAATGACCCTAGAGGTTGCCCGCCGGCTCGATCGTCCGCTTTCTCTTTGAACTTGCCTTGGAGTCCCCTCGGATGCCTCCTCTCTCCCTCTTTGCCAGCTGTCTGTCATGGGATACCATCCCCTATATGTGCTTGGGACCACCCTTGAGACTCTCTCTCTACCTCTCATTTGACGCGGGACACCCCCCCACGGCATTAGCGATATCTCTAGTGGGGGGCCCCCCTTCCCCTCTAAAAAATTGGGCCCATGGTGGGCGCGTGTACTGTCTCTACCCACGCAGCAATTGCCGCGTCATCATCAGGTGCCACACCACCACTGTCCTCGGCCCACCTACCACTGGTGCAGGGCGCCATTGCCACCAACCAAAACTACCGCGTAACGCCGTCGTGCACCCGATGGGCCACCAACCCCGCCTGCGTAGCACCCACAAGAGGGAGCCATCGCCGTGCGCAAGGGAGAGCCTCCCTCTCTTCATTCATGCTCAAGTGAGGTCACGGCGTGGCCTATGTAGTCCTCCTTTGTTGCCAATGCCACCCTATGTGGGTTTAAACGGATGCCATGTGGTAACCTCTAGTCGATTGCCCCCTTTTGTTGCATTGCTTATGGGAATCCCTTTGGCCCACCAACTTCATGGCTCTGCCATTTGAGGCCCCAAGATCCAACAGTTGGCCTGTAAAGTCCGAAAAAAAAATCATAGCATTGAATCCAAACTCCTTTGGCCTTGCCACATTTCGACTCCTAGGAGCTCTCAAACTGAGGCCGCAAAAACGTTCAATTTTATCTGCAACCAATCACGAGCAACTTCATCCAATCTTCGTCCAACGATAATGACCAAAACCTGCTATCCGTAACTTTGATTGATGAGCAGTCAATTCCTGCTAGCTCCATACAATCCTTAGCAAAGCTCCATACACCACATAGAATGCATACAATCCTTAACAAAGCTCCAAAAATATCAGATGGCACGTTTACTGATGTGACCAACTCGGCACCAACCTGGCCCTCGACAAAACTTTGACTGCTA
The DNA here is from genome assembly GCF_014529385.1 of Adiantum capillus-veneris. NCBI lineage: Eukaryota > Viridiplantae > Streptophyta > Polypodiopsida > Polypodiales > Pteridaceae > Adiantum > Adiantum capillus-veneris. The sequence continues at coordinate 53,679,597 of NC_140957.1, forward strand.
ATAACTTGACACTCGAAACTCAGATTGTCGATCTGAAAAGACCAACAGGATCCAAAAGTAAATCTCTACACTCCTACAGCTTCAAATTAGCTTGGACCACCTAGCTCCACCTGCCCTATCCGGCTCAGATCTACAATGCATTGCACCTTCAGACTCAAGTATCATGGGCTCCATAGCTCTGTTTGATGAGCCGTCTGGACTTGTCCCTTCACCACTTCAAGCTCTACATCTCTAGGCCCCAAGATTTCCCCTCAAACCTCCTTCATATGCTCCTCAAATTAGCCCCTTTTGGAGCCTTTCTTGGCCTATAATCCGCATCAGCCATACATATCCGCTGCTACCTGTGTGCCCAGGATCTTTGTAGCTGCTCTAGACCTTTGCCATGCTTCTGCTAGCCTGACATACCTGCCATGCCATATTCTATGGTTGACCATCTTTGGCTGCACCATCATTGCCCACCCCCTAGTTGAGCATTTATGCTCGACCAAAAAAGTGCTTTATTCCACTTCAAATAGCAAAACTTGGCACACACTATGAGAGAACCAAAACCATATGTACATAGTCTTATTGCAACCTACTGCCAAACCTTCAAGTGGGTTGCCCCACCCCCTGCATCACATAGCTTCCGCTTGGGTCAAAAAACTGACATTGGCATCTTCCACCCATCTATAACATCACCCCATAGTGTCATACCCCAACACATAGACCATCAAGTATATAGGCTACCCTCCATGCATCCCTCGGCAAATTTCCCACTATATACTGAGCAACACCAAACATACCACCATGAAAGAAACATGTACCTAACAAAAAGCTCGAACTCGAACACGTGTCTAACCTTCTCCCCCAACCAAGTAAAGTGGAGGCCTCAAGCATAGACCCCTCCACCGCATAGTTGTATCTACCATCATATTCATCAACCATAGCTCACATACCTTCAAGGGAAGCATAGCCACCGTCTGGGATTTTCCTTTATTCACCACTGGACATGCCTGCTACATGGGAATCTCCACCATCCTTGGCAACACAACCTCCTCTTTGGACATACACTCAATTCTAGCATCATCGAGCCCTTGTGCTACAACTGAGTTGCTCTTGAAGGTCAATCATATCCACTTGCTTGTCAACTTTAGTTGCTTGTAGTTCAATCACCTCTTCTACCGCTGCATCATGCTCTGTCAAGGTAGAGAGAAATTCTCTTCACAATGCATCCTCTTGGTCATCATCCATTGGTAGGGCCACACTATCCCTTGTGGCAAGAATCTGCACCATCTCCATCTGCATAGCTCCAGTTGTGGGCATAGACTCCCCCACTTGGTCTCCATGAAGCACATCGGCTTGCCCTACTCCCTGCTCTTCTTGAACATGGGCTACTACCATGTCATGGAACACATAATAAGGAAGCTTTACCTTTACCAGCTCAGGCTCATCCGACTCCTTCTCCTCGCCATAGGATATGGACTCATCTTCTCTATCCTCCTCGCTTGTCTCCCAGCAACTCGAGCTTGTATCTTCATCATCATCGGCATCATATACCAACTCCGTATCTGCATCTTCATCCGCTTGCTACTCCACCAATGCTTGATCATCTTCATGACTTTGCACACATTCCTCACCTGCTTATGAACCCTCGGTATCCACAACCTGATTGCACTCTACTACCTTTTCATGCAAACTTTCCACAAGAATAGGCTTTACCTCTTTAATCCGCACTAGAACCTCCACATATGCTACCACTTCTGCACCTTGGTTCACCTCAACATGGAGCTTCTCCTTGTTGACAATCCGGTCCACCCTCGGCACATGCACATTCAAAACTGAAAATCTCCAAGGAACATTACCTACCATAGGCCTTACCTCCATAGGCTCTGCACATCAAGCAACTGGAACCACCTTTGGGCAGACCAAAGAACACTCTGCTACCACCGCAACAGGCACATAATCTGTCAGCTTCAACACGCCCAATTATAGATTCCTCTTTATCTTTCTGCTCTTCATCTTGGCCAGATAGACCATGTCTTCATATGTATCCGCACCGTCTTCCACCTTTTCTCTAATCCTCGGATGCAAGCTCTCTAGCAACTTTGATAGCTTCAAATACAGATTTCCCTTTACCCCAGTAGCAACCTCTAAGTGATTCCAATAGGCTTCAAACTACTGAAGAAAAATGAAAAAATCCTTAATAACTTCCTGGCGTACCACCTTCAACTTTGCACCAGCTTCGTCCAACGTAGTCACCTCTCAAAACAACTCCAAAAACTAACTTTGCATCTCTGGCCATGATCCTTGATCACTGCTCTTTAATTTATTGAACCAAATATTGGCCCGTCCTTGCATCAATAGCGGCACCGTCTGCAGCTTCTCTACATCTGTCAACATATGCATTGATAGTAGCCATAGATTAAAATCTGCTAACCAATCCTCAAGATCTTCAACTCCCATAAATATGGGGCCAAAACTTGGCTCCACCATCCTGCCAGCTTCAAACTCCACCACCGAACACTTTGACCATCTGCCAACTTCCTTGTCGGCTACCAAACATTACTTTAAACATCAAATTATAGCATCAGCCACCTCCTCAGTGGGGGCACCAAAAGATGGAGACGGGAATGAGGAACACACCCGACACACAGTACAATGCCTCCCTATAGCTCAGAGTATCTACAACACCCCTAACCTCTCAAATAACACCTTCAAACTGGCTAATTTTCACTAACAGAACCACCTTTGCACACAAAACAACAATCTCCTACTTTGCAAAAAACCCATTCAGCATGAATGCACCTTGACAGCTCAACTCACCCTTCCCAACTCACACAGCACCTCAATTTTGCCCTCTTTTCAATACACTGCGGGCACACACCTCCGCAAGCATCAACATGCACACAAAGAGTGAAAGAAAAAAGAAGGGGATGGGGAGAAGTGACACCCGAACAATGGGGCAAGGACTTAGTAGTATTTAGCAAGGAGATTGTACAATCAATTTTTGCAGCTTCAATGGCAAACCCCGACACACAGGCTTGTAGACCTTCAAGAAACCTTCTGGCAAAAAAGCACTTAGAAAATCACGTACATCTCCTTTTATAGGGGTTGGCTAAGGCCAAAAAAAAGAAAAAAATGAAGCTTCCCCAGCTCGTGCAGGTTACCTTGAGATCATTTTAGTATTTTTTTTGCCTTGCATACACTTGGTCTACTTCTCTTTGGAGACACTTGCATGGGGGGCACCTCGATTTGTTCTTGTCCGCTTGGAACTGTACGCTTCAAATGACCCTCTAGGACACCTGGCTCAGTTTTCCACTTTATCTTTGAGCTTGCCTTGGAGTCCCCTTGGATGCCTCCTCTCTCCCTCTCTGCCAGCTGTCTTCCGTGGTATACCATCCCCTATATGTGCTTGGGACCGTCCTTGAGACTCTCTCTCTGCCTCTCGTTTGACGTGGGACACCCCCCCATGGCACTAGTGATATCCCTAGTGGGGGGGCCCCCTTCCCCTCTAAAAAATTGGGCTCATGGCACACGCATGTACTGTCTCTACCTGGGTGCAACTGCCATGTCATCATCAAGTGCCACACCAACATCGTCGTCAGCCCGCCTACCACTGGCACAGGGCACCATTGCCACCAAACAAACTTCCGTCGTGCACCGGACGGGCCACCAACCCTCGCATGCGCAACATCCACGAGAGGGAGCCATCACCGTGTGCAAGAGAGAGCCTCCCTGTCTTCATTCATGCTCAAGTGAGGTCATGGCATGGCCTATGTAGTCCTCCTTCATTACCAATGCCACCCTATGTGGGTTTAAATGGATGCCACATGGCAGTCTAGTCGACTGCCCCCTTTTGTTGCATTGCGTATGGGAATCCCTTTGGCCCACCAACTTAATGGCTTTTCCATGTGAGGCCCCAATTTCCAACACTTGGCCTGTAAAGTTTGCAAAAAAAAATCATAGCATTGACTCCAAACTCCTTTGGCCTTGCCGCATTTTGACTCCTAGGAGCTCTCAAACTGAGGCCGCAAAAATGTTTAATTTTATCTGTAGCCAATCTCGAGCAACTTCATCCAATCTTCATCCGATCATAACCTACAGTCTGTAACTTTTTGACAAGCAGTCAATTCCTGCTAGCTCCATACACCACATAGAATGCATACAATCCTTGGCAAAGATCCAAAAATATCACATGGCACGTTTATCAAAGTGACCAACTCGGCACCAACGTGGTCCCCGAAAAAACTTTGACTGCTAATAACTTGAAACCTGGAACTCAGATTGCCAATCTGAAAAGACCAGCAGGCTCCATAAATAAAGCTCTACACTCCCACAACTCCAAACTACCTTGACCATGTGGATCCACCTACCCTATCGGGCTCAGGTCTGCAATGCACTACACCTTCAAACTCAAGTATCTTGGGCCACGTAGCTCTGTTTGATGAGTTGTCTAGACCTTATCCTTCAGTACTTCAAGCTATACATCTCTAGGCCCCAAGATTTCCCCTCAAACCTCCTTCATCTGCTCCTCAAATTAGCCCCTCTAAGAGACTTTCTTGGCATATAATCCTCATCAGCCATACATATCCGCTGCTACCCATATGCCCAGGATCTTTATAGCTGCTCTACACGTTTTCCATGCTTCTGCTCGCATGCACATACCTGCCCATGCCATGTTCTATGGTCGATCAACTTTGGTTGCACCACCGGTCCCATTTTGGATCCAATTGGGGCACAAATAAATCCGACATGTTCACAAAGTCAAAACACATCTGTTTTGCATTAGTTTTTTTCATAAATTTCTTCATAATCTTCATTTCTAGGCACATCTAGTAAACACCAAAAGTCAAACCACACCAACTCGACAAAAATGCATATTCACTAGCACATTCTCAATTTTCCCACTGTGACCACAAAACGATGCAACTTTCAACCAAAAGAGTACAAGATAAACAATGAACCCCATGATTCATAGAGCATGGAGATAGCTTTCCCCAAACCATACACCTTATAGGATCAAACAACATATAGATCAACTGCCCAAGACTTTGCACATAAGCATATCCTCTTGACCCGAACCATACACTTCATAGCACCCTTCTACATCAAACAACATATAGATCAACTGCCCAACACTGTGCACATAAGTAGATCCTCTTGGATCATAAGGTAGACACAAAAAAACCACCATACGAGCTAAAGAAAATGGAAAATTGATGCCATCCACAATAGTAGTAACACCCTCAATATGCATCAATGGTCCATAAAATTCCACAGTGTCTATTACTTCATCTCTTACCTGAAACACTACAAATAAATCATCTTTAGTGGGCATAAAATCATATATACCTCATCCAACATCTACATCAACTCTATCGTTCTCATCACCTCATTGTTGGAGGTCACATCTCACATCATGTTGTGGGTTACCCTTCCAATATGGAACCTAAATCCCCTCCAATGCATCATCAAGAAGATAAAAAAATGCATCATCATCTACCTCCACTATTGAAATGCTGTGTAATTTCCTTGAGTCTATTGTAAAGAAATCATTGCACTCAAAGCATGCATAAGATCACTAAAATTTCACATCATCCCTCTCACACCTACATCCTACTCACTGTTGGAAATAGGGTTGCAGGGAAATGCTCACAACTTGGAGAAGACGAAGAAAGCTCAAGGCACACAACAAAGAGTATATTACTTAGTATGTAAAGGAAAGATAACATATCCCTAGAGTGACGGGCATAAATACAATGCACGGGGGAAAAAATATCTTAGTGAGGGAAAAAATGCCTTGGCGGTGCTAAGTGTGTTCACACACATCTCTACCACATATATATAGTAACAATGCCCCCCATGGGAGTGATGCGGTGAATGAGAGTTGGCACATAGATTATAGGGGAGTACCGTGCCCTGAGGACATGATCAATCCACAAGGGGAGTAAGCCCAAAGCTTGCGGAAAGCTTTGAACTCCTCAAGAAACAATGCCTTTGTGAAAAGATGTGCAAGGTTGTCTTGTGCTGGCACATAACCCAAGCTAATGTCTCTTATTGAGAGCCTCTCCCTGACATAGTGGTAATGCACCACAATGTGCTTTGTGGGAGCATGAAAAACAGGGTTCCTCACAACTGCCAATGTGCTCTGACTATCGATATAGATCGTGTTGGCATTATCTTGTCCAACACCCAAATCATCCATAAGGAATTTGAGCCATACACACTCAACCGTTGTTTTTGTGAAGACTACCCTGTACTCAGCCTCACAACTTGAAGTGGCCACAGTAGGTTTCTTCTTGCTCAACCATGATATGCATGAATTGACGATCATAAAACAAAAACCAATCGTGGAAACTAGCGTGTCATAACAACTAACCCAATTTGAGTCCAAAGAAGCATGTAAATCTGGCGGCAATGATCCCTAACTAGGATGAAACAACCCAAGATGTAAAGTACCACTCAAGTAGCAAAAAGTCCGCTTGACATCCTGCCAATGCTTAGACCCTGGGCTATGCATAAATTTGCTGACCTGTGAGACTGCAAACTGAATATTTGACCTCGTCTTGCATACATAAATAAGGCATCCAACAAAAGTTTGGCAAAGAGTGACATCAAGGCATCACCAACATCATGAAGACTCAATTTCAAACCTGTTTCCATGGGAGTGATAGATATATCAAAATTTTGGGCTCATGGAAGAAGGGGTCGACTCGAGGGGTGCATGTCTGGCTTGAATTTCAACATTCCCCCTTCTTAGTCTTTGCACGTCCTCGTGCAAATTTTCTTGGTCTGCTTCACAGTGTCTGTGCTTTGTTTGGGCACTTTCTTTGATGAGCTGGTTGCATTCTTCTTTAGTAATCCAATGCACGCTTTTCAAGTGTGTGAGTCAACAATTTGATTTTTTTTGCTCTGCCTTTAATCTCCACTTTTGTTTCCAAAAAACAATTGGATATGTGCAGACGGCTCATAGAGGCAACCCACCAAGCTGTAATGAAGCCAGAAACATTGAATATTCCTAAATAGGTTGTACTGATACATGAAAAGAAGGATGCGTTAAAAAAAATTAAACAAATGAGTAAACCAATGAAACCTAAAAACGAAATACCATTGGATACAAGGTAGTAGCTAACACAATGGATGAGACCAAGTCTCAGGAGATACAACCTATTCCAAAGGTGAAAGAGCCATGGCCACAATCCTTGTGGGAAACAATTAGAAACCACAAAGATGGTAGTTCTACTTTATAGTCTACACCTATCACTAAGATCAATATAAATTACGAGTTCTATAACATCTTAAGAGAGAAAACCACACTCTCTATAGACTCTACCATCCTTCATAGGAGAACACGAATTTGTTTTTGGGATTAGAGTGGTACCATCTTAGTGGAAAGTCACACCAAAAATGATGGATAGCAAAAGCTTGCATAGATTGATGCCTTCTCGTATATAATATGCACTTTCTCTCTCAAAGTTGTTGAAAATTAGACCACATCTATGGGGAGAAGTGAAAAAATATCTAGAGAAGAGGGATTGAAAAATACTCATCAACACATCCTGTTAGATGAACACATGGGTAAAATGACACAAAAGAAACCGCAAGCAAAAACAATACCTATAAACCACAAAATGAGATTATTGTGAGAGAGAAGAGGGAAACACCAACCTGCCACTGGAGGACAAAGGCATTAAAAAAATTGCTATAGTTGATAATTGAGCTAGAGTAGCCATTGCTACAAAATAAATTGGGAAAAAAAGGGTGACCAACTCTCAAAAAAACACGAATGAAACTACAACTTGCAGATGGATTTGTAGAGAGATCTTTGGGTATGTTGTAATAGATCATAGTATCCTCATGTGAAAATGAGTTCGAGCATACCTTTGTAGTAGTGGATTTTGGAGAGAGAAACAACTTTGACATCATTTTGGGGCAACCATTCATGTGGCAACTTAGGATGGTGCAAGATTGGGGCTATGGCCACATACACTTATGACACACGGTTGTTACGACAAGGATTAGCATAAAAAACCATAGCTATAGAGATGTTTGTTGCACTCTTATGGAGGATTTTGCCTCAACAATGTTCACTTAAAAAGAAATACCTGCATGATTGCATGATAAAGCACATATTTGAATGTATGGAGCATCCAAATGTGGAATCTTAAGAGGAAAGAAGAGTGCATCCTAGAGAGATCAATAGAGGAGAAGGTCTACATTTGAGAGCCATTTCTAGTGGCTTTGTTTGAAAGAAGAGTGCATCCTAGAGAGATCAATAGAGAACAAGTCTACATTTGAGAGACATTTCTTAAAGTTTTGTTTGAACCTTTTGGATACAACCAAATATTGGCTACTCTAGATGTGTGCTTAAACAAAATAATACCTACAAAGTCTTGTGATTCAACATTTAATGGCCTAGTAACTTTTGTGTAGCGGAAAATAGCATGAACATAGTGAGCATTTCATTAGAATAGCTTCCTAATGAGAATAACAAGAGTGCTTGGGTGGAGAGAGCAACAAAAATCATAACACCTAGTTAAATAGCATGAACAATACTTCAAAAGAGAGAGAAATTAAGCAATTGACAACAGTTGAGGACCGGATTTGCATGGAGCCGGTCCCCCCTCCAAAAGGCTTTGTATTATGGTTTCTCCCATCAAGAGAGACATTTTACAATACAATTTCTTGTGTTCCTTCAATACTAGCTAGTGCAATGAAGATGGAAACTTCATGCACTAAGCAAAACACTTATCAAACACAACATCAATTCCGTCACGGTCTCAAACCCAAGACCTCACACACCTTTGAAGATGGTGAGAGCTAGCGGGGTATGAGAGTAGATTGAGAGGAAGGAGTATTCTTACGAGAAAGATGTACATCTCCTCACATAATCACTCATATAGCATAGCTTAGATTAGTAATTAGCATGGTAGAGGAGATGAGCATGCATTGAAGCTTGCCTCTTGGTTGGATTTGCATCACAAAGCCAAGAGTTGTTGGTGTAGGCCTTCCTTCTCACAAGCTTGGAGTAGGTGATAATGCCTTTGAAAAATCAGCCCCCTCTCTCTCTTGGTCGACCCCTCTTGCTATTGCTAGCATCTTATTGGACCTCCCCAGGCTTAGCCAATGGTAATTAAGCAGCATAAGTGATAGCCTTCTGATGTGTGTCCCCCTTTCCCCTTTTGTGAGAGCTTTAGGTAATTATTTAATTCAACTAAACTCTCATTGGACCCCTTTGCCTCCTGGCCAATAGGAATCAGGGAAGCCATTGAGCTGCTGAATGCTCATTGATCCCCGGGAGACTGTCCAATAGTCTTCTAGAGAGCTTAATTTTTATTGGTTCTTTTATTAAATTTTTTTAAAATTAATTAAACTAGATTTAATCTAGCCTAATTCTTAGTGGTCCAACTCCAAGACCATCGAATAGGAATTGGGTACACCTTGTGGGCATCTGGGCTAGGGAGCTGACATGTGTCCCTCATTCCCTTTGTGTAAAGGGAGCTTGTGTGTGTGTGTGTGTGTGTGTGTGAGAGAGAGAGAGAGAGAGAGAGAGAGAGAGAGAGAGTTTATCTCTCATCCCCTACTTGCAAGGTTCGCCCCCTCCTATGTAGGGATTGCTAAAGACTTTTGGGACACACACAAAGCATCCAATTCCCCCAATGTTTGACCTTTGGACACAACCTTTGAATTTTGGAACCTTAGCATTTTGGAAGTCTTAATGCGCTGAATCTTAGGGTCTTTTAAGCCCATTGTTGTACACTGATCTTTTGCAGATGGCCCCCCCTTTGGATCCCTATTTTCCCTCCTTTGAATCCCTACTGTGGCCCGGTCTGCTAGCTTAACCAATATTCTAGCCTTTTCTCCCCTGGAACTTCGCCATATTAAATGATCAGTTTAACATGAGAAAATCATTTAGGAGAATTAGATATTGATTATTATGACATGTGATTTAGAATGCATTTGACATATCTCCCTATTATATGATAAAGTTTTTGAAGGAAGATAATAAAACCTGTGTGTGAAAGAAAAAGAGTGAGACGATAGATGTCATGAAGCATAGGAAGAAAATCCAGCACAAGAATATGTCATCACTGACATACCTGAAGAATTAATAAAAGTTGTTTCAAAGAAGTCGGCTCAAGAAAGTGCACAACTGAAAGAAGATGAAGAACCAAGTTCCACATTAGATGTTCAACGAACTCAAGCTCAAGAAAATAACGAGGATAAGGAAAAGGATCGATTGTCTCCTACAATGATCAAATTTAGCGGATGTGGAGAAACAGGACTCAAAATCACACGTTCAGCTATGATAGATCCTTATGAGATAAATAATCTAATGTCTTATGGCATGTGGATATTGATGGAAAAGCCACTAGTCAGAGAGCTCAAAGAAATAGTGTATATAAGCTCTTAGACACCAATTTATAGCTTTGGCATGACAGAAGTGTACTCAAGTTGAGTACTTGTGAGTTCAAGGACACTTTCCACATAATCAGCTCCCATCATATCAAAAAGAGTTTGGTTCTGGCAAAAATTTGGAGGAACATCTTCTTTTGACAACAACAAAAAGCTTCAACAACAACAACGGTAAGAGTCCCAGATACACCTTAAGTCCATGCAAAAAAGAAACAACCAACCATCACAAAAAAAGGTAAAGCTATAGAAAACACTAAAGTAGATCAACCTCACAACTTAACTTTACCTTCAACGAGTCTCCACCAAACTTCCAATGTAGCCTCTACATTAAAAGCCACAACATCAACAATGCAATGGAAACCAAATCAAAAAGTTTATCAACCAAAGTTTTCATCACAACAACAAAGCCTCCAGAAGAAGCTGAGAAGAATTAACAAAATTTTAGTATCCAAAGAGCACATCAAATTCAAAGACCCAGTTTGGATACGTTAATCAAAAGTTCAACCTCAACAACCACAGGGTGGGTAGTGTCAAATGACTCAATCATTTCTAAAGGCTACTTTCAAGGAAACAAGAATTTTGAGGCCAAAGAGCCTAAAGTAACAGCCTAGACCTACTCACCACAAGAAAATAATTCTACAAAGAGAAAGTTGAGCTATCAACAAAAGACAACCACCTCAATCAAAAGGAATAACAATCACAAAAGACAAAAGAAAAGTCCCTCAGAGCAACAAACAATGCGACAAATATGGATACCAAAGTCAGAGGCTACCCAATAAAGACATGTGAAGAAACGGATGATTCCACTCAAGCTACATGAAGCACAAGGATTTTATGAAGGTAACTCTTAGATACAGGTTACCAAAAGTAGTAGCTTGACTTGGAACAACTAAGATCAATTAGGTAGCACAAGGCTCCACACAAAGGCAAGCAATTCTTAAAAAAAGACAACAAAACCCAATTAGAGCCAAGACTGCTACAAACTCTAGATGGATATCCCATATTCTACTGCAAAAGCAAGGGTTTTACAATGGTAAGGATCATGTATGGATACCAAAGCCTTGTGTCCATCAAGTTTTAGAGAAAAAGGGGCAAATGCAAATAACGGTCACACGGGGACGAAAGACAAGGTGGGATCTAAAATCACTAGTGGAAACTCAATTTCACAGAGCCCACACACATCTACAATTTCTTTACATGGAAGATGAAGCAAAGGCCCCATCAGCCCCTACTACAATCATTGGATCTAATTCACAAAGAAGTATCAAGGTCATTAAAAAAAATCAAGAGGAGCAAAAGTATGCCAACCTATTAGTCAAAATGGTGACATCCAAGGACCAAAACAATGAAAGAGGCCTAAATTTCAAGGACCTATGGAATTAGGTTTTTGACCTTGAACAGGTATGTCAAAGTTGCCTTGAAAAATACATGGCATAAGAGTCAGAGTCAAGTAGCTAAGCTACTAAATGAGCAAGGTGTTAGTCCCAAAGCTTCAAGTAACATTCTCTGTGGTCTAATTATCTTAGCTATTCTAGGTACTGGTCAAGCTAGAAGAGTTGAGCATATTTACGTTGTGTTTCTCATGTTGGTATAGGTGAGGAAAAGAGTTGAAGTCTATGTATTTAAGTCTGGTGAAGTGAAGGAGGAAGTCCAAAAGACACTCATGCACTGATTAGAGTGAGGTATGAGTGGAGAAACTTCTAAATTGTAAACCCTTCTTGGAAACGTGGAAGCTATTGCAACATCCTTTGGTGTCACATGTGCTACATTTGTTCCTTGAAGCATCCATCAACTCCATCTTTCACACTGCATGATTTTGTTTGACAAATGTCTGCTATGCATATAGAGTGTTCCATAATTGGCAGTTGTATTAGCCACTCTTCCTTTGTTTCTTCCAAGCACTCACCTTGCATGAATAGGCACTCAAAGTCAAGTTTCTCAACTCCAATAAGAGTGTATACCAAAGACACTTTTTCCCACCTGTTTCTCTCCCTTTGGTCATCCAAGTTTTAGACCCTAATTTAGACACAGTCATTAGTATCCTCTTGTATATATTCCTTCTACATCAATAATAAAGAAATTTCTACCCACATCAATCAACAAAGAATCAAAGCAAAAATTCCAAGTCTCAACTTTTTTTGTTAAGAAGCAACTCTTATATTTAAGGACAACAACATAGCTCCATTACATACCCATAACAATGACAAATTCGGTAGGAGAGCTATCAACAACAATAGTAAGAGCTCACACAAGGCTTTAAAGTTGATGAAACATTGCAGAGGACATGCAATGACAAGTGAAACTCAAGGCCAAGGTTCGTCATAAAACCAACTACACAAAGAAGCTCAGTTTCCAAAAAGGCAGACAACACCAAAATCCATCTTCACAGCCAAAAGTGGCAACAAAGAAGAAAATTCCCAACCAAATACAAATTTTCCTTGACAATCCAAGCCCAACTCATGTACCAACCAACACACAATAGATATAACTTACTCAAGGAAGGGGGGGGGGAGCATCATCAACGACAACAAAGCACTTTTCAAGCTAAAGAACAACCTTAAAGAGAAAGTTGAAGACAATCCTAGCACCAAGATTGCACATGGTCATGTCAAGGGACGACAAAAATTAGGAAGGGGGGAATGCTAGGTGGATACAGTATACGAGAACCCACTTAGCCGGACACCACTTTTTCAAATCTAAAATTTTTTCAGTTATTTTTCCAAGCTAGTGTAGCTACATTGTGTGTGAATCCAATCCCATAGTGATAGGTCTAATCACTAAAAACTAATGTTTGGTCGTTGAATCAGTAGTTCTCAATCTTTTTGGACTCAATCTTCTTATCTCTGGTCTGATATTCAAAATAGTAGGCTTGATAGGTTGTTCCCACTTACACATTCGATCCCTCCTTAAAATTGACCTTGGTGAATCCCTCCATGAAGGTGTAATATCTCTTTGATGATATATCAGACATATTTTTCTCAATGATCTGCTCTAATGGAGCCAATGATTCCTGATTAAACTCTCTTCACTCAAAATAATGCTCATTTGGTCTCCTACAATAGGGTTTCTAATTGGGTAAAATCTACTTGATCTCAAATATATCAAGGAGTACTCACTCTTGAAAAACCCTAACCTATTACCTCTTTTATTGCTTCAAAAATATCCAACTCAAAAGCACCTCAACCTTTAGTGCTCTAACCTTCACAATATACACAATAAACACTCAATGACTAATGAGCTTGAGGCCGCTCTATTAATCCAAAAATTCTAAATTGATCAAACAATCACACTTTAACACAAAAACTATCTTGGCTTGTAAAATCCTCTAATGATATTCAAATTCAGTTTTGGAAATACCTATGTACTGCTTATGATTATATCTATATGTCGTATCACTTTGGGTTCATTCTATTATAGGGGGAGACATGGATTACGATCCATGTATCTTAGTGGCCAAATGTGATGAAATTTGGTCCAAAGCTTTCACTTAGTACCCCAATACGAAACATATGTTTTTATGTGATTTGGACTTGTTTGGGTCAACTAAAAATCAAACCCTAGGTCTAATTTTTGATTTTTTAATGTGACTTGAACAGCCCGGGATAAGTTATGCTATTGCCAGTAAGTTTAATTGTTGTCTTGGGCATAATATATGCATGAATCTTTCCATATTTGTGGCATCACAACAAGGTCTCAAGGAACACAAAGAATGTATTGTACCAAGTCTCTATTTAGGGGAGAACATATAATACAAAATCCTTTTGGAGGGGGAACCGGCTCCAAGTAAATCCAGTCCTCAATTTTTGTCAATTCTCTCTCTTGTACAAGTATTGTTCATGCCAAGCTAGCTGAGTGTCAGGTTTATATTGCTCTCTTTAATCAAGTAATCCATGTCTATATTCTTTAGGAATTATCTTAATGAAATGCTCACTGCTGTCATTTCAATTCCGCTACAATCAAAGTTATTAGCCTAATTCCGTTACATATTCAATATAAAGCATGTCATGAATAGTGAATTGTAGAGATGTATTTTGAACCCTAATCTCAATCACAAAAGCAACTAAGCACTGTAATATATTTACAAAGTAATACAAATAACATTCACACATGCAAGCTCACTTTTCCTACTTCCACAAGCTTACACTTGGGTGAAATCATATTTAGGTGGTACAAAAGGAGTGTCTTGGATACCCCTTTGGTGGAGAGAGAGAGAGAGAGAGAGAGAGAGAGAGAGAGAGAGAGAGAGAGAGAGAGAGAGAGAGAGAGAGAGAGAGGTGGATTTTAGGATTTAAAATTTTATAAGTAAAAGCATAAAGCCCTTTTGGCAGAGAGGGAGGGAATAAAGTGGGCTTGGAATTTCCAAAATCATTTAAAAGTAAAGATAAATATACAATTAAATGAAATTGCCTTTCTATTACACACTATTGAACATCCTCTCACCTCCACTCCCTCTAGATGGTATAGTGCTCTCTCAATGGGTCCCTCTATCCCTAGCACTATAGCTATGACATACCTCTCTCTCTCTCTCTCTCTCTCTCTCTCTCTCTCTCTCTCTCTCTCTCTCTCTCTCCATAGCCTCTGTTTTTGGGCTCATAGTGATTCCTATCCAGAGTCATCCATTCTTAGCATCAGCTTTTGAGCTCAAATTTTTGTCTATATTTTGGCTTTTGGGATTAGACTGATGTTTGTCTCTTTCTTCCATAGCCTCTCCAATTGCTTCTTGGCATAGAACAATGCCATATTTAATTTCTACTAGCTTTCTCACTGTCCATTAGACCCTCCTGGAGGTCACCTAAGAAAAATGTAACTTATCATGTGAGTTCAACAGAAGTGTATTTAAAGTTCTTGAAATTTATAGAAATATATGTACAAAAGGAAAAGCATACATTATATCCCAAAAAAAATTCACAAATAAGGGGTTTAATTTTATAAACATGTCTTGAACGCATGTGATATGGTAGTTTTACACATAGCAAACCCCCCAAGATTAGATTGTGGCTGCTGTAGTATCTTAACAACATAGCATCTTAGAATCCTCTCTCTCTCTCTCTCTCTCTCTCTCTCTCTCTCTCCCCCCGCCGCGTGGAGTACTAGGGTTGTGTTTTGATGGTCTTATTTGTTGTATCATTAGCCTTATAACTTGTTCCACATGGAGTGGCATGATGTTCAAAATCGTAGTATAGACACCCTGTCTCTTTATACATTGTCTATTACACAGCACAACCCAAGGGATCTTCTACCAGGCCTATAACACTATTGGGACGCAAACAAGAGGGAACAAAGAAGCATTCAGAAGAGGATGGCATGAATGTGTGAGGATGGTGACATTGATGAGTGAGAGGCAAAGAAAATATGTACAAAAATTTCCAAGTGTTGGTGTAATCAAACAAACTGGCTTTCTCAGGGTCTTCAAATGAACATTCTATAGCAACTCCTCCTTTATCCAACGTTCTTAGTGTTGCAATACACATCAAAGACAATTGAGAGAGTCATTTTTTCTAACATTTTTCATACATTATCTGGGGTGAAGACACCTCATTGAAATAATGAGCTATTTTTACAACGAGCTACTATCATGACATGCCTCAATGGAGCATGTGGGGGTGACAATCGAATGAGTAGTATAGATTTTGGCAACGCATTAGGACTTCATCAAAGAAAAGTCATTGTTGCCAATTTCCAGTTACAACATGATATGGAGGGGTCACTTCCCTTAGATGCTTGTCACTCCATCAATTACATAGAAGAAGCACCTTTATGATCAAAATTAGGAAAATAATGTTTCATTTCTGGTTGGTGGAAACACGCATCTCTCCAAACAAGAAAGATGTTGTTCAAAAGAGAATAGGAAAGAGTATGCATGTACAACATCCAGTGCATCTACTCAATTTTCCTTAGGTATGTCAACCCAAACATCTTTAGAGTGTGTCATAATGCTGAATACTATGTGTTATTTAGGTTCTTTACTATGTGCTTGTAATATTTTCAAAATGCTTTATGATGCTTGAAGGTGCCTCCAACTATTTTCATGTGTATGGTAGTCCATTATATTTCTTAAGCTATATAGTTCTTGATAGAGATTGATAAATGATTCCAAGTCTATGGCACAGGAGAAAGCGAAAAAGTTCTCGACGACACCTCCTTCATTGAAATTATAACCGTGCAACCCACACCAAAAAATTATGACTATCTTGGCAAGGTAAGTAGAGTATGATTGGGAGCAGGCCCAAGGCATATTCTTGCCCATGCCACTGAGGTTTTTGGCATCCTTTCATGGATGCAATTGTGTTCTCAAGGCTACCTAGTATTGTGGGCACATACTAGTGCGGTTGGACCCCACCTCATGAGGACACGTCCCCTTGGAGGAGAAAGAGGGTTGGATGAATGATCGTGCTTGAGGAGGTGACAGGGTGGCTCTGCCCTCTTGGCTTCCTAGGAAGAGGGACTATGGTCCGTGAGGCCCATCAGGTTTTATCTAGAAGTCCATGATTCTAGACATGTGGAGGTTGCTATTGGACACACATCAGTTGTATAGTTGTACAGTTTGTAGCCAGGTAGGCTACTGAGGCCGGTTAGGCCTCAATAGCCTAACCGGGTAGGCTAAGGCTAGTTAGGCCCATGGAAAGGGAATTGTATGAATGATTGATGATGGTGACTTATGTTTTCATTTAAGTCTTTGTTTCTTTTTTAAAAATATTGTTTTAATGAACATGTGCAATTACCTAATTAAGGAACCTGTTTGTATATGTCACACAGTGTGGTAGGCTAATTAGAAACAGAAAGATATTGGTGGTGTGCATGGGTGGAAAGTGGGTGGATGGATGCTCGAATGCGCCATTCTATGGATGGGTGGACATGATGAGTTGGATAACTTTCCACATGTTAGATGCTAGACATGTAGAGTCAAAGATAAGCTCAGTTTGCGAAGGGAATCGATAGCTATGTTTCTTCAACGTGGGGCAAAAAGTTTTGGTTCTCTGAGCACACTAAATATCTTACTCTTAGAAAATTAGGATCTTGACAAATTCAAGGTTTTTAGTCATGCTTCCCTTGTGAGGTAGAGCTAGATTTGTTTTTTTTTTGTTACACGTGCAACTTCTTAATATGGGAAACCGAGAAGTGAACCCCCCGAGGTGGCATCAGTCATGATCTTGATACGGGAAAAAGAATTCATGATGATATTGTTAGTCATAGGCTGTTGAAAGAAAACATAGATGAAATTACCTATGGTTTTGTCCTGGAGGCATGTGGCACTACGCAAGACACTAATATGGGCAAAAGGATTCACAATCCTATTGAGAATAAGGGGGCTATTGAAAGAAAACATGGTGTCTGCCAATGCCTTGATCGACATGTCTTCCAAATGTCGTCCAGTTCAAAAAGCACAAAAAATGTTGTAGGATCTACCTCTCCAAGATCCCCTCTCATGGAGTGTTTTGATTGCGGAATATCCCAGCAAAAGTAGGGCCAAGAAGCTTTGGGTTTTTTTTTTCGAGGATGCAAAGTGAGGTCATCTCTCTAGATGCAATGAAATCACCTACGACGTTCTCCTAAAGGAATGTGGCACTATGCAAGACATTGATATGGGCAAAAGAATCAAAAAATGGTGCTTGGCAATGACCTGGTTGACATGTCTACCAAACGCTTTCTGCTTCAAAAATCACAAAAGGTGGTTGAGGAGTTGCCTGCCTGGGATTCCCTCTCATGGAGTGTTTTGATTGCAAGCTATGCCTAGCAAGGAGAGGACCGAGAAGCTCTAGGCTTTTTTTTTAGGATGCAAAGTTAGTGCATCTCTTCAGATGCAATCACCTATGCTTGAATTTTTAAGACATGTTGCACGATGCCAAACAATGATATGGGGAAAAGAGTTTACAAAATGTAGTGCTTGGTAGTGCCTTCATCAACATGTATGTCAAATGGGGTCTACTTTAGAAAGCACAAAAAGTGCTTGAGGAACTTCTTGTCCGAGATGTTGTGTCTTGGAGTGCACTATTTTTGGGCTATGCCCAATAGGGCATGGCCAAGAATCTTTGTGTTTTTTTTAGCAGATGTGAACCGAGGCATCTCTCCAGTTGCAATCACCCACGCTTGCATCTTGAAGGCATGTGGCAATAGGCAAGATGTCTCCCCTCCCCCCTTCCTTAATGCAAGAAGTACAACCTACAGTTTCACAAGCTATAACCCTTGTTGTCAAAGTTTTAGCCTCTTGGAGTAAAAGGATTCGAACCTTTGCGTGTCGGTACCAAAAACCGAGCCCCGAAACTTACACTTGAAGTAGTTTCAGCCATCATATCATCTAAATAGACGAGAAATACCGGAATGTGTAAATCAGCGAGGACCACTAAATGTCGCACAGACAGGCATACAACGCATTCCGGAACACCCAAAAAGAGTAGAAGATGCAAGATGCAAGAAGTACAACAACACTTTCACAAAGTTTTAGCCTCTCAATCTTGCATCGTCTACCCAAAAGATTCATTTCCCACTTGAAAGCCTTATGATTGGGCAAACGTATTCAAGGATTGTACGTTTCAAGATGCAATCTATTCTGCCAAAAGATTCAAGATACTATACCATAGTCCCACGTCACTCAAACATGCCATGAAGGAAGTGATAGCCATCAATGTTCAACATTGGAGAATAATTTTCCAATCGCAATCATGCACCATAGTCCTTGATAAATGCTCATATACGGATATGGGAATCACATTCACGTAGATAAATGGATAAAAGGCTTCCAATTAGATGGAAACAAGAATATCATCAACGAATATTACAAACCATGTAGCAACATTGAGAAATTTGAAGATCACATTCTAGATATTATCCAATGCTTCACTGCCATGTATTATTTCATTCATAATGACCTTCATCCCCACATCATGTTGCATTTTGGCACCAAAGGACTTGTTGGGGCCATAGACAAATTCTTTTGCCTCACAGCAGATGTCCAATGTCTAGCCGTCCACTGACAATACTAACATACCTTATTCTTTTATATACAAAGAATAAGGAGATAGAGATAGTTTCTCTATTCTCCACCCACACAAAGTGTCTCTTGTCTTCCTCTCCGTGCCTCGTAGTCTACACGCACCACACACCGAAAGTGCTATCAGAGGCAAAGGTTGTGATGTTATTCATCTCCTAGCATTTCCCTCTTTCTAGCATGCTTCACATCATCAAAACATATGAAATCCCAAAGCTTCTATGGCTATGGAGGCATTGTGAGCTTGGCACACAAAGCTCATGTATCAAAGTGACAAGAAAATGAACACCACAAGTCGCAAGGGGCAAGAGGGTGAGCTTTCTATGATCTCAATGAGAAAGAAGTAGGTTGCTCAGTTTAGGGCAGATTGACATCAGACCACTAATTTTCTCAAAACTTGGATTCAATTTTTTTGTAAATCAAAAGTGACATCTTTTTAGATTCAAGAGATTTTTATAAAAGCTCATTATGCAGCGAGTTCTCAGGAAAATTTGTTTGTCAAGTTGAGTAAAAGAGGAGAGAGAGTGTAGAGAGAGAGACATAGCTTTATCTCAACTTCAACATTAAAGGCCTTGTGGACATACTCATGGCAAAGTTATGTGTTGCCCTTCGCAACAAATTTTATATGCTCACAAATGTCTTGAGCTCTCCATGTTGTTTGAGAGAATATTTGCATTGCCATGTGCGTTTTTGGCCATGATGTATGACATCTATGGTTTGACTTGCTCTAGCCTGGTTAGCTATCAAAGGTCTTGACATTTTATAGATTTTCAAATGCATATTTGGAAGATTATGGTTCTGCAAAAATTCACAGATGTGGCTAGTTTATGCATATAGTCTTTTAAAGGTATGGTACTAAGGATGCAATTTGAGGCTTGTTGAGAGTGTGTATCCCCACAAGTACTATTTGCATCACATGGTGCTAACTTGAATGCATATCTTACTACATTCAATAGCAATTTTTGCCACGTATATACATCATATGTGGTTCCTGCTCAGGGGGTTCACCAAATATCCCACTATATAACGTGTGTTTGTGGGGTATTAAAAAAATCCCTCTTTTAACATGTTTGAATGAATAAAACAACCCATTATTTTAAGAAAATTTCCCAAAATTAAATATAGAAATCCATTATTTTAATGTATCTCTGTTAAATGCCTAAGTTTTTTGCATTTTAAAACCTCTACTATCGAACTCATGTTATACATTAACATGATTACATAGTGCACCCCCCGAGGGTTCCTATCATTGTAAGCTTCTACAGAGCCATTGTTGGCATTTTACGATAGTCTATCTATGTTGAGCAATTGAAAGTTTTTTGGTTAGTTTGTAGTGTTCGAGTTCATCTCTCACTTTGGCATCTTGGATGCAGTTTTTATGGTTGAGATTTGCAATGAGATTTTGCTCATTTTTTAGGGAAGACTCGATTTGAATTTCCTTGGATTCTCACATACATTGCATATACTTGCACTCTTATTTTATGATGATATAATTTTACTCCCACTTTGATAGTGATCAATTATTTACTCTCAATTTGATAGAATTTGTCAGCTTGAATATTGTTTTAGTGTTCTTGTACCCACTCTCATAGGAGTGAGGTTTATGGTGTGCTCGCAATGGCTACGGGTAGATTTATGGTGTGCACTATTTTTATATCACGACGACAAATATTTTGATCATGAGTCTATCGCATACATTTTATAGGTAGTCACTGGTTACAGGTTCTACATGCTTACAAGTGTAGATTTATACAGTTGTTGAATTTGTAGCACTATTTATGGAATGCATCTTTCAGCATAGTGTTTGCTCATGACTTGCATGTATGGTTATGCTCGTTATGCTCATTTGAGACCTATTTATCCTAGGTTCTTGAGTTGTTGATACTCTTTCTATCTGTGTTATCACTTGGCACTTGTTTATCGGATTTTGATTGGTTTAGAACAAACATCCGACATTTATTATGCACATCCCATGGTAGATCTTAGTCAAGCTATGGATTGCATATAAGAGCATTGGATTGATGAAATTTCATGGTTAATTAGCATAGTGGTTGAGTGATCTTCCATTGTGCATATGTGTTTTTCTTCACTAATTTGACATCCATTGTGTTTAATAGATCAAAATTGACAATGATGATGCATGAAAGATGTGTAAAGTGTGAGCTTTGTCCTAAGGTGTGAGTCAAGGAGAGGAGAGTGGATTTATCCCACATACTGTGGAGCAAGGCTATAGAGCTACTTAAAGCTCATTTCGTGAATCAATAAACAACAACTCATTTTGCACTACATGCTTGTCTATGGTGAGCTTGTGCTAAGCTAAGTCAATACTCAAGATTGTGTTTATGAGTCCAAGCTAATCCTATCTTGGAACCTAATTCACTTGAGTGATAAGATTGCTTACACACACTCACACACTTGCACCATGTTTCTCTTTCATCCACCATAGCTAGCACGATCCAAATCCTAACATTTGGTATCAGAGCTATGGTGTGCTAGCTAGGATTTTCATTATGCATTAGTGTGTGTTAATCACTAGCATCTCCATTAGATCGATTTGCACTTCATTATCACGGCCCATTAACATTCTTCATCATTAGTTGAATCTCACTAATTAGGCCTTAATCTAGTTATGTGTGGGCATGTCCTTGGCACACCCAAGAGGCCACTACCCTCCATGGCTAGATAGGTTTGATTAGGCAGAAGATTAGCATCCAATTTTTTGCTTTCCTAAGCACTTTTGTGTCAATTTTCTAGTGATTTTCACCTTCAATTAATCTTCCCGATCTTGCACTTATCAAGCTTCAATCATCCCATCTTGAAGCCTTCCTTGCAAGCTTCGCATAGAGCTTTCAAGCCCTGCAATCCGAGCTCAAAATCATCTCAAACTCCATCTTCAAGATTGCATATATTTAGGTGTGTGTGTGTGTGGAAAGCCTGCTGAGCTTTGCTTAATAATTAAACTTTCGGAGACCTTCACAAGGAAGCACCTTGGCTTGTTGGCTAGCCCAATTTGGGGAGTCTAAAATTGGCTTGAGGTTGTGGGGTCAATGCCCTTGGCCAAATTGGGGAGAGCGGGCAGATCTGTAAACGCTTCAAATCCAATTTTTAGGCGGGGCGGGTCTGCTGGAGACAATTCACGCGCTGAGGCTTTCAACGCCTGCCTGAAAATCTGCCCGGCTGCCCGCGCTTACCCGGACGCGCTGCCCGCTGCCCAGGACAACCCGCGCCTGACCGGTATGCCCCCGCCTTGCCCGGCTTACCCGACCCCTACGGGGTCTCCTTTCCCACGGTGCTGCATCAAAAGCCTTTGAGCTCACCCTAAGCAACGGGTCCCGCACTGCTCTCGGCCACAAAATCCCCGAAAGACCTTCTCCCTCAAGGGGGCAATCCCACAGACTCCAAAAGCCTCTTTTAAACCCCCCTTCCCGCGCTGCTCCTACCCTCAAGGCAAGTGCCTTCAAAGACTCCAAGAGCTTTTTTTAAAAGAGCCTATTCCCACGAGCAGACCATTCAAAACCTCGAGGACAACCTCCGAGCCCCTCAAAAGGGTATTCACAAGCACTCCCACCAAAGCTGCAACATGGCTTTCAAAGCCTTCCAAAAGACATTCAAAGGCGGATATTATCGCGCTTCAAAAGGCATCTCCAGGCCAAATACGCCAAGGTAAAACAGAACCGTGAAGGGTGACTTCACCTCGAGTGAAGAGGTACTTCACATTTTGTTAAAAGGACATTAAAATTAGAATCTTGTAGCCAAGCACAATAACTTGCAAATAAATTTTTCTATCATCAATTGTACGCTGTGTAAAGAGGCAGACACTGGCTAGGAGAGTCTCCTAAGCTAAGACCCCTCTATTGGCACAAATGGGGGACAAGGGAATAGAGAAATTCAATGGGGAGGGATTTCACACTTGGCAAACAAAATTAAGAGGCTATCTTATGAAAAAATGTTTGTGGTCTGTCATTAGCACTGCCCTCGAGCAACAAGCCGAACCCGATGGAGTGCACACTAGGGCATCGACACTCATAGCAAGTGCACAAAAGTTGGCCAAAGACGAACAAGCATTGGGAATTATCATCACTTCTTTGCATGATAACTATGTGCATTTCATAGATGAATGTAAGAATGCACATGAAGCCTGGCATGTCCTAGAAAGTAATTTTGGAGCTAGAGCCAAAAGAAGCAAAGTTAGTCTTAAAAGATAGCTTTACGAAGTTACTATGCTTCAAGAGGAGGACATTGCTAGCCTAGTGAACAGGCTTAAGAGCATTGTCACGCAGCTCACTTACATCCAAGTTGAAGTACCAGAAGATGACAAAGTGGCCATACTTTTAAGTGCACTTCCACCTTCTTATGACCACTTAGTCACAATTCTTGAAGAAAAAGAACCAGCACCACCATTTCAGGATGTAATCAACTCTGTCCAAGCAGAAGAAAGAAAGCAAAGAGGTTCACTTACCCCATCAAGAGGAGTTTTCATCGCAACATCTTCAAGGGGAAGATATTCGCCATCAACATCGACAAACGAACAAAAGTGTTATGAATGTGGAAGAATGGGACACGTAGCGAAAGACTGCTACACAAACAAACCTTGCAACAAATGTGGTAGAAAGGGACACCCTCCTTCTCGGTGCTACTCAAGTGGAGGCAGTAGCAGTGGAGAAAGCAACAGCAGTAGCAGAAGCAACGAAGGCAAGAGACCTGACAGAGGATCAACTCACATAGTAGAAGACAAAAAGGACGAAGACGAAGGTAGCGTTTGGGAAGACCCATTTTGAAGATGCAGAATCTCTACTTGTAGGGGAGGAATTTTTCCTGTGTGGATACCAGCTTATCATCCTGTGTGGACATCACCATCCTTTATCGATTGTTCTTGTGTGGATTTTACCATCCTGTGTGGATATCACCATCCTTTGTGGACTTTACTTTCCTGTATGGATATCACCATCCTGTGTGGATTTTGTTAGCCTATGTGGATCGTGCATCTTCAGTATCTTGTCTTAGTCCAAACCTCAAGGGGAGGATTGTAAAGTGTGAGCTTTGTCCTAAGGTGTGAGTCAAGGAGAGGAGAGTGGAATTATCCCACATACCGTGGAGCAAGGCTGTAGAGCTACTTAAAGCTCATTTCGTGAATCAATAAACAACAACTCATTTTTCACTACATGCTTGTCTATGGTGAGCTTGTGCTAAGTCAATACTCAAGATTGTGTTTATGAGTCCAAGCTAATCCTATCTTGGAACCTAATTCACTTGAGTGATAAGATTGCTTACACACACTCACACACTTGCACCATGTTTCTCTTTCATCCACCATAGCTAGCACTATCCAAATCCTAACACGATGACGGTCTTGCTCTTGTTGATACATGCATTGTTGATATTGTGGTCACATAGGGTATACTAGACATCATTGTTTCAAACATATGAGGAAATGATAGAGATGTATGCATGATGTAGATACATGCATTGTTGGTATTGTGGACACATAGGGCATACTAGACATGACATATGAGGAAACGATAGAGATGTATGCATGATGCAGAGACAATTTTGGTATAGACTAGAGAGATGGATTTGTATGCCAATGATGGTGATGTCATGTGCTCCTCTTGCTTTTGTGTCTAATAGAGATAACACTTTCTCTTGAAGGTTGCTAGAAGAGTATGCAACATTCTACATCACATCATGTCGTGAGTGGTTCAACACTTTTTCTAGTGGGGTCCTTAGTTCTATACATCACATGATGTCATGAGTGGTTCAACACTTTTTCTAGTGGGGTTCTTAGTTCTATGCATCTAGCTAACGGATTAGCATATGACATAGAGGGTGCAAGAGATGCATGCTTATCATTACGGAGTGGTGCATATTATATGTCATGACATCTATGTTATGTTCTTGAATTGCTCAATGAGAAGCTTGAGAGATAGTGATTGTCACCTTGTGCGGGACTGGGGTGCTAACCTCAACAACACCTCAAACCAAGACAAAGAAGATAGGATAAATATAATAGCACTCTAAAGATAATATAGATTGATCCTTGCTCTCAAATTTTGACAGACTCACTCACACTCAACCTTGACTAGCTTCCCTCTACATTGCTACAACTCCCACTATAATTGGATGTACTAAAGGAAGCAAAGGGATTAAGAAAATCCAAAGAAAAAAAGTGATAAAAACCAAGGACTTCACTTATTTTCAAATGCCCTTCCATGTGCTAGTAAAGACTCCATATGCACTCCCAAAACCCAACCAAATCAAGCCCAATTTTTTTTATGTACACGCAAGGAACTACACCGCATAGTCTATCCTTGACTAGCTGCACCACAGAGAACTACACAAAACATGGCTGCCATCCTCAAACCAAAATGAAGGGATTTCAATATACAGAGCTAAGCACCTACTTTCATCGTCCAATTGAGGAGAGAAACACTCACAAATCACCATGCTAGGCTCTCACAAGGCAAGAGGGGTGCCCCTACATCAAACCCCAACCTTTACCACATGCTATAGCAACATGAGCTTCCCTCTTCACTCACAACCGCAAGCTGATAAAATTATATTTTTCTTTGCATTTTTAAAGAAATTAATCACTCTTTAAAGCCTCAACACTTTTACAAAAATAGCACAAACAATGGTTCACATGAGTAAAGATAGCTGGCACACACTACCTTTGTACACTTTGTGTAAGCATGCTATATCTACATCTAAGAGATTTAAAAGTACTAAAAAAAATCCCTCAAAATCTTTGGGGTGGCCCACACTATTTCACAAAAACATGTCATATACAGTGCCCCCCCAACACGCATGATTTAATGCAACTCTATTTAGAGATTGAAATGAATCATACGAAGCTATGCATGCATGAGGATATGAAAAATTAAGTGTTTTGATACACATATCTATAGAAATAGTTATCTCCTAACCTAACTTATATATGTAAGAGAGATGATCATATTTG
This sequence comes from Adiantum capillus-veneris, assembly GCF_014529385.1. Lineage (NCBI taxonomy): Eukaryota > Viridiplantae > Streptophyta > Polypodiopsida > Polypodiales > Pteridaceae > Adiantum > Adiantum capillus-veneris. Next base: position 53,705,936 of record NC_140957.1, read on the forward strand.
TAGGGAAGATTATATGTTTGTTCTTTTTATCGATGTAGTGATTACAGATGTAAGCAAAACTAAGAGACTATGGTTGGAGACATAGAATAAGGGATCATGTGATATGACTGACTATGTAGTGGATTTCCTACAAGAAGATGATACTACAAGAGATGTAAGAAACCCGGATAACTTCACATTCTATAGTTCAATTTTTCAATTCAATTTAGAGGAGAGTTGAAGAAGTATTAGAAGAAGAAGAAAAGACGGGATGTTTTGAAGAATGAAAAGGAGAGATTTGTTTTTTTAAAATTATTCCGTTTTGCTTGTCATTCTTGTTGTGTTGTGAGGGTTAATGGTGAAAGAATGTTCCCTAATCACCAATGGTGTACGATCAAGCTATGGTGGGGATGGAGCCTAAGCTTAGCCATGCATTTAGGGTTAGGGTTAGAGTAATTAGGATAAGGGTTAGACTATACCAAGGGCAAGATCATTAGGCTAGATTGTAGACATAATGAATAAATCACAAAGTGCAATTAATTCATTAGAGAAAGGCTTACATAGGCTTAGTGCTTTCCAATCATTGGCTATAGAGGTTGCACCCTCTTCTCATTGGACCATCTCATCATGCATGCTTTCCTAGGTGGCTAGGTGGCTTTCCATGTATGAGCCACAAACTCGGCTTACCCAACATCCACACCCTCTTCTCATGGGACCATCTCATCATGTATCCTTTCCTGGGTGGCTATATGGATTTCCCATATGAGCCATAATTTGGGCTTACCTCGACACAATTCTCATGATTAGCTAAGGAAAAATCAATGATTGGCATGGATATAAAGCTAAGTTAAAAGAAGAGGAGCCAAACAAAAGTAGTGGTGATTGTCAACATGATCACAATTAGAGAATGTGAATTAGCATCAATCATCATCACCATTGAATAGCGAGTTTACAACATGGTAGTTGAGATTATGGCAGCACAGATAGGGTGCCCAGAGATTCCATTAACACGATCACAAACACACAAACATGTTAATAACATTGAGTGATCACTTTTTAAAAACACATGATCACATTAAGTATTTGGTCTACCTTCCTTTTAACTTGGAAAAACTACCCAAATTGGTAGTCTTTCTTGGCTTTTTCCATTCTAGTATGCCCGCTTGTGGGTGTTTCCATATCCCAATAGGCCCATTGAGAAAAATAATAGACCGTCGTGCTTTTGGTGGGTTATTAGATCACCATATATTGGCTTAAATGTGATCGCATAAAGTGTAATAATGTGAATGCGAAAAAGCATGTATTGGTGGTACCACTTTTTGCACTTTTTGGTGGTCCCCTTAAAAAAAATGGGGACCAGTAAAATTTTTGCAAAAAAATTCAAAACTTGTCGGCATTTATAATTATAGATTCTACATGAAACAACATATCCATTTTGATATATAACATTCTAGTTTATTTTACATGTAACATATGAAGATGGGGCTTGTAAAGTGCCACCAAAGGACTGTCCAAGACACCCCTATTTGGTACTACCAATACATGCTTTGGCCCGAATATGATAATAACACATGATAATCACAAAAAATTCATGTAAAACCAAGTGATTATTAAATCCTTGAGTGTGACGATAGACAACACATGGAAAAGAAAAATATGCAGTATCTACTACAATGTAGTCAATGCTGGCCTCACTACCTTGGGTCCAACCCACACCCATAACTGTTTGGCAGTGCCATCAATAGCAATGGCAAAGACATTTGTACCTCACAATTGACTGGAAACTTTCAACACATTGAGAAGATGTACATGTGGCACACCATCAAACACTGCATGGCAGCGGCACAACATCCACAAGTGCATGCTAGCACAAATGGTGGTGTAGTGCATGCTGCACTCACTACAAAGAGATCTCAACTAAAACAAACAATAATAAATCGATATTTATGCAATTATTTCTTTAAGTTCCTACCATGTTTCTAGGAGGTAGTCCATTTTCTAGTCAGCCCACAATAGTGTCCCGTATTGTTTTTGTTCACATAAACAACTTATAGGAAGAACTGATGTTGAAAATTGTGAGGTCTAGTTGGGAAGGTGCAAAACCTTTGGTTGTGAGAGTTTGTGATGAGAGTCACAAGCACTTCATGGAAAAATGTTTATGGAGGGCACCAATCCTCTTCCTAAAGATGGCTTAAAGTTACAAACCCTCAAGTTTCCTATTGTGCTTGGAATCTGCTTGTTTCTGTAAGCGAGTTCATGATGAAAGAATCACCAATTCACAATCAATTTTACTTAAACAAGAAATTAAAGACACTTAAGTTCCATACATGAAACCTCAACTCTCATACAAGCATAGATCCCATTCAAAAACCAAACCTCTTTCATGGAATCTTGTAGCCTACCCCCCAATTACATAGTAGTAACTTCAAACTATTGAAAGAAAATCACAATCTTTCACCTTCATGAGGACCTATTTATAAATTTTCAAAGATTGAAGAGCTGACATAGTGAACTCCACGCACCATTTCAATGAAGGGAAACTATAATTCACTTCTTCACAAGCTAAGATACAAGATAGCAGAGAGGTAGGACTGCACTACACATTCATGGAGCAACCATGACGTGAATTTCACAAAAGGGAGAAGTTGCAAGCTTTTTACCATAAGAAGAATCCCTCTCTCTTCCCCACAACCAAGAGTGTTGACATGTCAATGTTCAAGCCTTTTATCCATTTTTGACAAAAACTAGGTCATTTTTAGCTCATCTTTGACCCAAAAACACCTTTTTAATGTGAAAATCCCAAACAGAGTTAGAAAAATTCCTAAATTTGTGGGATCACTCACATAAGACTAAGAAGAATAGGTATGCATCTGTTTTCATTACTTTTTACATTTAAGGTCACTTTTCATGCAATTTTACGACGATGCTCGTAATATGTACATAATAAAACAAAATTAGGCATGCTATAAAGTGGGAAAAACATGCAACGATGCCACATCTAGGGACATGTCCCCCCTAGATATGTATAAGCTTTTCATTATTCAAAATAAAAGTGAATTTTTCCTACAAGAGATTCAAGATTTAGGTCACATTATCCCTAAAAATGTCACCCATATGGATCCAACAAAGTTAGAGGTAATAAAAGGATGGCTTGATCCAAGGAATCTATAGGAGGTACAAATCTTTATAGGTATGTGTGCATACTATAGATGCTTCATAGAAAAATTCTCACTAATAGTAGGCCCATTACATGACTTAACAAAAGAGAATGTTAAGTATTCATGGACTGCAAAAGTACAAGAAGCTTATGTCTCAACTTGTGCTCACATTGCTAGATCTCTCAAAGCCATTTGAGAACCAATGTGATGCTTGTGGTGATTGCCTTGGAGCTATTTTGCTTCAAGAAGGGCATGCCATAGCATATGAGAGTCAAAGACTCAACTTTGATAAGCGAGTATTGGGCAAATACAAAAAAGAGCTACTAGCTATTTTAAATTCCCTAGACAAGTGGAAATGCTATCTCTTGGCGACTCCGTTCATCCTACAAATGGATCACAAAGCCTCAAGAAATTCATGATGCAAACCAAGATCTCCAACAAACAAATGAGGTAAGAAAATTTTCTTTCGTAATTTAAATTTCATATTGCTCACATTGATGGCAGGCACAATCAAGTGGGCAATACACTTTCACAACGGCCAAGGGTAATGTGGTGTCTATATAAACTCACAATGATCTATCTTTTATGATAGATGAGTATGCTACTGATCGATACTTTAAGTATGTAATTAGAGCCTTTGCATTAGGGAACAAAAAAGAACCAATCACCATGAAGGATGGTTACAGCCTTTGCATTAGGGAAGAAAAAGGAACCATTCACCTTGAAGGATGGTTATCTTCCAAACGGCAATAGGCTATGTGTTACTCACCCGGTACAATAAGAAAGTCATGTATGAATCCCATGGTTCTCCTTATGCTGGGCAAAAAGGGATTCCATAATCTACTCTTCAAGGAGTAGACATGTATTTTTGGTAGTCTACCATCAAAAGTAAACATACAAGTGTATGTTTCAAAATGCGTGGTATACCAAAAATTGAAATTTGACTGAGGGAAGCAACTTGGATTGTTTCAGCCGATAGGCTTAGCAAGAAAACACATTCTATGCCTGTCAAAAAGACTATTAAGGCACATCAAACAACAAACCTCTTTAGATCTCAAATTTTCAAGTCTTATGGCTTGTCAACATCCATAGTGTCGGACAAAGATCCTAGAATGACCAGTAACTCTACAAGTGTCTCTTTGCGAATCTTTGATCCACAAATGGATGACCAAAATGAAATAACTAATCTAACAATTCTTGAATCTATTAACAGCCTACGTCGTGGAAGTAGGTCAACGTTCTCAATGAGAGAAGTACCTACCTCTTACAAAGTATGCGTACAATGACATTGTACATACTTCTATGGGGAAATCACCTTTTGAGGTTAAAGAGGGAAGATCCAAAAGTCCCTTACTACTTAAAGTGCATGGGAAGATCTTTGTTGTGCTGATGAATATAGCCGAGACCCACAAGAATATTTTACAAAGATTAAAGAGGCTATATCCATGTCACAACAAAGGAAAAAAGGGTTGCTGCTAATAAGCACAGAAGAGCTATAGACTTTAAGGAAAATGATTGGGCCTTGCTAAAGTTTCTCAAGGCTCATCTAAGGCATACTACGGGCAAGAATCCTACGGGCCACCAAGATTATTATGCTAAACTAGCGAAAAGATATTATGGTCCTTTTTAAATTATGTAGCCAATCAATGAGATGGATTATCAATTAAAGTGCCCAACCATTGGCTCATGCACAATGTTTTCCATGAGAGCCTACATAAGCCTTACAAAGGAGCACCACCAAAAGAAGAAATAGTTGGAGACCGCCTAGAATTCGAAGATCAAGAAGAAGTACTTCAATCTGATTCCATCCTACGACATGAAGACAAGGTATTAAGAAATGGTAAGATTATCCAATGCTATCTTGTTAAGTTTAAGAATTATCCTTTTAAAGATGCTAGATGAACCTAGCTTAAGGATAATATGAACCTTGTCAATGCTTACAATGCTACACTAGAGTAAGCAAATGAAAATGCATTTTAAATGAACAATGTTTTTATCTTATAAGGCTAGTTCTCTTTTTATTGTGCACAAATTTAAATAGTATGCATGCTTAGGATCATGTTTGTGATGACGACGTCTCTCAAACACCAAGTAGAATTTGTCACTCTACTTTGGAACTATGATATGGACTAAAGAGCAGACATTCTTGCGGAAGTTAAGTCTCCTAAGCACCAAATGGATTAGTCATCCATCTTGGAATGATGTCATAGGGTAAAAAAGGATCCTCTACCCGCTAAGAAACATGGACTAATGAGTAGGCTTTATCTTCTCTACCTCATAGTTGAGGACGACTATGATTTCAAGAGAGAGGTAGTGTCATAAAATCTAATATCTTGCTAACCTACCCTGATTTTCTCATATTAAACTAATCATTTAATGTGGAAGAATAAATAGGAACAAGATCTAGAATAGGGACATGTGCTTCTAGACCTATCTCACTAGGGGACCAAAAGGAGAGATTGCTACATCTCAATAGGGGTCCAAAAGGAGATGGTCTACCAAAGAGCAATATGTAATAAGTGCTTCTAGAACTATCTCAGTAGGGGACCAAAAGGAGAAATGGTTTAATCTCAATAGGGGTCCAAAAGGAGACGGTCTACCAAAGAGCAATGTGCAATAAGTGCTTCTAAACTTATCTCAATAGGGGACCAAGAGGAGAGATGTTTACATCTCAATAGGGGTCCAAAAGGAGGTAGTCTATCAAAGGCCAACATGCATCTAATGGAGCTTAAAATACCTTAGGGTTAGCTTCATTAAAGACCTCCAAAGGTTAGTGTTAAAATTCCTTAGACCTTATGCAAGCTAGGGCTATGCTTGAGGTGGGAACCCGATCCAAGCTTGAGGTGCTTGTCATGCTTGGTGACTAAGGTGATTGAGGTGTTTGTCGTGCTTGCTAACTAGGGTGCTTGAGGTGCTTTTCGTGCTTGCTGACTAAGGTGCTTGAGGTGCTTGTCATGCTTGATGAGGAAGGTGCTTGAGAAGATTCCCATGCATAGGGGGTAAGGTTCTCAAAGAAAAAAGAGACCCTACAAAGGAGGGGGAAATCCCCAAAGTTAGGGGAATCTTTGACTTAACCTCCCAATCAACCAAAGGGCACCCTCTTTCTCAATGGGCACATGGACACATGTCACGATCTCCCTATGCTTAGCCACATGGTGTGCTTGGATCCTGTTGTCTTGGCTAAAGAGGGGTCCAATGAGCTTCTAGTTCAATTCAAAAAATATCTAGATATTTTCAAGCTCTCTCTCTCAAAGAGGTAAGGAGAACACTTTTCCTAATGCTACCCATGTTGCTTGAAATGCATTATCCATGTGATTGGCTAGCCTTAGAGGGGTTCAATGAGTTTCAAGCTTCAGCAAAAAGGAGGGGTCGACCAAAGCAAGAAAGGGGTGTGCTTAGGGGTATACACCCTCTCACACTTATTTTTCAAGGATTCTCACTTGGTGAAAGTAGAGGAACTCCACCTCCTTCTCCAAAGCTTGTTGAGAAGTTGAGACTACACCAACACTCTTGGCTATGGAATTCAAATCCAACCAAGAGTCATGCTGCAATGCTTAGGATTTCCATCTTCTCCATCTTCATTACTATGCTATTATGTATGCTAGCAAGAAGAGTGATGATAAGTGAGGAACTAATTATTTCTCCTATGGAATATTTCTTCTTCCTCTTCCCTACCCTCATTCCCCACTAGCTCTCTCTACCTTTGAAGGTGTTTGAGGCCTTGGGACTGAGGCCAGGGATGGTAAATTCTTTTTACAAAGTCTATGTTATGCTTGTGATGCATGAAGCTTTCCATCTTCATAGCATCACCAAGCTTACAAGGAACACAAAGATTGTATTATACCAAGTCTCTCTTAATGGGATATCTATAATACAAAAGCCTATTGGAGGGGGGACTGGCTCCACATAAATCCGGTCCTCAATTTTTGTCAAGCTCTCTAAACTCTCTCTCTTGCAAAAGTATTGTTCATGCCAAGTTAACTAATGACGGACGCAAAGCGGACGCCGAACCCCGACGGCCTCTAAAACTCTGGGGCCCGAATGGCGCGCCTCGAGCCTGCCAATGTAAAGTGAACAGGGGGCACCACCTAGCTTTGAGCGGCTAGGACGCAAAGCACGATGATATGAACACTGCAAACTTACACACACACACACACACACACACACACACACACACACACACACACACACACACACACACACACACACACACACACACACACACACACACACACAGAGAGAGAGAGAGAGAGAGAGAGAGAGAGAGAGAGAGAGAGAGAGAGAGAGAGAGAGAAATTTGCAATGATAAAAACCCTTGGGGGGTGTGAGGGTGAATTATTTCTGCAATATTTACAAAATGGCACGCCGTGGTGGTAGAGAGGTAGGGAGAGGAGGTGGTGCAATGTCATAAAATCTAATATCTAACCAACCCAAATGATTTTCTCATATTAAATTGATCACTTAATGTGGGAGAATAAATGGGAACAAGTGTTAAGATATAGATATGTGCTTATAGATCTATCTCAACACGGGGCCAATAGTAAAGGGGCCCAAATGGGACATGGTCTATCAAGAGCAAGGCTAACCAATGGAGCATAAGACCTTAGGGTTAGCTTCATTGAAGAACTCCAATAATGTGTGTAAAAATCCTTTGACCTTATGTAAGCTAGGGCTGAGCTTGAGGTGGGAACCCGGCCCAAGCTCGAGGTGCTTGACCTGCTTGAGGTGCTTGTCGTGCTTGAGGTGTTTGTCCTGCTTGAGGTGCTTGATTAAGGTTCTTGAGGTGCTTGACTTACTCCATGCTTGAGGTGCTTGACTTGCTACATGATTAAGGTGCTTGAGGTGCCTTGAGATGCTTGCCTGAGATGCTTGTGGGAACACCCCCTAGTCCAAGTGCTTTGTCATGCTTGATGACTAAGGTGCTTGAGATCCTAAAGTCAAAAGCATCCCTACAAGAGGGGGGGCGAGCCCTTTTCCTAGGGATTAGAGAGAGAACACACACTCACACTCTCAAGGGAAGCCCCAGCTTGAAGAGGCAGCAAGGGCACATGTCAGGTCCCTACCCATGTTACCTTCATGTGTTGCTTGAAGCCTATTGGCTAGGCTTCAAAGAGGTCCAATGATAAATTACTTGAATTATCTAATTGTTTTTGCATTTATCAAGTCCTCTCTCTCAAAGGGGAAAGGGGGACACTTGTCCCAAGGCTACCCATGTTGCTTGTAATGGCTCCTGCTTGTGATTGGCTAGGCCTGGAGGGGTCCAATGAGCTTCAAGCATGAGCTACAAGGGGGGGTCGACCCAAGCAAGCTAGGGGGGTGCTTAGGGGGTATACTCACCCACAGACACTCACAAGCACTCTCATTGTGTACTATGCAAAGGGCAAGAGCTCCCTCTCCTTCTCCAAGCAAGTATAGCTTGAGAGCCTACACCAACACTCTTGGCTATGGAGTGAAAATCCAACCAAGAGCCATGCTTCAATGCTTAAGCTTGCCATCTCCTTCTTCTTCATTACTATGCGATTATGTATGCTAGCAACAAGAGTATGATAAGTGAGGAACTAATTATTTCTTCTATGAAATGTTTCTTCTTCCTCTTCCCTACCCTCATTCCCTGCTAGCTCTCTCCACCTTCGAAGGTGTTTGAGGTCTTGGGACTGAGGCTTGGGATAGTTAAAGCTTTCTTCAAGTTTATGTTATGTTTGTGATGCATGAAGCCTTCCATCTTCATGGCATCACCTAGGTCACAAGGAACACAAAGACTGTATTGTAACAAGTCTCTCTTTATGGGAGAAATCATAATACAAATGCCTATTGGAGGGGGGACCGGTTCCACATAAATCCGGTCCTCAACTGTTGTCATGTTCTCTAAATTCTCTCTCTTGCAAAAGTATTGTTCATGCCAAGTTAACTAATTGCTATGATTATGTTGCTATCTTCAATTATGTCTACCCGCTATGCTCACAAAGTTATTTCTCGAAAGTATTCTCATTAATTTCCGCTATTCTCAAGTTGAATAGGCTAATACCATTACATTGGTATCGGAGCATTTGGTTTCTCTTTTCTTGCTTAAGAAGAGAGGTCCTTAAGTAGCCTATAAATGGTTGATGTTGTTAATTATAATAGAGTAAGTGGAACTGGGATCTAATATCGGTTTTGTTAAGCCCACTATGTGGGGGATGGTGCACACCTCCGGAGCTTTGGACTTAATAATGGAGTCTTTTTAGACTTGCCTACGGCTTTACCATTATTGAGCCATAAGAAGTCCGAAAGGAGCTAGCCCTTGGCAACTCTACTATGTTAGACCCACTCCTCTACTCTCTATAATTAACCACTTTGAGCCGTGGGTGTAGATACTTAAGAGACAATTTTCAAAGGCTAAGAAGAGTGGCAACTAAGGTTTTGTATTGCCAAAGCATACACTAAGTATAAACATAAATTTTGTTAACATGGCTGACAATAATCAAGAGAGTAGAATGAACATTGATAGGTTTGATTTTGCACATGAAGGTGCTAATGATGATGCTCCCATGTTTGTGAATTATCTCGTCACTAGGTTGCAACAAGCTATGGGCAACCCTGTTTTGCAATCCGAAGTTACTCAACAACTTCGTGCTTATGGAATTTCCCTTCCTCTCCCAGAGGAGAGAGAGCTTAGGAGGCCTCTTGAAGAGACCCCCAAAAGAAGACTCTCTCCCATTGGAGAGGAGGAATACAAAGAGAAAGAAAGCAATGAAAGTCTAAGTTCTTCTGAAGAGGTGGCTCCACGAAGACGGCGGTCTAGACGATCGCCTACTCCTCCCAAGAGGAAAAGAGCAACCTATAGTCCTTCTCCTCATCACTCTGAAAGGCAAGAGAGGAAATAAAGGAAGAAAAGGGCTAGGAAGAGGTCACCCTCTTCTCCTTCTTCTTCACCTTCCTTCTCTTCCAATGAAAGTTATGGCTATTCTCCTAGAGAATACAAGAGGGGAGGACATCGCAAATCATTTCTTGCATGGTGAAGGTCACAAAAGCTAAAAAAGTTCAAGGAGGGAGGAAAGAGTATCTCTTTTCTCACCTATGATGGCACCTTTGGTGCTACCGACAAAGTGTTGGCCTTCATCCAACAATTTGATGCGGCCTTTGGGGACGAGGGCTTCACAGAGTCCTCCAAGCTACGCCATGTAGCTATGCACTTCCAAAAATCAGCTCGTCAATGGTGGGCTAGCCTTCGTGGCAATGGAGAAGCCCCAAAGACATGGAAAACTCTACGAGTTTCCATCATGAAGCAATTTCTTCCAAGCGATACTAAAGATAAAGTTCTTACCGAATGGCGCGGCTTGAAGCTTCTCTCTCATGAGTCTATCAACAAGTATGTAGACAAGTTTTGGGATTTACATCTCAAATCTACTGTCTTTCAAAAGATAGACTTTGCCGAGCAAAGACAGCAGATCTGTGCGGGATTACCTGAAGAGATGGCCGAATACATCAACTCTCAACGGCCCGGTACTATTACCAAAGTAATCCACCACACCATGGTTGCTTCACACATCAATTTCCATCAAGGGGCTAGACGTAATGTCAAGCCCATGGAAAACAAAGATAAAAATGATGCAAAGGGGAAATCCAATGCTCAAAATAATTCCCAAGGCACTTCCAACAACAACAACAACAACAACAACAAAAATAATCGGTCCAAGGAGAAGGGAGTTTACAAAGGTAAAAACAAACTCTCTCCTGAAGAGCTTGAAGCTTTTCGCAAGGACCATAAATGTTTCAAGTGTGGGGAGCAAGGGCATGGCTATCGTTCTTGCCCCAAGAAGAATACTCGCAATGAGACTCCTAGGGCTTCCACCATCGAAGCTCCAAAAGAGGATGCTCATTGCAAAGGATCATCACTCTCCTATGCTTGGGGAAAGGTAAGAAAGCATGATGCCTTCATCTTGTTTGACCCTGGCTATAATCTTAACTTCATATCAATAGAGTTGGCCACCAAGTTGGGCATTCAAGCTTTTGAGATGGGAGATATATTAGTCGCTGATGCAGCTTTCAAGGGACAACAAGCCTCCGTTACTCCCTTGATTGGGAAGTTGAGGCTTCATGTCCAAAGCTATGTCGACAAATAAGACTTCTTCATCTCTCCTCTCCAACATCAGGATGTTATCCTAGGGGCACCATGGTTTGATCGCATGGCTGCCAACATGAAGTTCCCTGAAAGGACAATTTACTTCACCTACAGGGGAAAGAACATGTATATAGATGCTAGTGAGCGTGGTCGCACTATTCCACTTGTAAATCCTCTTTCTTTTGATAAATCAATGAAGAGCTCAGTTTCTGTGTACATGATTTATATCAAAGAGTCTCTAAAAGCTAATAATGTTTCATCAAATGAAAATGATAGGAATCAAGAAGAGTTAGACTTGTCTACTTTTCTAAAAGGATTCCAAGATGTGTTCATCGATGATATCCCTATGGACCTACCTCCAAAACGAGGGGATGATGACCATCGTATTGAGCTTCTTCCAGGAAGCTCACCGCCTAACAAACCTCCTTATCAAGTCTCACAAGCTCAACAAGAGGAGATTATGAGGCAAGTACAGGAATTGGTAGACAAAGGGATGGTGAGGCCTAGTTCCTCTCCCTTTTGTTCTCCAGTCCTTTTAGTGCAAAAGAAAGATGGTACATACCGTATGTGTGTGGACTATCGAGCACTAAACCATATCACTATCAAAAACAGATTTCCCGTACCTCGGGTAGAAGATCTGTTTGATAAGCTACAAGGATCTACCTACTTCAGTAGGATTGACCTTAAGAGTGGCTATCATCAAATAAGGATAGTGGATGAAGATATCTTAAAGACCGCGTTTCGCACAACGTTTGGTCTTTATGAATATCTAGTCATGCCTTTTGGCTTGACTAATGCACCAGCTACGTTCAATCGTTTGATGGAAAATTTTTAGACCATATCGTAAATTCACTGGAGTGTTCTTTGATGATATCATCATCTACTCCAAGTCTTTGTAGGAACATAAGCAACATCTCCAAGTGATTTTTCAAGCCTTGACGGAGAACAAACTTTTTCTCAACCAAAAGAAAAGTGAATTCTTCCTTCAAGAGATTCAATATCTAGGTCATATTATCTCTCACGATGGTATTCGTATGGATCCATCAAAGTTAGAGGTAATAAAATCATGGCCTAACCCAAGGAATCTACATGAGCTAAGAAGCTTTATTGGTATGTGTGCATACTATAGACGCTTCATAGCAAAATTCTCTCAAGTAGCAGGACCACTACACGAATTAACAAAGAAGAACGTTAAGTTTGTATGGACTGCTAAGGAGCAAAATTCTTTTGAAAAACTCAAAGAGAAGCTTACTTCCCAACCAGTCCTCGTGCTTCCGGATCTCTCAAAACCATTTGAGGTCCAATGTGATGCTTGTGGTGATTGCCTTGGAGTGGTTTTGCTTCAAGAAGGGCATGCCATAGCATATGAGAGCCGAAGGCTCAATAGTGATGAACGAGTCTTGGGCATTTATGAGAAAGAGCTTTTAGCTGTTCTACATGCCCTAGACACATGGAAGCACTACCTATTGGGGACTCCATTTATCCTACGAACCGACCACCAAAGTCTCAAGTATTTCATGACGCAAACCAAGCTTTCCAACAAACAAATGAGGTGGGAAAATTTTCTTTCGCAATTTAATTTCCATATTGCTCACATAGCTGGTAAGCACAATCAAGTTGCCGATGCACTTTCATGACGACCAAAAGTTAATGCGGTGTCTATAGCTACTCACAATGATCTATCCTCTATGATAGATGAGTATGCTACTGACCCTGACTTTAGAGACATAATGTCAGCCCTTGCTTTGGGGAAGAAAGAGGAACCATTCACCTTGCAGGATGGTTATCTTCTCCACGGCAATAGGCTATGTGTTACCCATTCCCTTCGTGAGAAGGTTATGTATGAATCCCATGCTCCTCCATATGCAGGGCATAGAGGTATTCAACCTACTCTCCGAGGAGTAGAGACGTATTTCTATTGGCCTACCATGAAAGTGGACATACAAGAATATGTTTCAAAATGTGTAGTATGCCAAAAGACCAAGTATGATAGAGGGAAGCAACCTGGATTACTCCAGCCATTGCCTATTCCAAATTCACCATGGGAGAGTATATCCATGGATTTCATCTTTGGATTACCCAAGTCTATCCATGGGAATACAGGAATATGGACAATAGTCGACAGGTTTAGTAAGCAAGCACATTTTATTCCTGTCAAAAAGACTATTAAGGCACATCAAATGGCAACTCTCTTCATATCTCAGATTTTCAAACACCATGGATTACCCACATCCATCATGTCAGATAGAGATCCTAGAATGACCAGTAATTTTTGGAAAGGTATCTTTGAAAATCTACGAACAAGATTGAATTTCTCTTTGGCCTATCACCCACAAACCGATGGCCAAAGTGAGATAGCCAATCTTACGATACGCGATCTACTCAAGACTTATGTTACCGAAGTAGATCAACGCTCACAATGGGAAAAGTATTTACCTCTAGTAGAGTATGGCTACGATAATACTGTACATACTTCTACGGGGAAAGCACCTTTCGAGATCATAGAGGGAAGACCTAAAAGTCCCTTCCTACTCAAAGTACATGGGAAGATCTTCGCCGCCGATGAGTATAGCCGTGACCTACAAGAATCTTTTCAAAAGATTAGGGAGGCTATAGCCATCTCTCAACAAAGGCAAAAAGCTGCTACTGATAAGCACAGAAGAGCCTTAATGTTCAAAGAAAATGATTGGGTCTTACTCAAGTTTCCTAAGGCTCGATTAAGGAAAACGACAGGCAAAAATCCTACGGGCCATCAAAAGTATTATGCTAAACTAGCAAAAAGATACTATGGTCCTTTCCAAATCTTGAAGCCCATTAACGAGACGGCTTATCAACTCAAGTTGCCCAACCATTGGCTTATACACAATGCCTTTCATGTAAGCCTACTTAAGCCCTACAAAGGAGAGCCACCAACTGACCCAATTATTGAAGACCCTCCCAAAGTTGAAGACCAAGAAGAGGTGCTACAACCCGAAGCTGTCCTTTGGCATGAAGACAAGGTACTACGACATGGTAAGATAATCCGACGGTATCTTATTAAGTTCAAAAATTATCCTTTTGAAGATGCTAAATGGATGCAAGGAGTACAACTTAAGGATAGTATGAACCTTGTCAATGCTTACAATGCTACATTAGAGTAAGAAAATGTACAAATTTCTTTTAAATGACTCATGTTTTTGTCTTATAAGACTAGTCCTCTTTTTAATTGTGCACAAATTTAACTAGTATGCATGCTTAGAATCATGTTTGTGATGACGACGTCTCTCAAACACCAAGTAGAATTTGTCACTCTACTTTGGAAGAATGAAATAGACTAAAGAGAAGACATGCTTGCGGTAGCTATGTCTCCCAAGCACCAAATGGATTAGTCATCCATCTTGGAAAGATGTCGTAGGGTAAAAAAGGGATCCTCTACTCGCTAAGTACGATTGACTAATGACTAAGGCTTTATCTCTACCTCATAGTCGAGGACGACTATGATTTCAAGAGAGAGTTAATGTCATAAAATCTAATATCTAACCAACCCAAATGATTTTCTCATATTAAATTGATCACTTAATGTGGGAGAATAAATGGGAACAAGTGTTAAGATATAGATATGTGCTTATAGATCTATCTCAACACGGGGCCAATAGTAAAGGGGCCCAAATGGGAGATGGTCTATCAAGAGTGAGGCTAACCAATGGAGCATAAGACCTTAGGGTTAGCTTCATTGAAGACCTCCAATAATGTGTGTAAAAGTCCTTTGACCTTAGGTAAGCTAGGGCTGAGCTTGAGGTGGGAACCCGGCCCAAGCTCGAGGTGCTTGACCTGCTTGAGGTGCTTGTCGTGCTTGAGGTGTTTGTCCTGCTTGAGGTGCTTGATTAAGGTTCTTGAGGTGCTTGACTTACTCCATGCTTGAGGTGATTTACTTGCTACATGATTAAGGTGCTTGAGGTGCCTTGAGATGCTTGCCTGAGATGCTTGTGGGAACACCCCCTAGTCCAAGTGCTTTGTCATGCTTGATGACTAAGGTGCTTGAGCTCCTAAAGTCAAAAGCATCCCTACAAGAGGGGGGGCGAGCCCTTTTCCTAGGGATTAGAGAGAGAACACACACTCACACTCTCAAGGGAAGCCCCAGCTTGAAGAGGCAGCAAGGACACATGTCAGGTCCCTACCCATGTTACCTTCATGTGTTGCTTGAAGCCTATTGGCTAGGCTTCAAAGAGGTCCAATGATAAATTACTTGAATTATCTAATTGTTTTTGCATTTATCAAGTCCTCTCTCTCAAAGGGGAAAGGGGGACACTTGTCCCAAGGCTACCCATGTTGCTTGTAATGGCTCCTGCTTGTGATTGGCTAGGCTTGGAGGGGTCCAATGAGCTTCAAGCATGAGCTACAAGGGGGGGTCAACCCAAGCAAGCTAGGGGGGTGCTTAGGGGGTATACTCACCCACACACGCTCACAAGCACTCTCATTGTGTACTATGCAAAGTGCAAGAGCTCCCTCTCCTTCTCCAAGCAAGTAGAGGTTGAGAGCCTACACCAACACTCTTGGCTATGGAGTGCAAATCCAACCAAGAGCCATGCTTCAATGCTTAAGCTTGCCATCTCCTTCTTCTTCATTACTATGCTATTATGTATGCTAGCAACAAGAGTATGATAAGTGAGGAACTAATTCTTTCTCCTACGAAATGTTTCTTCTTCCTCTTCCCTACCCTCATTCCCTGCTAGCTCTCTCCACCTTCGAAGGTGTTTGAGGTCTTGGGATATTTAAAGCTTTCTTCAAGTTTATGTTATGTTTGTGATGCATGAAGCCTTCCATCTTCATGGCATCACCTGGGTCACAAGGAACACAAAGACTGTATTGTAACAAGTCTCTCTTTATGGGAGAAATCAAAATACAAATGCCTATTGGAGGGGGGACCGGCTCCACATAAATCTGGTCCTCAACTGTTGTCATGTTCTCTAAATTCTCTCTCTTGCAAAAGTATTGTTCATGCCAAGTTAACTAATTGCTATGATTATGTTGCTATCTTCAATTATGTCTACCCGCTATGCTCACAAAGTTAATTCTTGAAAGTATTCTCATTAATTTCCGCTATTCTCAAGTTGAATAGGCTAATTCCATTACATTGGTATCGGAGCATTTGGTTTCTCTTTTCTTGCTTAAGAAGAGAGGTCCTTAAGTAGCCTATAAATGGTTGATGTTGTTAATTATAATAGAGTAAGTGGAAATGGGATCTAATATCGGTTTTGTTAAGCCCACTATGTGGGGGATGGTGCACACCTCGGGAGCTTTGGACTTAATAATGGAGTCTTTTTAGACTTGCCTACGGCTTTACCATTATTCAGCCATAAGAAGTCCGAAAGGAGCTAGCCCTTGGCAACTCTGCTATGTTAGACCTACTCCTCTACTCTCTATAATTAACCACTTTGAGCCGTGGGTGTAGATACTTAAGAGCCAATTTTCAAAGGTTAAGAAGAGTGGCAACTAAGGTTTTGTATTGCCAAAGCATACACTAAGTATAAGAAAATACCTTTTCAGTCTCCATCCATTGACCCTAGTCATGTGAATTCTCCCATCTGCTTCCATCATCTTGGAGCTGTCGTTGTCATAGAGTTTCTTGATGATGAATGGCCCTTCCCATCTGGGTTGAAATTTCTTATCCTTCCTAGTGTCAAATCTGTTGTCGCATCGCAACACTAACATGCCTCTTTCCAGTCCCTTTTCTTTAAGCCCTTGATTGAAAGTGAGCCGGCGCCGTTCTACCTGTGTTGCATAGTGATTGATTGCTTGTTCCCTATCCAGTTGGAATCTCTCCAGATCCAAGATGTGGTTTTGGAGGTTTACAATTGGACAATGTGTCTGGCTAGACAAAACTCGTAAGCTGGCTATTTGTACCTCAATGGGTAGAATTGCCTCCTTCCCATAAACTAGATGGAAAGGGGTGAGACCTAGTGATGTTCGGAATGTTGTTCTGTAGGCCCAAAGAGTTGCAATGAGATGTTTATCCCAGTCCCCTGTGTGATTGTTCACCTGTTTTGTGATGATTTTGCAAATCATTCCATTTACCTTCTCTACCAGACCATTGCATTGTGGATAGTATGGTGTGGAATTCCGACGTGTGATGCCTAACTTCTTCATCAGTTCTCCCACCAAATCACCTGTGAATCCTGGTCCTCTATCTGATATTATCTCAAGAGGAGTGCCAAAACGGCAAACGATATGCTCAAAAATGAACTTTGCCACCTCTTGGGCTGTAATGCGGGTGGTGGACGTTGCTTCTACCCATCGAGTCATGTAGTCTACACCCACTATGATGTACAGTTTACTTGATTGGGCCCTACGTAAAGGACCAATTGCATCTATTCCCCATTTCTCAAAAGGACCATATGAGACGATAGGGGTTTGTGGCTTGTAGGTTAACGTGCGATCACTGGCCACTTGACAAGCCTTGCATGTTTTACACCAATGGTGTACATCCCTGTTCAAACTAGGCCAAAAGTATCTTGCTTGTAGAATCTTCCTACTGGTGATATCTAGAGCAAAATGACCGTCGCAGACGCCTTCATGGCAACTTGAAATTACCTCTGTGATTTCACTGGAGGCTGGCACGCGCCTGAGAATTTGATCTTTGCCCTTACAATACAAGTGGTCGTCTATAAGGCGGTACCTAGTAGCCTTCCTTACCAGCCACTGTTTTTGGCCTTTGGTGTGTCCTGCTGGACACTCTCCTGTATCTAGAAAACTGATGACATCAGGCATAGCATCACTACCTTGGAAGAGGGGTAGTTTTAATTTGATCTCCCCTATGGGAACGTCTTGTATTCTTTCTTTAGCTAGAGCGTCTGCCTCTTGATTTTCTGCTCTGGGGACATGGAATAGTTTCACTGCATCAAACTTCTTTAGAAGGTCCTTAACTTGGCAAAGTTGACCAAGTAAAACCTGATTTTTACAATCCCAGGTGCCATTTATCTACCTTATCAAAAGCAAAGCGTCGCCGAACACATTTAGGCGCTGAATTCTTTGTGAAATGCATTATTCCAACCCAAGAATTAGGGCTACATATTCTGCTTCACTATTGGAGTGGGAGTGTAGTAACTGCCCAATGGAGAATACTCTTTCTTGCCGTTCATTGAAAATGACAATGCGTGCTCTACAGATTGATCCATTGTTCTCTTGTATGCTCCGTCAAAGAAAAGAGAGTGAGCTCTCTCTAGCCTAGGACTTTCTATCATTGGTGTTTCTTCCTTTGCTTCCGTGCTGACCTTCAATTTCTTCCCATTATGGCGATGAGTGAGAATTCCCGCTAAACTAGCCTTTGGTGGATTTTTCTACTTGCATGGTGTAGTCAAACTCTTGTAGTCTAATTAACCACTTTGAGATCCTAGATGAGACATCCATGTGTCGCATCACATATGGGAAAACGTCCTCCATTGTCAGGATTACAAAAGGTCTACGCAAGAGATAGGAGCGGAACTTTGTGGTAGCAAACATTAGTGCCAGAACCATGTGTTCTACTTCGGTAAATCCTTTTTCTGACGGGGTCATGACACGACTAGAGAAGTAAATAGGGCGCATGAAAGAAGTTTTGGGGTCCTTTTGGATTAGCACTGCTCCGAGTGTATCACTTCCCACACTAGGGCTCACATAAAATGGCTCGTCCCACTTAGGAGGTAAAATAGTGGGAAGCTTAGCTAGGATTTGCTTCACCTCAGTAAACTGCTGCTCATTCTCTTCACTCCATGAGAAGACATCCCTCTGGGTGAGTTGTTGTAGGGGAAGGACCACTTGAGATAGCAGGTGAATGAACCCCGGGAATGAATCTGCTTAAGTATCTTACCTTCTGAAGGAAAGAAACCAGCTGCTTAGCGGTGGTGGGTGACGATAAAGATACCATGGCCTGAATCTTGCTAGGGTCAGCCTCGATTCCTTTTGCTGAAATTACATGACCAAGGAGAGTGACTTTGCTCTCACCAATGTGACAATTGTCCATGTTGAGTTGGCCACCCAAAGTTTGCAGCCTGGTTAAGCAATCATAGACTTTGCTTAAATGGAGGGCTCGTGAGCTATAAATGCAAAAATCATCTATGAAAACCCGTATTGATGTTCCAAAGTAGGGTTGGAAAACAAAAGTCACATAACGTTGAAACGTGGCCGGGACATTAGTGAGGCCAAATGGCATCACTCTATAGGCAAAACATCCCCAAGGTGTGATGAAGGTTGTCTTATTTTGATCCTCCTCCGCAATGCTAATCTGGAAGTATCCTGAGTAGACATCGCATACTGTGTATCGCTCGTGACCTGCCACTTCATTGAGTATTTCATCCTGGAATGGGAGGGGAAAGTGGTCCCTCTTCGTGGCTGCATTGAGAGGTTTATAATCCACACAGACTCTCCACTTACCATTTTTTTTTGGTGTGACTACTACTGGGGAGACCCATTCTGAGTCTTCGACAGGGTAGATGAAACCTGCTTGTAGAAAACTTTTCACTTCTTTAAGAAATGCCTCTTGTTGGATTACTCCAAGTCTTCTGAGATTTTGTACTACGGGTTTACTGCCTTCCTTAAGCTTTATGTGGTGTTGTACTACTGTAATTCCTATGATCTTATCATAGCCATCAATGAACAAAGTAGTGACGTTACCTAGCATGGAGACGTACTCCTTCCTTTTTTCATTGGTTAACTCATTTGAGAGCATTTTTTGTAGCTTACCTACATCCTCCAAGGACTGCATACCTGATGATCCCTCTTGGTTTGTTAAGGTTGTTTCAGATTGTGTTAATCTGTTCGGGTCTTTAAGAATGACCCCCATTACTTCGATGCTACTGTCACTTCCGTCGGTGGTGGTCGTCTCTTCTCCTGAGGTAGACGAGTAGTCGCTGGTGGACTCATCTTCTGAAGCCTCCAAGATCATCTTGCGTTGCTTCCCAGTCCTCATGTCGTAGAATATGGACTTCCCTTTAGCATCCTTCATCTGGATCATCTCGGTGCTCCAGTCTTGTTTAGCTTCCATAGCCATAAGCCAAGGCCTCCCAAGAATGATGGGGTAGCCCTCCTCTTTGTGTGGCATGACTAAGATGTCTACCTCCACTTCTGTATTGAATGCTTTTACTTTGACCGCATTTACAATGCCTATGCATTTCACTCTTACATTGTTTGCCATCTTGGCTCGGCAGGGTGCTGGCCTACTTACCTCTAGACCTAGATGGTGCATCATCTTTTCACTCATGATGCATATTTGCGCGCCACCATCTATGTAGACGTTTGAAATTTGTTGCCCTTTGATGTGAGCGTCCATGGTTGGCAGGATGTCGTCGAGATCCCTCCCAGAGATAGCCCCAGCTATCCTGGGCCTTGATTTCCTAGTACTTACCATTTTTGTCCATTGCCTCCTCATTCTAGGTGCAAGGTGGAGTAATTGGGGACAAGTTATCTTTGGGCCCTACATTAACACATCCTGAGCTAAGTCATAGGGTTTTGCATACTCACCTAGTGAGAAGTCCACGATGTCTCTCTTTCGCCGTGGTTTAGCTGCTTGCTTGCTAGACTCGGCGTTTCCTTTCATCTTCTCTTCTCTTTGAGATGCCTCCTCGTGCCTCTCACGTTTCACTCCCATAGCATCCACTTCTTCTACCTTCTCTTTTCCTTTGTGCTTCTCTCGAACTGATTCTTCTTCCTCGCCTTCCCTTTAGCCTCCAAGCTAATAACACTCACCGCTTGGTTCACAGCAAGTGGTGGGGGTAGTGGCGGAATGAGGGGTTGGGGTGGTGGTTGCTGTTGTACAGGTGGTCGAAGTATTTGGACCGGTGGGATTGGTCCTGGTTGCCTAGGTGGTGGTGGTCTTGCTCTTGGTGGAGAGATTTGATTCTGTCTCCCCCCTCTATTGAAATTCTGCCTCCTCGGGTGTGGGCAGTAGTACATTTCATGTCCATCTTCCCCGCAGTTGTAACAGTGGTACTCTGGGTTCTGCCTTTGTTGTCCTCTTCCTTGTTCTGGGTTCCTGCCAGATGCATGCCCTTGCTGCACCATATGCACATATAAAATCTCTAGTTGGGTGGTGATGCGACTCAGCAGGTCTTGCTGCTCTTCTGATGCCTCCTGCGGTTGGACTCTATGATTGGCTGTTGCAGCCAGTGGGGTTGGTCGGGCTGATCTCGTTTCCTCTGACTCATTTACTCTTGCTTACATGCGCAGCTTCTTGTCTTTAAGGCGGGCTACTTCGACTGCCAACTCATATGTTGCAAGAAACCTTCCCTTCACCTTCTCTCTAAGCGGCGACCATTGACGAGAAATGAAACGGTCCTTCTTTAGGAAATTAGGTGCTCCTTCGACTTCCTCCAGTGAGGCAACCCATCTCTCCCATAAGTCCACAAATTTGGACTCGTAGGTGGCATTCTCGAGCAGGCCTCCCTGCTTTAATTCTGTGAGTAGCTGCCATAGCTTCTCCGAGGTTGTGCCTCCACCAAACCTCTTTACAAAAGCAACCCTTAACACATCCCATGCATTCTTGGTAGCCTGGGGCAATGCATTATACCAGGACTTGGCCTCTACTTTCATCAGTAGAGGAAAAATTCTAAGTCGTGAAACGTCGTCATCTTTGTTGGAGACGACACAAGCAATGTCGAAATCATCTGAAAAGTCAGTGTGGTGAGATCCTCTCCCTTCTTTCCACTGAACATGGGGAAAGAAACACTTGCCATGGTGGTAAAAAACATTAACAGTAGCGGCTCATAGCGGCTTTTTACAGGGGTGGGTGGATAAGTTAAAATAGGATAAAGATAGAGACATTAAAGGAATGATGGTAATCTAATATGGGGAGAATGATAGGGTTCCAAGAATTGAGGATTTCTCCTAGTAGCGCCGCACCGAATAGGTGTACGATCTTCTGTTGGTAGAAGACTTTCCTATCTACATAGATATTCACATGCATATGCTGCAAGAATCTGAATGGGAATGCCGTCGGCCCGTTTTCCATCATTCATAGAGGGTGGAATACTTACTTATACTCTTACCGTGCCAGTGTTGATGAGTAGGCACATCCACAAGAGGTCGTCGCCTTCATGGGCTCTACCTTTCCTTCGTTGCTCAGCACGTACGGGGTGATGGCGACGCGTCTGACCACTCGCAGCCTTTTGGCTAACAGCAATTGCAGGTAATTTCTATAATCGGTGTGTTGCATGAATTCTACTCCAATAAGTTGCAACTTGTCCCCAGCCCACTGGGTTTCTCCCGTGGTAGAGAGTTTCTTCAGGATAAGTTGTATAGGGAGAGGAGGAAGATCCTCCACTCGCTTTCCAAAACAGCGAGAGCAGTAGCCGAACAACTCTTGTCTAGGACATGGGAATCTTCTTACCACTTCTTCTTCCGGATTGTCAAAGTGGATTGGTAGCACTCGCATGCGTCGTGCAAATCCATAGGCGACCTTCCGCCGCTTTGCTTCGGATGACTTCTTCTTTGACAAAGTGGGTACAACTCGGCTTTCGGAGCTTGAAGCGCTTGCTTGGCCAGATGCTTCTCCCTTCGGGGTCATGTGTTTCCAGACTGGCTGATCTTCTCCTTGCCTTTGGCTCGAGTTGCCCCTCTAGGCCACTTTGGAGTTATATCTTTGACTGCAGTTTCTTTAGGGAAAAGAGGTCTCACCATTTGCTTCCCTTCCTTGATGTGAATGACTTCTTCGCGATGAATGTCGATGTAGATGAATTTAGCCCTTTCGCTGTCTTTGTTGCAGGAACTCATTGACAGTGTGCCTTGGTTGACAACAGTGATGTCACTTCACCGACCTCCCACCTGATGCTCTCAATTTATATTTAGAACGAGCAACACGAGATGGAGAATTTACCTCTTGAATGCTGACAACACTGCAGCCTGGCAGTAGCACCTCAATGAAGGCGGCTAGTGACTCCTTCGTCTCCTCTTCTTTCGTCCTCCAGTTAGAAAATTCCTTCAGCCATTTGTCCATGATTGATAGTGGGCGTCACTTTCAGCATTGCAAAGTGAAGGGTCTTAGAAATCCCTCCTCAGTGGGGGCACCAAATGACGGACGCAAAGCGGACCCCAAACCCCGATGGCCTCTAAAACGCTGCGGGACGAATGGCGCGCCTCGAGCCTGCCACGGTAAAGTGAACAGGGGGCACCACCTAGCTTTGAGCGGCTAGGACGTAAACCACGATGATATGAACACCGCAAACTTACACACCGAAAGAGAGAGAGAGAGAGAGAGAGAGAGAGAGAGAGAGAGAGAGAGAGAGAGAGAGAGAGAGAGAGAGAGAGAGAGAGAGAGAAATTTGCAAATGATGAAACCCCTCGGGGGGTGTGAGGGTGAATTATTTCTGCAATATTTACAAAATGGTATGCCGTGGTGGTAGAGAGGTAGGGAGAGGAGGTGGTGAAATCTACTTGGTGCGTTCTCTAAGACGACTCAATGATTGTGAATACTTGCTACCAAGAGCGTGTATACGTGTGTGCATCGACCATTGGACTTGAGAGATGGATGTGGTTCCGTTCGCATGGTGCAATTCGCAAGGAAAACCCAACACACAAGCCCCCTCCCCCTGATGGTGATAGTGTCAATCCTTCCCACTACAATCTACCAAATGCTTGGCTCCTCATGAATTGCCCCCCCCCCCTCCCGATAGTGACCTCTCAGTGCCAATTTATAGGTGTGGGCTGCTTGGATTATGGTAATCCCAGTGTGGTTAGGGTAAGCTTAATCGGGGAGACAAAGCAAGTGGTGGGCCTAGTGTGGTTGACCCTTGCTTTGTTTTGGGAGGTTATTAAAAGATGGGAATCTCTAGGTAGGACTTTGTGACCATCACCTAGAGAGAGGATATTTACAAAAAAAAGGGAATTTACAATGGCTCAAGCAAAAACTGAAGAAAATGATGAAAATAACCTATAAATTACTGGAATGGCGTCGTGGTTGCGGGTTGCCGGCGAATGGTGTGTTGCCGGTGTGTCCGTGTCGAGTGTACTTCTCTTCGGGGTCGGACGAGGCATGCCTTCGGCGCACTTCCTCTTTTTGTTGTTGGCGGTGCGTGCTTTGGATCCTTCTTCTTTTTTTGTGGTTGTCGTAGTTGTGAAGTCCTTCGTTTTTTTCCTGAATTCGTGGTGCGCATACGTGTGTGGGTATGTGCATGTGGGCGGATGTGTGTGTGTGTGTGTGTGTGTGTGTATATATATATATATATATATATATATATATATATATATATATATATATATATATATATATATGTATGTGTATGGGTGTGTGTGCATGAGTGCATGAGTGCATGTGTGTATGTGCGCGAGCGTGCGGTGGGAACGAGAGGCTTATGTACATAATGTATATATGTTTTATATTTGTTTTTTATATTTGTTTTTTAATTTATTTTTTTCTTCTCTGTTCGGCAGTCAGCGCGGCAGCTACGCAAGCTTGGGGTGGGAGGGGTGTGGTGTGTGTGTGTGTATGTATGCATGGGGTGTGTGTGTGGTGTTGAGAGAGAGAGAGAGAGAACGTGATTGCACCTGTACAGGCCAAGAGGGAGAGAGAGTGGGAGGGCGGGCGGCTACTGCCGAAACAGAGCGCGAGAGAGGGAGAGGGGTTGGGGGGTGGTGTGTGTGAGGATGAGGAGAGGGTGAGGATGAGGGTGAGTGGGTGGTGTATGGAGGCGTGGGCTCCATGGTCATGCGCTGCGCCTTCGGGCTTGAAACGGAAGAGAGAGAGAGAGGGTGAGGTGGCGCTAGAGGCAGGGGGAATCTCCTAGGGTGGGTGCCCACCGTGGGGGGGTGTTGTCTTATCCTCCATTTTGTGTGCTGTCTCAAGGATGAGGAGGGGGGGTAGAAGTCAATGGTGTGTGGGGGGGTAGTGGGGATTGCGGGCCAAGGAAAGGGTGAGTGAGGCCAAGGGGAGGGTGGGGCGAGCACGTGGGGAAGAGGGGGGAGGGGCTAGGGAAAGAATATCAGCGGGCCAAGGGGGGGGGGGGTGTAAAGGGTGAGTGTAGGAATACAGGAGAGCGGAGGGGGGGTTTTCCATGCGGCTCAACACAGAGGGAGCACTAGAGAGGGGGGTAGAGCGCTCAAAGTTTTCGCCTGGCCAGGGGGGTGGTAAATTGGAAGAGAGGGAGAGAGGATATTAGAGAGAGGTATGTAGGGAAAATGAGAGAGAGAGAGAGGGGGTGTTACTTCATCCAATTCCCATTGAGCGAGGGGGAAATAGGCTACGGGAGGGGTGTGAGAAAGGGTATCTGAAACCAAGGGCGGCCGGCTAGGCTGGGGTATGGACCAACGGGGCTGAGGGTGATGAGACCGGCGAATCGAAGGGGAGGGATGTGTGTTATGCCCATAGGGGTGTTGGGAGGATTGACCAAGCGGTGCCGAGCCCTCCAACAGTGTTGCCAAGGCTTCAACAGAGGAAAATAAGTTTTTGTTTTCTTCTTCGTTTTCTTTTATTTTCAAAAGTTGGCTATCACTAAGTACCATGTCTATGTGGCTACCGTCAATGAAGTTCACCCGCTATGCTCACAAAGTAATCTCACAAAAATGCTCTCACTATTCTCAAAGTTCATTGGCCGTTTCCATTACATATGCTCCAATTCCTTTATCACTACCTCATCCGTATTGTCTCTCAAGTTGTCTTGTGTATGTTTCAATTATCAATTTGTAGTAGTGTAAGAGAACATTCTCTATGATTGCACAAATCATCACATGGCTATGAAAGTCCTTATCTTCTTGTAACCTTGGATATCCCTTGGCTGATGGAGGTACTAATTCATATACCTCTTGCAGTTTGGCCTCAATCAAATAAAAAGGCGCTAAAACATATGAAGCTCAAGCACAATTTGTCTAAGCAGGATTCAATCATGCACATATTGCCCATCATTGGTCTCATTTATAGCTCTATAAAGAGATTAAGATTTATGATGGGCTACATAGAGACAACAATCTTTGATTGTAATCTAATTAAGAACTATTTGTGCTTTTTCAAGGATCCGCATGTGACGTACATGTTGACAAAAAGTATCACCGAGCAAGAAATATTTTTGCAAAATCCCTTGACTGTCAATAAGATCATGGATTCTCTCAATCATACCACCATCTTGTGCAATGCCTCAAACCTTAAAGGTTCAAGTTGGAGCGGGAGCAAGGAACATGCGTGTAGTATACGTGATGGAGAAGTAGGAGACACACAATTGGGGGTGGATTCAAGTAGTAAGAATTATCTCACTGACTCCTTATTCTATTGATATGGAAGAATAGTGGTAGTGTTAGTAGAGTGGCGTGTTGTCTGTCTTGCCAGCCACTTGGCCATTACCATAACAGCCTCCCACTCGGCTAATTCGGCATAGTGAAAAAAACATGTGTACACAAACCTGTACAGTTGTGAAGCATGACAATGGATTCATCCCACCCATCAACTTTATGCAATGTACAAAACGCTTCAAAGCTAGGCTCTTTGTAACAACATCCATAGAGTTGTCATTTGAATGGACCTTTGACAAGCTTGATGCACTTATCTGCCAAGACATCTTGAATAAAGTGACACCTCACATCAACGTTTTTTGTTTCAAAATGAAACAAAAAATTCTTTGCCAAAGTAATGGCACTTTGAATATCATAGTGCAACACTCGAATCTACTAACCCTTGCCTAGATCTCCTACTAAACATGATGGCCATCAAAGCTTTCTTGCTGGCCTCTAATGCTACAACATACTTAGCCTCTCTAGTGAAGGAGGGCGTGAAATCTAAAGACATGATCTGCAAGAGATAGCTCATCTAGCACATATGAAAACATAGCCAGATATAGACCTTATGTTATCTACATTCACTACATAATTGGCATCTACATATCCAATGACTAATGCATCAATGTTGAGTGAGTGACAACCACATTGATGAAGAGGTAACTTTCAAAATGTCTTAGCAACAATCCTTTATACTTCAATGTTTAGCCACAAGCCAACATATGGTGGGTCGATTCTTTTGAGGTAATTCATTTTCTTCCTACCCTTTTACTAAAATAATACATTTCATTTCACATCACATCTAGATAAATCTTGTAGGTAAAGAAAGAGGACCATATTGAGATTTTGTTTTGGGTCTTTAATCAAACCCTCATTATTGACATAATTGACCAAAATGAATGGAGGAAAGATGTTGTTTGTGGATGGGAGAAGAGACTTTCAGGTCCAATGGCATCTTGCATATAACCTCAAAACATTGAAGTGTATGTATAATTGTGGAATGGCTGCAATGGAAAAATATCCATGCTTGTTCTACATGGATTTTGCAAAGGTGATGGACCCAAAGTGGTGAAGAAAGGTTGCCACTCGTCACAATGAAGACCCTAACTTTCTCCCAGTTCTGGCAATTCCACTTGTTGATGTCCACATTTGTACAATGCATGCTCTTTGCGGAATTGCAAAGTAGTTAGTTATTTCTACATTGGGTTTTCTTGTACAATAAAGAAGTCAAGTGAGCACCAGATGGCTCTAAATGCCCTTGAACTAGTATTGTCAGATATGGTCTCCATGGGGGCAATGTCAAAATCCAACGAGACAAGAAAAGATGAAGGACTGAGAAGCCTTGTGCCTTCCAAACCTTCCATTGGCGATGTCAAGGCTCACAAATTTTTATCTAAACCACTAAGCATAAAAGATGTGAAGATAAAAATGTGTGACACTCCACCTACATTAGCAAAGTTGAGTATCTACAATGGAAAACAACTGCATATGAAAGTGAAAGACCATTATGTCAGCGTCTATGCTTACCAGTGTTTTGCTAGGTTTCAGGCCCCGTGTGGTCTTGGTCGGGTGGTCTTGGTCGGGCACTCGCCCACTTACTCTATTCTTTTGTTCATAATGCCAATCAAGAGTAGAGAGTATGATTCTCTCTAGTGCTCCACCAAACACAGTGTGTCTTCTCCTTCTTAGTCCCCCTTCTCTCCTTCCCTCTCTTGGACTCACCACACGACGTTCCTACAAGTGGTATCAGAGCCTAGGTGTCCCGTCCCTAGCTAGCCGGATACCCTGCATATGAGGCTACCCTAATCAAGGTGGGAATCTAGAGAGCTTGGAAGCTCTACAGGAAAAGAGAGAGGAGGTCAGTAGGGCACAAAACATGAGCAAGTCTTGGCAGAAATCAACACTTCAACAGGGCTGAAATTGAGGACCTTTTAAGTGCAACAAGAAAATTGAAGGAAACAAGGCTTGGTCGGTAGCACTTAGAGGATCAAATCCGAAGCAGGTTGATAGAGAGCAGAGGAAATAGAGATTTGAGGCCAAGAAAAGACAACAAATCTTGGTGGTGGTGGGGGGAAAATCAAAATAGAGAAAGGGCAATTGGGGCATCAACTATTGTGACCAAGTTGACAGCTTGAGGCACAATTGAGATCAAGCCATAGCAATAGAAATTGAAACCGGGCACGCACGCGCGCACACACACATGGCTAGTTATAGTGTGTTGCTATCTCCTTGGTATTATTAGATGGGGAGTGTTGGCCTGGGGAACCTTTGGTGAATTACGGGCTTGAATTCACTTAGTGAATTTTTGAAAAGTATCATTAGGTGGTACCTTAATGGTACCGCACTCTTAGTAATTAAATGGGTTATAAAGTTAGGCATGTTGCCTTGCTCTGTTTATTCTGGCATTTTTTGGGTTATTTCACGGTGGCTCCCTCCTTGATAGATCTGCACCATGGCTCTCTCTATTTCACGGTGGCTCCCTCCTTGATAGATCTGCATCATGGCTCTCTCTATTTCCTCTCACCTTCTCTCTCTCTCTCTCTCCCCCCCCCCCGTTTCCCCCCTCTCTCCCTGTACATGGCAGCATTGTTGTATATTCTCCCTATTGAAGACTAGGCTTGCCATATTGCTATGATGGATGGTGTCCACTGCACAGGGATCCGGTCCCTATCGAAACTAGGTCCGCCATGCAGATGTGAAGGAATATGGCCACTAGCTCCAAACCCTATAAAGGTGAGCTTCCATGCTCACTTAGCATTGGTACTATGTGTTTTTGAGGTGCATGTGTGTTCTTGTGTACGTGGGATTGTGAGGGTTTTTACTAGCATAGGGTGTAACGTTAAGTAGTTGGACATATGGCAAAGGGCAAGGATAAGCAAGCTATTATGGAGTTGGCTGCTTCGACTCAATCTCAGGTGACTTATGGCATTCTTATGGACTATTGTCCATACTGGTTAAATGTGTTGTGGTTCACTTGTTGTTATGATAATATTCCCCATGCATATACCATAATGTGTACACAAATGACAACTTCTACTGAGCCGTTTGTGTCTACGGTACTGTTGGTTTACTCGCCTTCAGGAAATGATTTCAATTTTTTGATGTATCATAGGCATGTAGATGTGCACCCGCTTGGTGTCCATGGCTTTGATTTTGTGATTCCCTTTCAAGTGTAGGGATACCTGACAACGCATATATACGGTCCTGTCTGCAGGCATGTTTTTTTTAATAAAAATATCATTGAATGGAGGTATCCTCTTGCAATACTGGATGAATGTTGCCTTGAATTTCTCCTTTTTTTAGTAAAAAGAATGATTGAAGTTCTCGGTGAAGGACCCTATATGGTAGGGTTGACCTAATTGTAGGTGAAAAACAACGGATGGTTTTGTAAGGTTGTGGATTATGGTAGGTATGGTTGTAAATTAGCCACTCATGAGGTTGTACATGGTTGATTATTACATCAAATTATGGGCCATGGTGGCTTTCTTTCCTAGATTTTGGAACCAATATGAAACCATGGAATATCCCATCTATATGTTTATATTTTTAGGGGATTAGCACTCACACTTACTACCTTACATGTGGTTTCGACTCATTCCAAGGAGGTATAGGAATTACTTATTAACATCTTTTTATGTTACAGGTGACTCTATAGTATAGATTGACTGCACATATGAGCACTATCACTGACTCTAAAAAAATAGCAGCAATTAATGCCAAACTCTGTAAAGTCAAGAAACGGGTATATGTGGCCCACTTCAAGGCTAGATTGCCTCATAAAACTTGTCTCCGGCCTTATCTCATGAGAGCTTGCAAAAGAAAAAGGGGCTCCAAATGTTTTTTTCCCTTGTAAATGAAAGCATCTCTAAATGTATGAGTAGCTTCACCTTTCTTATTTATTTATCTTTGAAAGAAATTTAGTTGGGTGACATCTATAATTTAGTTGGGTGACATCTATAATATGTGGGATATCCATGCCCGTTTACACACAGTTTCTCCAAGTTTCTAGACACTTACATGCACAATGCCTTTTAGGAGATTTTGGTAGTCATTTTGACAGAAATTTCTCTGCGGAGAGATGGGTTGATGGATGCATGCTTGTTTTAGCACACCATAGTGCTATTGAGCTCTTTTGAGAGCAGATATCCCCGTAGGGATAATTTTATTGCACGCTACAGCTCTTGGCGCCTGTTTGAGTGTGGTCATTCATGTATATTGAGTTGTGAAAATTGCCTATTGTACTTTGTGTGGAGCCATTTTTAAGCTATTTTGGCAGTTTTCTTGGCCGTTATTCTGAGACTTGGACCAAAAGAGACCTTTCTGAGATTGTGCTAGTCGTTTTGTGTTTGCTTTAGCCTTTGAAGGGTCATTGTGTGAGGTTTACTTTGAGCTGTGTTATTCTCAAATGTTGAGATACCTTCAGTGTTACAGGTAGCTGGAGTTCTGCTCTTATGGTACCCTTGCCATAGGATATGTATTTGAACGGTTTCTTGTGCTTTTACATCAAGTTGGCAGTCACACATTAGTGGTTTTAAGCAATTTATGCCCAGTGGTTGTTTTGAGAAGTTTATGAGGTTACTTTTGTACTATCAGGTTTGAGAGTTTTCTCCTCGTATAGAGTAAACTCTGCTGGATTTTTCCCCCGAGTCCATTTTATGCATTTTTGGCATTTTTTGAATGTTCCTACACATTGATTATACTACATTTGGTTTGAGTTTTTGTTCCTATTATAGAGGAAACTCTGTCAAAATTATCCCATTTGGTTTTACTACATTGATTTTACTACATTTGGCTTGAGTTTTTGCTTATAGGGGAAACTCTGCCAAAATTATCCCAAGAAATTTGCCATAAGTTTTTGGCCACATTCTCTTGAGCCATGTTTGTGAGTAGTGCTTCCAAAAGAGAAGAGTACTACATCAAAAAGTTTGATGGCACAAACTTTGCTATTTGGTGGCAGCATATGCAAGATGTTTTGATCAACAAAGGCTTGATAGCACCCTTGCGTGGAAGAAGAGAGAATGCGTACACTGATGAACAGTGGGAAGACTTGAATGAGCATGCTATGGCGACCGTTTACCTACACCTTGGTGAATCCATTTATTTTACCATAATGGATAAGGCCAATGCCAAAGATTTATGGGATGCTCTATGTGCAACATGGGATGGCAACAATGCCTCAACCAAGGTTTTCTTAATGAATACACCTATGCACATGAATATGAAAGAGGGCACTAATGCTAGTTCTCACTTGAACGAGCTCAGCAACATTTTTTCACAGATTACTTCAAAAGGCCTCAATTTTGATGATGAAATGAAGGTCATTTTATTGCTATGTTTTCTACCATTGTCATGGGATACCTTCAACATAGCCATAAAAAATTCTGCACCTAATGACAAGCTAATTTTCAGTGATGTTGCTAGTGCATTGCTCAGCAATGAGATTTGACATCAATCTCTTGATGCAAGTGGGCATGGTGATGCATATGTGGCTAGTGATGCATATGTGGCTAGTGACAATCGTGAAAAGCAAAGGAAACATGGTTGTTTCCACTCTGTATGTAGCGATTGTTTTGATTTAATACCAATTTTTTTGCTTGTAGCTACAAAAAAAGACTATTGCATGCATATGGCAAGCTGTGTAGAAGTTACAAATTGCACAAGGCAGCCATAAAAGAAGTCAAAGTTCCAAACAAACGAAGAACAACTCGTGTGGATGGAGATACCTCCTACATGCTAAGTACATACTGTAGAGATTCTTTGCACTAGAGCCATTCATGTCAAAAGCATTACTATAACATAGTGAATGTTGCAATAAAAATCTGTCTTAGTTCCTTTTTTGTTTTAGTTTTCTTTTGCAGAGTGTATTAGAGAAGTAAACAATACTATATTTTCATTGATATTGTGCCACTGTTATCAAGCATCTTCTTTCTATTTCATATCATGTAAGTATGGATGTAAAATACACTTTGTTGGATGACCATATTGTAGAGATAATGATGACTGGTGAGGGACACAAGCAAACAGATCTCCACAAGTCCTCAAATTTTGTAAGGTCAGCTAAGAAGGGATAAGAGGAAGAGGAGGTGATAGACCAATCACACAAAAGGGCTAAGGAGAAGAGTAATCATGCAGAGGTAGTGGTTGAGAGGGTAGAGACACATGATAAGGAGAAGGGCAATGGAAGCACCGAGGAGCTAGATCGTGCACAGGGAGAGGCTAAGGAAGAAATTGATATTGAAACTCACTCTACAAAGGGAGGGGATGAGAAGAAAGAAGATAATGCAAAGGGATGGGCTGAGGAAGAAATTTACAATCCTCAAGAAAATCCCTCCACCATTCCATCGATAGAGCTTGAACATCATCAACAGTCAACAATGCCTGAGCCTCAAACATAGCATACCATAGTAGAAGCTAATTCATATGTTGCAGACCACTCTACAATGGAGACACAAGAGTCTCATACAATAGATGCACAAGGAAGTGAGGAGAAAAAACACAAGGATGTCGACATTGGACTGGACATCCTCCACACCAGTCAAACCCAATATGGACCTTTGCTAGACATTGACATTATTTTTTCGGTAATAACCAATGTAAAAGAATATGAAAGTCATCATTCTATCTAACTACTTATTAGTTTTAAAAAATGTTTACAGAGACTATTTGTTTTGGACATCAATGTATTGTTGATGTTTGGAGAGCTGTATGGTTCAAATGCAAGAACTCTCAACCTACGCAACTTCTGGATAGGCGATGGTAGAGTCATTGTATAGCCAAGCACCAAGGAATTTTTTACAATTTTTTCTTACAAGGTTCCACATTGCGAATTGCGATATGGTCTTTGTGCAGCAGAGAAACCTCAACCCCCACAAAAGATGTAGTTTGTAACGTAGCTCAAATCGAGCATCGGCATTTAATTTTTTGTATTGCCAAATGCAGTATGTTGTCATCAATGGCCACTACCACTCTACAAAACCAGATGTATACCTTTATTACAAACATTTTCTTCAAATCCATGTCCATTTGATTTTGACAACACTTTGTTGATAGAGAAAACATCAAATAAGGGTTTACTTAATCCACCGGGCACAACTCTCTCCCCGCCCTTATTTGAAGGACATGAGGATGACTTCCACCTAGTGAACATTTTGATCCCATTGATGGGGAGAAGGGGGGTGTCTTGATGCACACACTCAAACACCCACTGCTGAAGCCACTATCAACACCTTCCTCGTGGTTTTTCTCGATCAGAAATTACAAGAGACTACAAAAAATTGTAACACCAAATCGAAGCAACGAACGAACCCACTTTTGATTGAGCTGCACGAGCTTCACCTTGATCACTTATGATCCTTGACTGCTCCACCTTGCCCTAAAAGCTTGTCTTTCAACCTCTCTCTACCATCTCCACCCGTGCAC
Organism: Adiantum capillus-veneris; assembly: GCF_014529385.1. Classification (NCBI taxonomy): domain Eukaryota; kingdom Viridiplantae; phylum Streptophyta; class Polypodiopsida; order Polypodiales; family Pteridaceae; genus Adiantum; species Adiantum capillus-veneris. Next base: position 53,739,800 of record NC_140957.1, read on the forward strand.
ATGGAGATGCACATAGAGAAGGAAGACACATAACTTCCTTTGCTTCTCTAGATCTCCTCATGCATTATTGCTAGCCAATCTCTACTCTCAATTCCACACAACCAGTGATCTCACAGGAGCTCATACTCGGCTTCAGGCCTCTGTTCCAAATGGATCCTCCTAGCAAGCTCCTTCCTGCAACCTCCTTTTCAACCCCTTTCATGATGCTCTCATGGACCCTTGCTATTTTGTGCCCCCATTCAGAGAACATTGGCCCCTCTTCGGCTCCATTTTATTTGCAAGGCTTATCTTGCTAAAATGGCAACCACCAGTAGTAATTTCTCCCTTTTTTGGTTCAAAAACACCCCCCCCCTTCCTTGGAGCTCTCAACTTTTGCTTTCAAACATCAGCCCACACTCTCTTTTCCACATCAATAATAAATGAAGTATGTGAATGGGATATCTGCTATCTCTGCCGGAACCCAACAAACTTGAACTTTTTGATTACATCGGGCTCGCATATAAAGAGACCTTTCAGATATCTTCAATTGAGGGGCTTCTAAAATGCATCATAATAACCATGCAGGTGATATCCCTGGCAAGATTGACCATGTGTAAACTGCTATCCCACCACAAAAAACTCACCATTCATCTTGAAATTCTCTATGACACACTTCAGCAAACCCACATCTCAGCTAGAGATATCATGCTCGACAAAAATTCATCGAGTTGGAAATGGCTCGCCATCCATACACCCTACATGAGTGTTCTCTATCGCATCTTTGATCAAATACAGAGGTTGGCAAGTTCTATGACCTGAAGGTAGGCCAAAAAACTTCATCAAGAAATCATCCAAGTGCAAGCTCATACACACAAGCTGCATCATCACATGTTCACATACCTGTCTTTGATAGAGTAAAAAAAGCTCAAATTTCCTCATCGTAAACATACTGTTCTAGCCCTCTACACTCTACATACCACATTCTTGTTTTTTATACGATAAAAATGGCATCTCTTCATAGCATTCCACCGGCATTGCTAGCTTTCAACATCGAACCACCGAGGGCCCACCCTAGTTGGAGACACATCTGGATGTGGACCATTTGAGTGTATGACCGTATCTGTACAATTTGTATTATAGGCCATTGACTATTTCTAAATTTGTACTTACAAATACTCTTCAAAATGCTAGCTATGTACATTAATTTGATTCTTTGTACCTGTCAATGTGGTGCCAATATGTGTGTGTGTGTGTGTGTGTGTGTGTGTGTGTGTGAGAGAGAGAGAGAGAGAGAGAGAGAGAGAGAGAGAGAGAGAGAGAGAGAGAGAGAGAGAGAGAGAGAGAGAGGAATTGTAGAATGATTGAAGGAGACATAAGACAACTCTGTATATATTTTACAAAATGTAAAGAAATGACACATACTTTGAGAGAGAGAGAGAGAGAGAGAGAGAGAGAGAGAGAGAGAGAGATAGATTCATCTTATTTTTGAAATAAAGATACAACCAAATGGTTTGAATCATCTCACTAATGAAATATAAGATTTCAATTGTTGAAAGAAACGTTACAATGGAATTCCAAATATAGATTTCAATTGAAGAAAAAGTTACAATCCAATAGAATTCATCCAAGCTACATCGACATGATTTGAACTCAGTCACCGATCTCTCTACCAACAATCTCTTTTTTCCTTTGCTGCATTACTTTGCATCCACCTAATAAGGAATAGAATTGTGAGGGCTTGTTGTCCGCAGTCTCCGCCACTATGTCATGCCGGAGTTGAAGAAGTTCGCATTGCTCCCTTATTGTGACCATTATCATAAGTTTGAGCTCTTTGTCCACCACCTCCACATCTATGAAAACGCTTGTAACATTTAATGGTCTAGTAACTTGTGTGTGGCGGAAAATAGCATGAACGTAGTGAGCATTTCATTAGAATAGATTCCTAATGAGTATAACAAGAGTGCTTGGGTGGAGAGAGCAACAAAAAGTATAACACCTAGTTAGATAACATGAACAATACTTCAAAAGAGAGAGAAATTAAGCAATTGACAACATTTGAGGACCGGATTTGCATGGAGCCGGCGGTCCCCCCTCCAAAAGGCTTTGAATTATGGTTTCTCCCATCAAGAGAGACATTTTACAATACAATTCTTTGTGTTCCTTCAATACTAGCTAGTGCAATGAAGATGGAAACTTCATGCACCAAGAAAAACACTTATCAATGACAACATCAATTCCCTCACGGTCTTAGACCCAAGACCTCACACACCTTTGAAGATGGTGAGAGCTAGCAGAGTATGAGAGTATATTGAGAGGAAGAAGGAGTATTCTTACAAGAAAGATGTACATCTCCTCACATAATCACTCATATTAGCATAGATTAGCTTAGTAATTAGCATGGTAGGGGAGATGAGCATGCATTGAATCTTGGCTCTTGGTTGGATTTGCATCACAAAGCCAAGATTTGTTGGTGTAGGTCTCCCTTCTCACAAGCTTGGAGTAGGTGATAAGCTTTCCATTAAAGCTTGAGAAGAGAGAGAGAGAGTCTTTTTGCTCCACACATGAGATTGTGTGAATGTGTAATGCAATAATTCCTTTGAAAAATCAGCCCCCCTCTCTCTCTTGGTCGACCCCCCTTGCTATTTGCTCATGCTCACATCCTATTGGACCTCCCCAGCCTCAGCCAATGGAAAGTAAGCAACATAAGTGATAGCCTTCTGACATGTGTCCCCCTTTCCACTTTTATGAGAGCTTTAGGTAATTAATAAATGCAACTAACTCTCATCGGACCCCTTTGCCTCCTGGCCACAATAGGAATCAGGCAAGCCATTGGGCTGTTGAATGCTCATTGGACCACTTGGGAGACTGTCCAATAGTCTTCTAGAGAGCTTAATTATTATTGGTTCTTTTATTAAGTGTTTTTAAATTAATTAAACTAGACTTACTCTAGCCTAATTCTCATTGGTCCACCTCCAAGGTCATCCAATAGGATTTGAGTACACCTTGTGGGCATTTGGGCTAGGGAGCAGACATAAGTCCCTCTTTCCCCTTGTGTACAAAAGGAGCTTGTGTGTGTGTTGTGTGTGTGTGTGTGTGTGTGTGTGTGTGTGTGTGTGTGTGTGTGTGTGTGTGTGAGAGAGAGAGAGAGAGAGAGAGAGAGAGAGAGAGAGAGAGAGAGAGAGAGAGAGAGTTTCTCTATCATCCCCTACTTCTTGGGCTCGCCCCCTCCTTTGTAGGCCTTGATAAAGACTTTTGGGACACACACAAAGCATCCAATTTCCCTAGTTTTTTGACCATTGGACACAACCTTTGAATTTTGAAACCTTAGCATTTTGGAAGTCTTAATGGGCTGAACCTTAGGGTCTTTTTAGCCCATTTTTTCACCTTGGTCTTTTGCAGATGACCCCCCCCCCTTTGGATCCCTATATTCCTCCTTTGGATCCCTACTATGGCCGGTCTGCTAGCTTAACGAATATTCTAGCTTTTTCTCCCCCGACACTTCCCCATATTAAATGATCAGTTTAACATGAGAAAATCATTTAGGAGAATTAGATATTAGTTATTATGACATTACCTCTCTCTTGAAATCATAGTCGTCCTTGACTATGAGGTAGAGAAGATAAATCATATTCATTAGTCCTTTTCTTGGCGGGTAGAGGATCCCTATGTTACCCTATGACATGTTTCCATAATGGATGACTAGTCCATTTGGTGCTTGAGAGCCTAAGCTTCCGCAAGCATGTGTGCACATTAGTCCTATCAATCTTCCATAGTAGAGTGACAAGCTCTACTTGGTGTTTGGGAGATGTTGTCTCCACAAACTTGATCTAAGCATGCATACTACTTCATTTTTGTGCACAAGAAAGAAAAAGAGAGTCTTATAAGACAAAAACTTTGTTCATTTTTAACATTTGTACATTTTATTACTCTAGGGAAGCATTGTAAGCATTGGCAAGGTTTAGGTTATCCTTCAATTTTATGCCTTGCATCCATCTAGCATATTCAAAAGGATAATTTTTAAACTTAATAAGATATCGTCGGATAGTCTTACCGCCTCTTAGTACCTTGTCTTCATGTGAGAGAATGGACTCGGGCTGCAGCACCTTTTCTTGGTCCTCTATCTCCGGTGGGTCTTCAATTGTTGGTTCTTGTGGTGGATCTCCTTTGTAAGGCTTTAGTAGGCTCACATGGAAAGCATTGTGTATGAACCAGTGGTTGGGCAACTTGAGTTGATAGGCCATCTCATTGATTGGCCTAAGAATCTGGAAGGGACCATAGTACCTTTTTGCTAACTTAGCATAGTACTTTTGGTGTCTTGTAGGATTCTTGGCTGTCGTGTGCCTTAATCAAGCCTTGATAAATCTAAGTAAAACCCAATCATTTTATTTAAAGGCTTGGCTCTTCTGTGCTTGTCAGTAGCAGCCTTTTGCCTTTGCTGTGAGATATAGATAGCATCCTTAATCTTTTGGAAAGATTCTTGTAGGTCTCTGCTATACTCAACTGCAACGAAGATCTTCCTGTGTACCTTAAGTAGCAAGGGACCTTTTGATCTTCCCTGTATTACCTCAAAAGGTGATTTTCCCGTGGAAGTATGTACAATGTTATTGTAGCCATACTCCACTAAGGGTAAGTACTTCTCCCATTGGGACCTTTGATCTACTTCCATTACATAGGCTTTTAGTAGATCAATAATTGTTAGGTATTTCACTTTGGCCATCCGTTTGTGGGTGATAGGCCAAAGAGAAATTTAGCCTTGTCCCTAAATTCTCAAAGAGACCCTTTCAAAAGTTATTGGTCATTCTAGGATCTCTATCCGACACTATGGACGTTGGCAAGCCATGGTATTTGAAGATTTGTGAAATGAAGAGGGTTGCCATTTGATGGGCTTTGATAGTCTTTTTGACAGGTACAAAATGGCTTGTTTACTGAACCTGTCTACTATCGTCCATATTCCCGTATTCCCATGGATAGACTTAGGCAATCCAAAGATAAAATCTATGGATATGCTCTCCCATGGTGAAATAGAGATTGGCAAAGGTTGAAGCAATCCAGGTTTCTTCCCTCTATCAAATTTTGTCTTTTGGCATACCACACATTTAGAAACATACTCCTATACGTTTTCTTTCATGGTAGGCCAATAGAAATATGTTTCAATCCCTTTTAGGGTAGAGTGAATCCCTCTATGCCCCACATAAGGAGGAGCATGAGATTCATACATTACTTTCTCACATAGTGAGTTAGTAATGCATAGTCTATTGCCATAGAGAAGATAACCATCTCATAGAGTAAATGATTCCTCTTTCTTCCCTAATGCAAGGGCTGAAATCACATTTATAAAATTGGGATCAATAGCATACTCATCTATCATAGAAGATAGATCATTGTGAGTTGCTATGGAAATCGCATTCACTCAAAGTTTTCTTGAGAGTGCGTCAGCTACTTGATTATGCTTGCCAGAAATGTAAGCAATATGAAAATGAAATTGCAAAAGGAAATTTTCCCACTTCATTTGTTTGTCGGAGAGCTTGGTCTGCGTCATGAAGTACTTAAGACTTTGGAGATCCGTTTGCAGAATGAAAGGAGTCCCCAATAAATAGTTCTAAGGCATGTAGAACTGCGAGGAGTTCCTTTTCATATATGCCCAGAGCTTGCTCAACAAGGTCGAGCCTTCGAATTTCATAGCCTATGACGTGCCCTTTTGGAGAAAAACAGCTCCAAGGCAATCACCACAAGCATCACATTGGACCTCAAATGGCTTTGAGAAATCCGGTAGCATAAGCATAGGTCGAGAGATAGGATTTTCTTTAAGCTTTTCGAAAGCATTGTTCATCTTGTCAGACCATGTATACCTAACGTGTTTCTTTGTTAGGTCATGTAATGGTCCTGCTATTAGTGAGAACTTTTCTATGAAGCATCTATAGTATGCACACATACCTATAAAGCTTCTTAGTTCATGAAAATTCCTTGGTTTAGGCCATACTTTTATTAACTCTAACTTTGATGGATCCAGTTGGATTCCATCTTGAGAGATAATGTGACCTAAATACTGAATCTCTTGTAAAACATTCACTTTCCTTTCGATTAACATAAAGTTTACTCTCTCTTAGAACTTGAAATATTACCTGGAGGTGTTGCTTGTGTTTGTCTAATGAATTAGAGTAGATGATGATATCATTAAAGAACACTCTAGTAAAGGTTCAGTGTGGCCTGAATAGCTTCTCCATCAAGCGGTTGAATGTCGCTGGTGCATTGGTCAAGCCAAAAGGCATGACAATATATTTGTAAAGACCAAACGTAGTGCGAAATGCGGTCTTTACAATGTCTTGATCAACTATCCTTATTTGATGATAGCCACTTTTTAGGTCAATCCTACTGAAGTAGGTCAATCCTTGTAGCTTATGAAATAGGTCTTCTACCCTGGAATGGGAAACCTATTCTTGATAGTGATTCTATTTAGTGCTCTATAGTCGACACTTTTGCAATATGTGTCATCTTTCTTCTGCACTAATAGCACAAGTGAGCAAAATGGAGATGATCTAGGCCTAACCATGACCTTCTCAACTAACTCATGCACTTGCCGCATAATCTCCTCTTGTTGAGCTTGAGAAACTCTATAAGGAGGTTTGTTAGGTGGTGAACTTCCTAGAAGAAGTTCAATTGCATGGTCATCATTACCTTGTTTAGGAGGTAACTCAGAAGGGATGTCGTCAATAAAGACATCTTGAAACCCCTTGAGAAAATTGAATAGCTCTAATTCTTTTTGATTGTGTATATTTTCTTTTGCTAAAACATTAGGTTCATTTTGAAAATCTTTAACAAAAATCATGTACACGGAAATAGAGCTCTTTATTGACTTGTTGAAATCTTGTGTATGTACAATGGGTATGGTGTTACCCATTTTCTTAGCATCTATGTACATATATTTTTTCCTGAACTTAAAGGAGATTCTCCCTTTCAGGAAATTTAACATTGGCAGCGATGCGATCAAAACATGGTGCCCCTAGGATTACATCCTCATGCTTGAGAGGAGAGATAAAGAAGTCCTCTTTGTCCACATAGCTTTGGACATGGAGCCTCAATTTCCCGATTAAGGGAGTGAGTGAAGCTTCTTGACCCTTGAAAGCACCATCTACGGGTAGGACATCTCCCATCTCATAGGCTTGTATGCCTAGCTTGGTGGCCAACTCTATGAATATAAAATTGTGATTAGAACCAGAGTCAAAGAGAATAAAAGCATCATGTTATCTTACCTTTCCCCAAGCATGGCATAGAGGAGATCCTTTGTGGTGAATTTCCTCCTCTTGGATTTTGACCAAGGTAGCTCTAGGAGACTCATGGTGGTTGTTCTTTTGGGGACAAGCGCGGAATGCATGCCCTTGCTCGCCGCACTTAAAACAACGGTTATCCTTGTGATAACGCTCAAGCTCTTCAGGAGAGAGTTTACTTTTGCCTTTGTAAACTCCCTTCTCTTTAGCTTTGTTGGAGTTGACCTTAGGAGACTTTTGGACATTGTCCTTCCCCTTAGGCTCATTGGAACCCTTGTTTTCTGCGGGCTTAGAATTTCTTTTGGCCCCCGTTTGAAAATTGATTCGAGAAGCCACCATAGTATAGTGTATAACCGCCGATATGGTGCGTGGCCTTTGGGAGTTGACATACTCCGCCATTTCTTCGGTTAAGTCCGCATAAAATTATTGCTTTTGCTCTCCAAAATCCAACTTTTTGAAGACAGTGGCTTTGAGTTTTAGGTCCCAAAACTTTTCTACATATTTGTGAATGGATTCATAAGGAGAGAGCTTTAAGCTTCACCATTCGGTGAGTACTTTGTCTTTGGCATCGGTGGCCAAAAGCTGCTTCATAATGGAAGCCCTTAAATCTGTACTGATTGTCGAGAACTTGAGTGTGACTTGGTAAATCTTGCTCAAATTTAGTGAAACTTGACTCAAACGCTTAGATTGAAGTGTTAAACAAGTGGATATGCTCAGATGACCAAAAATATGCAAAAAAGTACCAGAAGTAAATAATCGCGATCATTTACTTTTAACCTATTTTTTAACTTTTTTGACCAACTAAGCATACCACAAGTTTAGCATGTAATATTAAGCCCACAAATCAAATTTGGTAAGGTTTGGATCATTGGAGTGAAAATTGTGACTATTTGTAAAGTCAATCTGCATACACAAAACTGATAACCATTTGAACAAAAATTGTCCAAACTTGATAAAACTTGGCTAGGGAGCTTAAGTTGAGATATGTGAGGGCCACACCCACACTCAACCCTACTCACTTCCCTCAGTCTTCCAGACTGCTCCAGGGAATGACATAGATCTATCTGCAGGTATCCCTCCCACTTGGGACCGACACCCAGACAGGACCCGGGCCTATCTCGAACGCCAACCCAATGGGGTAAAACCCATAAATATGATGACTCTATCCGATTATCATAATTTAATCCGTCCTTGGCATCTTTCAATCATCCAAACCCAAAATCGTGGTCCTTAGTCTTGATTCTCTTGATCTTTAACTTGAGGATTTGCTCTTGCCTTCTTGTTCTCCCTTGATTCATGGCGATAACCCCTTTATCCTGACAAGCAGGCACAACAGTTATCCCTTTCCCCTAAGAAGAGGGATCTTATTATCCTACCTGGTCTCGCTCAATCTCGCTTACCAGGTTTTATCCCCGTAGTCCTAATCTTTAACATAAAAATTTTATTCAACATCCGGCCATCTGACCCTCCGGATCCGCCCACCCACCGAACCATTTCATGAAAATCCCTTCCCGAGGTAGTACTTAAGTACTACAAAATCAGGAAGACAATCTATCAGACATCGTTAGACAACAAGTAACATACAATTTGATGCATACCCTTGCTCAAGGAAATTCATCTGGTTGTTCCCACCAGATCTTTATTTGGAAACTTTTAATTCATTTCTTTACCTTTATCTACTACAATTAGCTTGTAGCTAGTTTCCTAACTAATCATGCAACACATTTAGTTTCAACCAATTCATCTTGCCTTACTCAGGACCAAGATAATCGGTTACAAGCCATCAAAATGACAACACATTTACAATATTTCCTAGAATTAAGTGTTTGGGAGAGACTCATCAAGTAATTTAATCATTCCTTCTTAAGCATTTTATTTCGAGAGGTATAGCACCTTCTGGTAACAGATGCAGAGGATAGCCCCTATATTCCTAGCCTTTCTAGTTCCTTTTTACGCAAACAAATCAAATAAATTTCCTTAATTCAATTCACATAATCCTCCCTGAGTATGACCTTCTCCTCCAACTATTGGCATCAGGTCATAGTCGGATTATGGCCGTTTTCCAATAAGAAACCGCGGGTACTTCACCCGGCCGGGCAAAAATAAAACAAACCCATTCATCCCTTATCCCTCGGGCATGAATGATCTAGGTATAACAAACTTGCCGGTTACAATGCCCTAGCCAAAAAGGGCCAATCTCCGTCAAGTTTCTCAAGAGAATCCTCTCACTAGGATGGCCTTTCAATAAAATTGATTCGAAGAAGATCCATCTTGGTTTCCGGTCATTTCCAGACAATCTTCAAAAATCCTAGTTAACTCTATGTTCTGCAATGGGCTATCCCTATCACCTATTGAGATTCTTTTTTCACTCCTAGTTGGTAATTTCTAGGCTCATTCATTTATCAACCTTAATTGCTACTTTCATTAATTATCTACCAGCCAAGTTTATTCAGAAAATACAAGCGAGTTTTTGCCATAGGAATTTGATGGTTAATGTCTCTCCGGAAATGCCAACTTTTTAAGTTCAATCCCCGTTTTGTACGATTTCCAAGTTTTTACAGTCCTTTGCCATCCATGGGGCATCTCCATGGAAGCTTGTAGAGTTTTCGGTTCAAACAACACGTAGATCAATTCCGCAAAGTTATCTCCTATCTCCCCTATCCCGTATTGGAAAAGAAACTTGAAATTGACAACTTTAGAGATACTCTTCAATACTAAAAATTGAACTACTTCTATCGAGCTTAGACAAATACTCTTTTTTTATGGTGCCTAGCTTTCCATTTAGGAAGCTAGAAGGCCGTCCTATAATTTATGAGTCTTATACCTAAAGCTTACACCTAAGTGCAAAGTTACCTTTAAATCTTAGCTTAAGAGTGCAAATCTACCTTTGAAGCTTAACTTAATGATGCATAGATAATCTTAGCATTTAATCCTAATTGCAAGGTTACCATTAAAGCTTAAACCTAAAATACAAGTTGGTCACTAAAGTTTACACCTAAGTGCAAAGTTACCATTAAAGCTTAGCTTAAGGATGAAAATCTACCTTTGAAGTTTAACTTAATGATGCATAACCACCATTAACACTTACGCTTAATGCCAAGGTTACCATTAAAGCTTAAACTTAAAATACAAGGTAGTCATTAAAGCTTACACCTAGGTGCAAAGTTATCATTAAAGCTTAGCTTAAGGACATTTGAAACTTCACTTAATGATGCATAACTACCATTAATACTTAACCCTAATTCCAAGGTTATCATTAAAGCTTAAACCTAAAATACAAGGTAGTCACTAAAGCTTACACCTAGGTGTAAAGTTACAATTAAAGCTTAGCTTAAGGATGCAAATCTACCTTTGAAGCTTAACTTAATGATGCATAACTATCATTAATTCTTAACCATAATTCCAAAGTTACCATTAAAGCTTAAACCTAAAATACAGGGTAGTCACTAAAGCTTACACGTAGGTGCAAAGTTACCATTAAAGCTTAACTTAAAGATGCAAACCTACCTTTGAAGCTTAACTTAATGATGCATAAGTACCATTAATACTTAAAACTAATTCCAAGGTTACCATTAAAGCTTAGACCTAATATGATTCACATAAACCTTCCTAGTATTAAAACACAAGATTTAGGTTAATTAATCCTGCTAGAGTGAAGTTTACCTCCTCTAAACAAGAGAGAAGTGGGGTTGAAGTCCTTCTTGAAGAGATGTGAGGCTCAAGGTAGAAGGAAAAGGATTTAGGATGAAGAGGAAGGAGAGAGGAGCTTTTTCACAAAACCCTCAAGGGTTTGGCCTTCAAGAGCAAGGTTTAATGGAAACCTTGATTTACTTAAGCATAATCTTGAGCATGGAAAGTATGCAAGTAGCTTAGCAATGTGTGTCCATTTTACAAAGGAGAGGGGGTGCTTATATAGGAAATGGTGGGTAGAATATAGTGTATATACTGGGGAGTGGATGAGAAAGTGCAAATACAGTCCCACTAAAACCCCGTAAAAGTAGAGAGAGAGGGAGGGTGGTTGGACTCACCTTCAATGCAAGCTAGAGAGAGAAAATGAGTGAAAAGTTGTAACTTTTGACTCATTCAATAATTTTACTCTAAATTGAATTCTTCAATCAAAGAATTTTATTTCAATTTGAATTCTTCTAAAATCCTATTGGACCCGATTCTCTTCTCAATTCCTATTGGACCCCAATTTCTTCTCAATTCCTATTGGACCCCAATTCTCTTCTCAATTCCTATTGGACCCCAATTCTTTTCTCAATTCTTATTGGACCCCAATTTCTTCTCAATTCCTACTTTCTTAACTTTATCTTCCAATCAAGTTAGTCTCTTTTTCTGTCAGTTCTCGATCTAGATCAGTTCCCACACGGCTTTTGACGAAGAAGTATAAAAATATTCTTAATCTTTTTGGAAAAATATAGGGATGACGTAATTTCTGATCCAAAATATCATTGTCTTTTCATTATGGAGTAAAGTCTCGTTGTCTGCATGACGTCTTTGTCGGTCTTGCTTTTTATAATTTATTTTCTAGGCTGAAAAAGTTCTAAATGGCTCTAGGGTTTAGAGAGGGACCTTACAAACTCCACAACAAAAAGGAAGAGCTGTCCTCAGCCCAGGACATGCTTTAGAGAGTAGACAGACTTAATCTTTGATCAACTTATGATTGAAGATGGTCAGTAAGTTTAGGGTATTTAGATTAAAGGACAGTGAAGCTGGTATGGACCTTGAATAACACACTTCTCTTCCATTTTTAGTGCTAACTCAAAAGTCTAAATCATTCAAGGTCTTAATGACTCGGGGTTACTTTAATTATTGAATGTGATCTTACTCAACTAGGTATTTTTCCTTTGGTGTGACCGGATTGTGTTTCTCTTGTGAGGTCTGAAGATCATTTCTTCACTTCACTCTCTATCTAGCCTAAGTACGCTTTGTAAAAATCTTACCATTCTTACCTAGACTTTAACTTTTTCCGTTTTGAGCGTTGACTCATTTCTCTATTGATATGATCCAACTTATACCATGTTTTTGACAGTTAAAGGATTTCATACTGATCTTTCAATTAATCTTGCAATATCTCCTCCCTTGTGTACCCAATTTATTTCCTCCATCCTTATTTCTCTTATGTCTATAGCTTACTGTCTCATCTTTCACTTGGTAATCAGATATTTCACGTATCATAACAATTAGACTTGTAAAACACCATAGACGATTTGAATCTCAAAAGAATTGACGGACTAGAGATGCTTGAATTCCATAAATATGAAGATTGATCACATCTGCATAAAAATTACATCAAAAGTATCATTGATATCTTGAAGAATAATTATAAGTTGTTTTGAAGAACCAACCAAAAATATGATCAAGGGTTTGGACAAAAGGGAGATATTGACTTGATTCCAATTAAAGATGAATTACATGGGCTCATCCTCCAAAACTTGGAAATTGGGTAATTAGCTAGTTCCAATCTTCCCAGGAAGCATCTTCAACCGGATAGCCCTTCCACTTGATTAGTACTTCTCGAATTGTCTTGTGCCGTAGTTGCTTCTCTTTAGTTTCTGAAACTTGTTCTGGTCCCATTTGAAATTCTTCCTGATTGACGAGAATGGTGTCATCATGATTCAAAACATGTAGAGGGTTAGCAATATATTTCTTAAGGAGGCTGACATGAAAAACATTATGAATGCGCATGTGAGGCGGTAAGGTTAACTCATAGGCTTGTTCTCATATCTTTCTAAGGATTCCAAAAGGTCCACAATATCTGAATGCAAGCTTACAGAATATCCCTAGCTTTAAGGAGCTGCATTTGGGTTTGACTCTGAGGAAAACTTGTTCGCCTTCGCTAAAGATTCTAGTGGAGCGGTGAAGATTAGAGTAGCTATTCTGCCTATCACTAGCTCTCTTCAGGTTGTCTCTAATGACTAGAAGTTGATGATCCATCTCTTCCAGGGTAGACTTAATGGCAGGAACATGAAGAGCTGGGTCGGCTAATCGAAGAGGGACTAAACATTCCTGACCATACAAGGATTTAAAGGGTGACATTCTGAGGCTGCGATGGTGAGAAGAGTTATAAGAAAACTCAACTAGGGGAAGAAACTTGATGCATTGTTGGGGATGCTAGTTACAGTATGCTCAAAGCATATCTTCAATGACTTGATTCACTCGCTAAGTTTGACCATCAGTCTCCGGATGATATGCTGAGCTGAGATTTAGTTGGGTACCCAGAGATCGAAACATGGCTTGCCAAAACTTAGAAGTAAATTTGGCATCTCGATCACTGATGATTCTTGCAAGGATTCCATGTAATCTTACTATCTCTTTGATAAATACTTGGGCTATGTCGATGGCGGTGGCTGTCTGCTTGACTAGAATTAGATGAGCCACCTTAGTGAGCTTATCTACTATGACAAAAATAGACTCTAATAGTTTTCAATTTTCTTTGGAAGACTTGTAAAAAAGTCCATACTCATATTTTTCCACTGCATCTGAGGAATATCTAAGGGCTGAAGCTTTCTAGGTAGCAAAGAAGAACATCTGCTAATGTATAGTCAGTTAAGTGTTCCCTCGGGTTCTGAGCTTGAATCTCTTGCAGAAGAGGTCTAAAATATGGGTCTACCTGAGTTTCTTGTTGAACTTCCTCGGGTAAAGAAGAGCTTTTGTCAGGGTTGATGAGGACAGGACTTCTGGTCAAGAGGTCTTTGAGTCTATTGAAGGTAGCATCTCTCCCAAAAGAGAAAGAGATATCCTCAACTCAAATAAAATACCTAATTGATGAAGCTTCTTGGATACGTCTTGCGACTTAACTTCTTGTTAACGCTTTCAATTTGAATTCTTTCTTACACTTCTTCATCCCAAACATCTGCTGATATAATATTGGAGTCATGAAAAATCTTTCTTAATAAGCTATCTTCTCGAATAAGTTATTGCATTTGTGTCTTCTTCGTCGATACGCTACTTCCTCTTTATAAGCTATTGGTAATCCCTTCTTTATCAGCACTTTTTTTCCTCTTATTTTTGGCGATCTGTACTCTCTTGTAGCTTAGTCATTTCCTTATCTGATGGCGTCTTGGCAAGAAGACTTGGTTCTTCTTGTATGCATTTCTCACTTGCAGAGTGGAGATGAGGCAGTTAAAAGACAATTCTTAGAGCGATACAAAGATCTCCTCTTTCCTTAGCCAAATTCTTATGGTGGCCAGACGATATGGAAGACATGGTGACATCTCACAAGAGTGACTCTCTGGGGTAGAGACAATTTTCCCAACAATACCCGACTTGCTATGGTTACAGAGGCTTTGGGACTTGGCCCTTGGTACTACTGCGCCAAAAGGACACGAGATCCTGGGTTCTCCGCAAGGTTGTTTTTTCTTGTGCAGTTTATCTCCCATTCCAAGATTTGCCTCGATACCATCTGGAGTCTTCCTCTTAGAGGTACTTTCTTTTCTCAACTCATACCCGAGAAATTGCTCAAGCTGTTTCTCGTAGAAGCATTCGAGAGGTGGGCATCCTAATATGTGCGGTGATTGCGATACTTGGTTATGTGACCATATATTAGAGGATCTTGATGAGATGTAAATTTTCTTGCCTCTCTTGTAATATTAATTTCCTGCCTCCCTTGTAATCCTTTTTAGCTTTAATTGAAGAAATAACCCTTTTTTTGAAAAATTTGAGTATTGCCCATACTTCCTTGTCTCCTCACTCTTAAGGACATCTCTATTTAGTGCTTTCTTTTCCAGCAAAAGGTCTTCTGTCTATGATAGTCTTTAGTAAAGATTCCAAATTTGAGTTCTTGGCTAACTCATAAGTTTGTTTTCTTATTCTTCTTCAAAGTTTTAAATGTCTGCAATATTTATGCGCTTACTTATTGCACTTTCCCATCTTGATTCCTTGTGAGTTTTTAAACACGTTTCATTTACTATCTTTTCTATTTGTCAAATGCACAACAATAACTTTTCATTGTACTACAAGAACTTGAAAGTAGAAGGTTGGATTGATCTTCTTTTTCCAAAAATTACAGCATCACGAGCTTTTATATCGTTGGAAAATTGTATTCATCTTATAATCAAAACATCAACAGCTTACATATCGCAAAGGGATAGTAACACTAAAAGAGAAGTGTTTACAACATGTATTGGATAGTTTTTCTAGGGGATCCTAAGCCCTCAAGATTCATAGACTACGGGGTAAAATTCTGGCTGTAGAATCCCTCCTATTTATTGGGGACATGACATCCACTACTGGAACTTCAAAAACCTTATCAAAAATTTGGAAGCTTCAAAATAGGTTCAATGGCTTTCTAAGACATTGTCATAGATATTGTCATTAGGAAATTTCAGAGGTCATTTGGAGGGCCATATGAAGAGAGAGAATAATAGAGCGCGTCCAATGAGCATGAAGGCTACGTTACGTAGGAAAGTACGTGGAAAGACTCAAAAAATAGAAAAATAGCATAAAACTTTCACAAATCTAGGATTGTAGCATCGTAATTTCCTTCCTTTTACCGAGCTTTTAGGTGCTTGTATGTGGTCCCACTTCTGATATTCTCTTATGGTCATTAACGTACTGGAGGGTGACCATTAAGCCCGCACAAGATATTGGAATTCTAAAACACTTTCCCTCCATTAGAATGCTTTCAAAGTGAATCTCCCTCCACTAAAGATTTTCTTTGAGAGCTATGGCGTCCACGTCTTCTCGCCCAAGAGGCTCCAGGTGTTTATTGTCTCTCACACCAACAACCAACAACTGCACTTTGCCTAGAAGGCCAAGTAGTAGCATATCCTCAATTACAATACCAGCTTCAATAAGTGCAGAGAACCAATGGGTTGGACAAAGGATAAACAAAGGTTCATGGGTCCTCATGCAACCAAGAAGACCCAAGAGGTCTAGTGGTATCAACATTTACTGCTCAGCATGGAAGGCCAGAGTGTTGGATTTCAAAGTTGAAATCGGCAAAAGATCTGTAAAGGAAGTTCTTGTTCAGCATGTGTTTACCCATCCAGAGGTGATAGCAAACGGTGAAAATGTATCAGATATACATCAACCACGTTGCAATTGTAAGTACTCTTGACATGTGAACTTACTGATACTCTCATTATAACTTTTCTTATATATTTTGCAATGTTTCTCCCGCTTGTTATGAGCAATGTCTCCATTCTTCAAAGCTCAATTACATTAGATTTGTCATTTTTACTTATTGATACTCTTAGTTTAACTCTTCTTATATATATTGCAGATGTTTATCCCTCTTCTTATGAGCAATGGGAGCCTGTGGAGTGCATAATAGGCCTCTTCCATGTTGTTCATGCCCACATTGGTTCTCTACAGTATTCAGGGAGGAGCAGCAAAAGACTGGCTGATGAGGGAATATTTTTTTATGACCACTTCTACCAACTCAGCTCAGGGAATAAGAATGACATGTTGGTGAAAGTGCCTCTACCAACCGATTGGAACACTGTGGACTGGCCAGTTCCCGAGGAAACAATGGTGGAGGCAATGCGAAGTAACCTCTACAAGGATATACAAAGGTCTCTACGTAGCTCTATTCCCACCAAACTGGTTAGAATTGCAAACTTCTGTCCTGTTGCACTCTTCATAGAGCTGTTTCATAGCTACAACATCCGAGTTACAAAAACTATGTTCATGTGCAAGTCATTTCAGCAGTCATCCTGTGACAAACTTCTTGACAGAGGATGGTATGCAAAGGAAAAGATTGGTTTACGGTGCGAGGTCGTGCTTGATACTCTAGTTGTCAAGTACATGATTGCAAGCCAATCACTGTTACTCTCGTTTTGGTATATGCGATCACAAATGCTCAACGGTAAGTACATTCCTATGGACCAGGTTTCTGCAGGTTTGGAAGATAATCCTGCTGTGGATGTGGAAGTGATTGATAAAGAGCATGGCCTACTGTTGGTGGTTACAATAAGGGAGCTATGCAGTCTTCAGCATTTGTGGCATGACATAATTGAGGAGTCAATGGACACGGACCTATCAGATTTTTCCTTTTTCCTAGATGGCCGTAAGGTGATGCGGCGAAGGGAAAAAGATATTTTGTGCAAAGAGTTGGATGGTCGGGTTGAAGTAGTGTCAATGTAACAGATATTCTTGTGAACCCAAGTGTATACAAATGACTTTCAAGACATGAAGTTTATTGAGCTCATTTTTCAATTGTGCCCTGTGAAAAAGTGTGCTTGAAATACATTTCTTTACCATGTCAA
Source organism: Adiantum capillus-veneris (assembly GCF_014529385.1). Lineage (NCBI taxonomy): Eukaryota > Viridiplantae > Streptophyta > Polypodiopsida > Polypodiales > Pteridaceae > Adiantum > Adiantum capillus-veneris. The sequence continues at coordinate 53,757,258 of NC_140957.1, forward strand.
ATCTCTCTCTCTCTCTCTCTCTCTCTCTCTCTCTCTCTCTCTCAATGTTAGACAAGACAAAGACATGATAGAAGAGTCATCTTAATTCATTAGAAAGTACAAACTCATCCGTGAACAATGGACTGAGATACAATTTCTGTAAGTATGGAATCAAAATGTCTTCAAGGTAAAAATCGAAGGAATGCCCCTCGAAAGAAGGTGGTGAGATAGTTGTTCCCGGCGGATTTAGTTCTCCCTTTTCAGGAGTATCGTCAATCAGTAGTGTATTAGTTGCATCAAAGGGTACACCGATTTGGCTAAACGGTTTGTACAAAAGAGGTAAGTGTGGTTTTTTAGGGTGGTAGTGGCCCTCAACGGTAACGCATTTTCTTTGATCATACAAAAAGGCAAAATCTGACGTGTGAGCGTGGCATACACTGCAAACTATTGCAACTAGTGGCGACAAGTTTTGCCTTTGCGTTGAAGACCATATGG